>NC_057736.1:10726550-10746138 GCF_004010195.1 Chiloscyllium plagiosum | reverse complement strand
CCCCCACCCTTACCCCCAAGATCCACTGTAAATAGCCCTCAGGCAGGAAAATGCCAACTCACCACTTCGAGTTATGACCTTGTGTACTTTCCCCCCGCTACACCCTAAACGAAATGTAGCAGAGTGACATTCAAGGGCTATGGATCTGATTTTCTCTCTTTAATGTCCAGCTTTGGGTTTTTTTCCAGAAATATCAGTCAGCTTCCAATGTCTAACACAAAATGTGAGAGTCAGCTGGGATCACTCTCTTCCAGTAAAGGACTGACTCAAACAGGAGGTGAGGATACTGACAGAGACAGACTGACCTGCTCAGAGTGAATGATCTGCTTTCATGCATTATGCCATAATGTTGTCTACTGGGAATACTTTAAATGGGAATGTGATATCGTAATCCTGTGAAATCAAATTACGTTCACCACAAAATGTCAGATCTTGATGACAATGAATCTTCCAAAATGGGTAGTTTCATCAGTGATGCTATAAACTAATAATCTCTTGTTGTTCTCAAGACTGAAGATGTGATTGCCTGGAACAGAGATAATGGATATATTGAAAGTTTCATTGAAGATTCCCTTTGCTACAAGCTTTGCAGTGATGTAATAGCACAGATGTATTCGTTTATTTAACTCTTCAGACAGTGGAGAAGGCTTTGCATTAAGGGAGCCTCAAGACTGCAATCAGAATCAGAGCTAAATCTCTTTCCACACCAGAGATGGACTCTGAGGCAACAGCTTGAAGAAATAGTTCATGATACGAAACTTCAAAAACAAAGCAGAGCCATTTGTCTTGGTCCCTCTGGGGAAAAGGCAACACAGCAAACAAATGGCACGAAACATTGGTTCTGAGCAGGTCAATTATATTTCTGTCAGCATTCCTAAGTCTTGTTCGAATCAATCCTTTTCTTCAGGAATTATTGAGTAAAGTCAATTATCTGGGATTTAATTAAGTTAATCATCGATTAGTAAAGTTAGCTCACTTGGGATTTAGGGAGAGCTTGCCAAATGGATACAAGATTGGCTTAACAGTAGGAGACAGAGAGCAATGATAGAAGGTTGCTTCTCAGACTGGAAACCTGTGATGTCCCAGTTCCTATACTCATTGGTCTGAGCAATGAAGACAAGTGTGCTAAATGCCTTCTTAACCACCATTTATACCCTCGATGCAACTTTCAAAGAACTTTATACCTGACCGATGACTTGAACGATGACCCTGTTCGACAACACTACCCAGGGCCCTGCCATTACCTGTCTGAAGTGTTATGCAGAGCTCAGTGCTTGAGTTCCCTTCTGCTTGTAATTTACATAACAATTTAGATTAGCCTTTAGGAGGCATGGTTGATTTTCTAAGATTACAAAGGGATCTTGATCAATGGGGCCAAAGGGCTGAGGAGTGGCTGATGGGTTTATTTTGGATAAATATGAGGTATTGCATTTTGGCAAACAAAAGCTGGACCTATATAGATAATACCTAGATTAGAGTGGTGCTGGAAAAGCACAGCGGGTCAGGCAGCATCCAAGGAGCAGGAAAATCGACTTTTCGGGCAAAAGCCCTTCATCATTCCTGATTTTAATTGCTGGGATATGGAAGAAGGAGAGGCAACTTTATTGAAACATACAAGATTCTTAAGGGACCTGACAGGGTAGAAGTGGGGAAGTTGTTTCCCCTTGCAAGAGAGTCTAAAACCATACGGCAAAATCTCAGAGTAATGGGTCACATGTTTAGACAAGGCAGAAAGCTGATAAGACTGGGTTGTTATGGATAGTCAAGTCTGAGGTGGATAGAGTTTCCATCAGCAAGAGAATCAGGACTGGAGAAAAGGCTACAAAGTGGACTTGAGGATTTTCAGATCAGCCATGATCCTATCGAATGGCAGAGCAGGCTCGATGGGCTGAATGGTCTACTTCTGCTCTCCTGTCTCATGTTTTTATATGTTACAAAGAAAATCCATTGGGGTTGCTTTGTGGAGTCACAGTCTCTCAGTGCTTTTAACATACCACTTCTGTCAGCTATTGTCACAGCTGAAATAGGACTCCCCAAGATGGGGAGAATAGATGCTGCATGTGTCGGAAATTGAAGACACACAGTATCGTTTATTATGGCCAGGTCATGTGCAAGCTCCCCTAACTTTTCACAGTTCCAGGCGGACACAAAATCATTAAGCTCCCTATGAGGGGAGGTGAACTGGTTCCCTCAGTTACTCATCCAATGCCTTAAGTTTGTCACAACAAAGTTAAGTTAAAAAGGATCTTTTCTCTTGTGGATATCTTTCTTTCAAACCCAAATAAACTTGTGTTTTAAAAGGACCTAATTAAGCCAGTTTTCTTGAATTAACAAACAAAGTTAGTATATACTAACTGTGAGAAGAAATAGTTATGAAACACATACACATGTACATACACAAGAACAGACCTGAGTCCAAAAAGATAAATGCTGTTTAAAAATGATATACAGACCAGTCTCTGAATCGTTCATGAAGACCAGATAAGATGATATTACGCTGTTATCAGATGGCATCAGCAGTATTGATATTGACAGTTGGGAAATTATTTCAATATTCTTGAGTTTTAAGGTTAGCATAAATGCTGTTATTCCAATTCCGTTCAATAGTGATTGAGTTCTGGCCTTTAGAGTGAGGAAGTGACTTTCCTTTTGCTTTACCTGCAGTGTACAACTGTTTAAAATGGCTGATCTCAAAGCTGGGGCCCTCACAGTACTGGAGTACTCGCACATGGAAGTCTCAATAACTCCACAGACTGTGAAATAACTCCACAGAGTTTGGCATCCCATCACTTGCCACTGGGACACTGGTCTGGCTTCCTTGGAGCCAGCTCTCAGAGTGAACAAAACCTCTGACATTCCTGCTTATATCTGTCAGTCTGGGTGGTGGGTTAACAGTCTCAATGAGGGAACTCGCTTTCTATGAGGTCCACCTGGCTGCCCTCGTTACAATCACTACAGACTGCTGTTGCAATGTGTTTTAAGTCTTTGTTTTCCTGGAGGTAAAACTACAAGTGCTAGATTTCTGGTGAGAGGGTTGGGATAAGCAGCCCCTTGTTATCTCCTCTAACTAAGTCTCTCCCTGCTCCAAGTTTCCTTGACAATTGTACACAGGCAGCATTCCATGGATTCACAGAGGACTTTGCCTGCAGTCACTGAATCTATATCTGCATTTTTTTTCTCTGTAATGTACACTCTGTTTTAAACAATGAAAACATATTTTGAAATTAAAAGCAAAATGTGCCTCATAAATGCTTTTACAGTCATTCCCGTGAGTCATGCCAGGGATGGATTTGAAACTGGGCAGATCATTTTAAAATGAAAACAAAGGTTAGCCAGTGCTGCAATTTACAGTTGATGTGCAGAGAGCAGGATTAGACAGACAATGAATGAAATAAATGATCAGTCATTGATTGAAGGGTTAATGTTGGCCATGATGCTGGAACAACTCCCTCTTTTTTCTAGGTACAATATAATCCGTTAGATTCACATGAACATGGTGTACATGACCTCAGCAAATAACTTATTGTGTGTGTAATTTTACTAATATCTCACACTAACTTTTATACCTTTCAGTTGTATCTAGGTTTTCTGTTTCCTGTTCCATTATTATGCAGCATTAAACTATATCAAAATCCCTTTGACATTAATCCATCAGTTCATTAATTGAAATCTTATTGATTATTAATGATCTCTCTTACATTTGTGTTCTGAGGAACTTAGCTTGATAACTTACGGTTACACAAACATTTACTGAAAATGATACAATAGTTCAATAGTACAAAGCACTGTCAAGCAGATTATTCATTGTGGATGCTAAAGAGATGGGAAATTGGAGGCGATAACATTAACCAATCTTGTCAAACTTTAATGAAGGTTAGTATCCTACAATATACCGAGAGATTGAGGATTTTAATTTGTGTTCATTTTTATTGTATAGTCATGCAAAGATTGTGCCAAAGCTTTGCAATAGTCTGGAGCATGTGGGAGTTGAATGTTTAATAGAATTTAGAAAATAGATAACCACTGTATTCATCGAAATGGTAGTGATTGAGAATTAGGAACAGAACAATTATGATTATGAATGAAGTGCTTCAAAAACATTTGTGTTCCTGAGTTGGTTCAAAATGTATTTAAAAGACAATGTCTAAAATTCAATATATTGTAAAGATATTCACAAGTTTTGATCGACTTCCAACCAGGCTTCATAAATTCAAGTTGTTTGAACTGATCGCTTCACCTTCACGTTAATCCAATCCCATAGAGAGTGCTGTGTAATTAGAATGAAACAGTCCGAAATCAATTGTTCGCGCCATAGTATTGTTAGTTATATTTTAGCTGCATGCTAAAGGCTCATCAAATTGCAAATTTCCTTACCAAGACATTGTCTCAAAAATAATTATGCTTTTCTTTCCATGTCTAATTTCATTGCTTCATCATGCTCAGAGGTGTACTCTGCTTTTGTATTCTATTATGGTTTTTTTTAAATTTCCAATTTACTGCTAAAACTTACATTTTGAGATGTTTTTGAGGCTGTTGAATTGGATGACACCGAGGAGCCCTATGACGCCTGTAATATTGAAATCCAAATTTCCAATCATTTGCAAATCTTCAACAGCCCTCGCGCCAACTACTTTCTCTCCTGTCTGGATGGATTTAGGGTGAGCGGTTAATGGGATAGAACCTTGAGCATGTTCTACTCATTTTACAACATGGAATGAAGCAGCAAGGCCTGACTCCAGGATCTTTCGCTCCAAGAATGAATGAAAATGGCTGACTCCAAATTGCGACGCACATTTTGCAGCATTTCAGAGGCTTCATGTCCCTTAGGAAGGCACACGCTGGACCCAATATCTGTTTTAAGCCTTCTGACAGAAATTTGACCAAAATGAGTAGGTTGGCCATCCGCACAGACACAGCGCCAATACTAATCTTCATATTTAGAAATTATTTCTACCCCGCTTCCTAGACAGCTCCATTTAAAGTATAACCACAAGTGATTCAAACTTTCATTATGTAAACACTGGTCATACTGACAGGTGTCATACAGGGTTATAGTACCATCAGTTGCACTGGCACTGGTTCAACAAGCATTCATCCACATGTATCAGTTTTGCAAGCATTACCCAGATGCTGGTCACTGTCTGGTCTATAGCTACTATTCTCCATTCCCATTCTCAGGTTTATGTTCTATATCTTATGCTCTTACATTAATGTGTGAAAGCAAATAGCAAGTTGTTGTGAGTTACCTACTTTTTAAAAATTCATTGATGAGATGAGAGTGTCATTGGCTGGGCCAGCATTTACTGTCCATTCCTAATTGCCCAAAGGGCAGTTAAGAATCAGCCACATTTCTGTGGGTCTCACTGTCACACGTAGGCCAGACCAGGTAAGGAAGGCAGTTTCCTTCCCTAAAGAACATTAATAAATTGGATGGGTTTTCCAACAATCAGCAATGGATTCATGGTCATCATTAGACTTTTCATTCCATGTTTTCTTTTATTGAATTCAAATTCCGCCATCTGCCGTGGTGGAATTCAGACCCCAGTCCCCAGAATATTACCTGGGTCACTGGATTAACAGTCCTGCGGTAATACCACTAGACCATCATCTCCTCTCACTCGTGCGGACAATTGGGAACCCAGGTTGTTTAGTCCACACCCAGGCATGATTCCTAATTTGTTATGGTTCCAGATGGGATACCTCATACTTTTCTGTTTCCGGGTGAGAACAGCCCCTCAGTTGCTCAAAGCAAGGTTAATTTTAAATGGATCCCTCTCCACTTCTGACAAGACTTTTCGCACAAAGATTCAAAATAAGAGGCGAGTATAAAAAGGTAAAGGTTAAAGAGAAGGTTGATAGATTGTTCATGTAGAGCAGACAGATGAACATTACTACTGTTGCAATGAATATAGTTGGAGCATTGATTTTGAGATCTTGCCTTTTTGTATTGATTGAACTCCTTTATCCTGATTTTGTTCAGCAATGGCTGACTGACAGCAATCAGAAAGTGAGAAAACACTTCAATTTTTCTTACCTGCAGTGCAGGAATGTTTAGAAAGCTGTCCTCAGAGTTGTGATTCTCATAGCATATTAGTTACTCTGAGGAAATCAGGCTCAAAGTACATGCAGACAGGGTTGAAGTTTACTTTTAACCCGTGTCCTCTGGATTCTATAAGGGTGAGGGAGGGGGAGAATGTAAATACATTTTATATCTAGAGTACTGTAATCTACCAGGTTACAGTTCAATTGGTGGCCCATGTTTTTCACTGTGAAGCTTTCTAGTCTTCTCATCAGGTGTAACATTCCAGCGGTTCCTTCTCCCAGCAGTCATTGCAGTCAACATTTCTGTGTATCTTCTTTTTTGAGAGAAAATGTTTTAACTGTCTTTAATGTGTCCATAGGTGATCTGGGTTATGAGTTATGGTCATGACAGAGTCAATCTAAAATCTTTATAATCTGCCAGCAATCACAGGAATTAAAGATTAACGTCAGAAACCCAAGCCAACATGATTGATTCTCTTAGCCCTGAAACCGAATAGAGTACCCACTCCGATCCCCAGGATTCTGGCAATGAAATGCTTCAAGTGTGGAAGGGAAACAACTTGGGATGAGTTTATGATTTGTTCCTGCTTTGAGGTCAAGCTCTTGGCTTGTTCTGTCAAACTGACCGAGTGACAGAAAACTCTCTGAAGACAGATGCGATGAAAACATAATTCTTGTTCTGTTGGGTGTCTATTTTTGTACTTGTCTGTTTGACTATTGTCATGTCTATAATAAATTCTGTGTGTTATATTTTGATGGTTAACAGCTGCTCAGCAATACTGTGAATCACAGTTACCCAACTCTATTTAATCAATGATCTCTGTTCTTTGTGTGCTTTCTGGTGTGACAGGACTAAAGTGTAATTTCAATTGTAAAGTGTTATATAAAGTGCAGGAACATTGATTTATAAAGCACCTTTAAAAAATTTTGAAATGGCTCATTGGTAAGCATCCATACCAAGTGAGAGGGAATGATAATATTGTGATGATGGCAATTCTGGTCAGAGATGGGTTTTGAACAGACTGTTGAAGGGAAAGAAAATTAATGCTAACCTGGGTGTAGGGACTACAACTTTTGAAGAATTCAAACCTCATTGTGTAGAAGATACAAAGGAGACCACTGAAGGAGGAACACAAGGTGAAATGCAGTTTTCAGATGATCCAGAATTAGGGAGGTTGTGTCAAAGGATTTCTTGATAGATCAGAATGAAAAAAAAATGACTAAAGATATGCAGGAAGATAGAGTTGAGGTTAAAATCAGACCAGCCATATTTAATGATGAAGCAGGCTTGAAGGACCATGCTGTTGTTGCTTGCATCATGAATTTGATGCATGGGGAGATAGAAATTTACTGTCATGAATAGGGAAGTTATAATATTATAGACTCTGTAAAGAGCTAATCTCTTTTTAAATGCACCACAAATAGATTTGAGAAAGGGCTACCAGAATTTGTCTTTACAGGAGTCATAGTGGGGCAACTATGGGAACAGTGCAGAGGATGCAGGATGTGGAGGTAGTTGCACTGCCGTGATGCACCAGCATTCTGCTAAGGCGATGAAACAAGCAATAACACAATGACAGCGGGTCTACCCTCACGCCTTGAGGTCCTTCATCTGCCCACTCACTACATATTCCCCATCTAACATAAGACAATGCGTGCACCCTAGTTACTCCCAACGCTCCTGAGTATCCTACATGTACCGAGCCTGTGCCCCATCGCTTGTAGTCTCGATGACAACCCATGCTCTCAAGCTCAGGCTCTTCATAACCCTTATGCTAAATTAACACCAACTCATGCCACACAAACACCCACCCACTATCCTTTGCCCTTGAACCAATGATGCCAACTCATCTGGTATTCACCTTGGGCATGTTTCAGGACTCACACTGAAGATGAGAGTAAATAAAATCTAAAGATTTTATTCAAGAATTCACAATCTATGAAACTCATTCACTTCATTTCATTTCCTTTAATCCTTTCTAAAAAGAAACATAGGAAATTGTACACCCACCAAAAAAAATATTATAACCACCCCCCCACAGTGATAATGGAAAGCCATGAAATCAGTCCCACAGCATTAATCATGTGATAATACTCTCAGCCTTAAATAATCGAATGAAATAGCAATAATTACTTTGTTTTCAAAAATCAGACAGTTCGTCTGTCAAATATGGAAAGGGCACGTGTTTTAACTACCCTGACAGCTCCGATTAGTAATTTACTTTAATAATTCTGCTGACAGCTACTTTGCCAACTCTACTGATAGATTGTTTTGGAAGTTATTATTGCCAGATCCTTTTGACAACTCCTTTTTTAACATGCTTTCAGAGCGCTGCTCTGAAAACCACCTGATTAAGGAGCAGCACTCCGAAAGCTAATGCTTATGTGTTTATGTACTTTTTAATGTCCATCCTTGTGTGGTTTGTAACAGAACCAATCAGTTTAAGGGCAATTAAGAACGTGTAACAAATGCTGGCTTTGCTCGTGATGTCTACATCCCTAGAAGGAATAACAGAATTACTGTCTCTGATTGAGTAATGTGAGGCAGAAGGATAGCAACAAGCACAGCTCCTTGAACTCTCCAGAACCCTTTGACCAATTGAACTGCTAATCAATGTCGCCACATTAAAAAAGCTATCATCTCCTTCAATGGGAGATCTTATACCATCTCTCAGCTTTGCCCTATTAACTCCCTGCTGGTATAATGAATGAAACCTTATGCTATGATAATGGCATCTTATGCTTAATAATAGTTTTCTCTGTTATGAGTTCCCAAACATTGCTATCCTTGACCTGACTTCCAGTTCAACATAATTTTGCACAATAATTATCTCTAGATCAACTTCAGTGCCTTGTTAATCAAGCACCTGATGCAGTTTGGAAGCCAACCCACCAACATCTCCTTGAACAAGTGGATTTGAGACAAATATGATGATTTGTCTCGTCACTTCCAATTCCTCGTGTTCCCTGTTGAATTCCTCAGCTCACTTATTCGGGTGTCAGCTCCCTGCTGTCAGACAATGAGCGGTCTTTCCTTGATTTGCAGGGGAGATTGTCCTAGTGATATTACAGGAAATTCAGCTAATATTCTGGGGACCTGGGTTCAAAGCCTGCCATGGCAGATGGTGGATTTTGAATTCAACAAATTTTTTAAAATTCTCAGGAATTAAGACATAAAACTATTGCTGATTATTGGAAAAACCCTCGATCACTGATGTTCTTCAGGAAGAAGATCTGCCTGGTCTGGCTGACATGTGACTCCAGATGCACAGCAATATGGTTGATTCTCAAATGCAATTGAAATGGCCTAGCAAGCTACTCAGTTGTATCAGTCGTTACCAGGGACAGGCATTAAATGCTGGTGGCCAGCAACATCCAAGTCCCACGAGTAAATTTTTAAAAATTAAAGTGAGTGACTACTTCAGATATCAGATCTACAAATATTTGAAAGGTCTTCCCTCAACTTAACCAGCTCACATCAGCCGGTGTGATACAATTGGGAAATTTCGCACCAAAAAACTTTATACACCAACACAACAGACCATGAATGGACAGACACACTAGAATGAGCCATTAGCATCAAACAACAGCAAACCCCACTATCACTAGTATCCTTACACACAGGCAAAGAAGGACACCTTTTCGACTGAGACAACACATCCATCCTAGGATAGGCTAAACAGAGACAGGCATGGGAAGTCCTTGAGGTCTGGTATTCAAACCGCAACCCCATCAATTAACACATCGATTTGAACCCCATTTACCAAGCTCTGGAAATTACATCACCCACCTTAACTGTTCAAGACACATAACTTGAAAGTGGGACATAACACCAGCACTTCATTGGAGGCTCACTGACAATGTTACCGAGCATGGTGACGAAACGTCTGAAAAACAAACCTCCCAGCTCAGCGAGCAAACTTACAACCTGTTACTAACACTGTTAAAAATTCATTTGAATGTGAATGGAAATACCCCAATTTCTTTTTGCATGGGTACTGGGTATTAATGGGTTAAATATAGTATAAGAACCAAAAAACTAGGGGGAGGAGTAGGCACTCCAGCCTGCAATCCTGCTCAGCTATTTTATACCATCTTGGCTGATCTCATCTCAGCCTCAACTCCACCTTCCTGCCCACTCTTCATCACCCTTTAACCCATTGTTTATCAAAAGCCTCTCTATCTCCTCTTTAAATTTATTCCATGTCACCATATTCAGTGTGCTCTGTAGTAGTGAATTCAATCCTTTCAGAGAAGTAATTTCTCCTCATCTCTGTTTTAAATCTGCTACTCCTCATCTTAAAACAATTATCTCTTGTTCTAACTTGCACCACAAGAGGAAACATTACTCAATCGCTTTTAGCATCTTTTATACTCAATTAGACAGAATCATGGAGTCAGGACTCATGGAAACAGACCCTTCAATCCAACTGGGTGTGCAATCTGACCTAGTCCCATTTGCCAGCATTTGGCCCATATCCCTTGATACCCTTCCTATTCATGTACCCATCTAGTAGCGTTTTAAATGCTGCAATTGTACCAGCCTCCACCACTTCCTCTGGCAGTTCATTCAATACACGGAGCACTCTCTGTGTGATAACGTTACCTTTCTGGTCCTTTTTAAATCATTTGCCTCTCACCTTAAACCTATGCCCTCTAGTTTTGGAACTCCCCTATGCTGGGAAAAAGACCTTGGCTACTCACCCGATCCATGACCCTCATGATTTTTAAAAATTCTTTAGGATCACCCCTCAGTATCCGTTTTTCTAAACTTGAGAGACTCAAGGCCTAAACTGCTTAATCTCTCTTTATGCAGTAAACTCTTCATCTCTGGAATCAATCCAGGGTGGTGCTGGAAAAGCACAGCAGGTCAAGCAGCATTTGAGAAGCAGGAAAATCAACATTTCGGGCAAAAACCCTTCATCAGGCTTTTGCCCAAAACGTCGATTTTCCTGCTCCTCAGATGCTGCCTGACCTGCTGTGCTTTTCCAGCACCACACTGATCTAAACTCTGGTTTCCAGCATCTGCAGTCCTCACTTTTGTCTCTGGAATCAATCCAGTTAACTGCCTCTGAACTGCCTCTAATACAACTACATCAAAACTGTCCATAATGCTTCGGGTGTGCTCTCACTAAGAGCTTCTCCAGCTGCAGCAACACTTCCATTTATACTTTATTCCTTTAGCAATAATTACCAATTCACCCTCCATGCTTTTGAATGCAAAGTCTCTCAGCAAAGAACTGTTCAGATTGAAACTTGGGAAAGGTCAGGATAAATAAGACAGCAACTTCTTAACATCTGATTTTAACTGAACATACTTAAGCACTCAAAGTCAATACCCATTTTATTTCTTAATGGTGGTGAGTGCTGAAAGTCTCCTATTATTGTTACTGCAAAATCTGGCCCAACTCAGATTCATAGATGTTTACAACAAGGAAGGCATTTGGCCCACTGTGTCTGGGCCAGTCAACAAAGACTACACTAATCCCATTTTCCAGCTCTTCTGGGATTTTATGTTGAGGTTGTACAGGTTGTTGGTGATGTCTCTTCTGGGATACTGTGCCCAGTCTTGGTCTGCTAATTGTAGGAAAGATATTATGAAGCTGGAGAGGGTTCTGAAAAGATTTACCAGGGTGCTGTTGGGAATGGGGGCTTTGAGTTATAAAGAGAGGCTGAATAGGCTAGGACTTCTTTCGCTTGAGCATGGAGGTTGACCTGACAGAGTTTTACGAAATCATGAGGGTTATAAATAAGGTGAATGGCAGGTGTCTTTTCCTTAGGCTGGGGGCTTCAAGACAACGGGGCATATTTTTCAGATAAGAAGAGAAAGATTGAAAAAGGACATGGGGCAAAGTGGTTCATGTTTGGAATGAACTTCCAAAGGGATTGATAGATGCAGGTACTACTACAATATTTAAAGACATTTAGGTAAGGCCATGATTAAGAAATATTTGGAGGGTTATCAGCCAAGTGCAGGCAGGTGGCACGAGTTCAGTTTGGGATTATGGTCAGCATGGACTGGTTGGACCGAAAGGTCTGTTTCCGTGCTGGATGACTCTATGACTCTATGGCTCTTGGTCCCTAATGCTGGAGGCTATAGCAACGTAAATCATCTTTAGGATTCTAATGATCCAAAACCTCTCTCTTTCACTTGTGTTGACAGTGTATCTATATCAAACAGACATATAAAAGATAAAGTCTTTAGACAGCACCGTTAAAATTTAAGAGGCTCTGTTGCAGATTCTCCCCTTTATTGACATAAACATTTCCTCTGGATCATGCTTCTCTCAGCCCTGATGACATTTTTATGAAACTAAAAATAGTAGGAAAATTTGGGTTTCTTTTCTCTAACTAATGAACCATGACTTTGATACACCGAACGTCTAACTTTGTTGGCAGGCCTTTAGTTTCTTGGGGAATAAAGACATTGCACCATTTTCCATTAAAAGCAACATTGTATTCATATTAAGAAAAAGTCTGATTGATGAAAGGGGTGTACCTGGCAATGTTTTATTAGCTGGACTGGAAAACTTGTCCTGAAACATGTAATGATGGATTGGTGAGAGGGAGTTTTAAGGCTGCAATCTGGTGTAAAGGGAAGGATGTCAACTGAGGAAAGATATTTGAATAAAGCCTTATGAATCACCAATAGAGACTGTTTCCTGCTTTGTTAAAATGCCAGAAAATAATTTCACCTATGACATACAGGGGGAAAAAAAAATCAATTGTTACTGTGTGGAAATCCTGATAGTTTAATTACACAACTTTTGAACAGAGGGAATTTACGTTCATGTTTATTGAGGGGGAAATCGTAAGAACATTATGAAAAACTAAAGCAAAGATGCTTTTGTCAACCACTGGTGCTGTGTTGCATTGCACACCATCCCATTGCTTGAATTCTATGTTCATTACTCATTCGTGTCACTAAACTGACTAACTTATGCTCCTTCTCATCCCGCTTCCAACAGCATCAGATTTTACATCCTCATCATGGGTTTAAATCCCCTCCACAATCCTAAGATTATCCCCAAGCTCTACTGTGCTCTCACTGTCATATCTCTGTGCTCACAATTCTCCCCGTACTCCCACTCCTCAGTAATAGCAATGCCACTTTCAGCTGAGTGAAATATTCCCTTTGTGTCTCCCTTTCCCATGTTCCTACATTCGCATGCAGTCAATGGTCTGAATGAACCTCCCCTCTTTCTGTGCTGTAACAACGTTATGAGTCAAATCTTACAATCCCCTCTGGGGAAGGGATTGCCACACATGGGGGTGTCAGAGTTAGAAAGGCAGGTACCTTTAAGATTCAAACTGAATACCACCAAGAGTTCATTAGCGGCAAGAGATTTGACTTTTTACTTAAGAGCTGGGTTCTTCCTCACTGTGGGGTTGGCTTCTGGACAGGGAAGGGGTTCAGAAAGGAACGGTAGAAACTAGCATTTGTATTAAACCAAAGATTTACAATAAAACCCTTGTGAATCTCTAAGAGTCTTGTGCTGCCTAATTCAACATCATGATACCAGTGTATGAAACAGGGATAAAAATCACACAACATCAGGTTATAGTCCAACAGGTTTAATTGGAAGCACACTAGCTTTGGACTATAACCTGGTGTTGTGTGATTTTTAACTTTGTACACCGCAGTCCAATACCGGCATCTCCAAATCATGAAACAGGGAGGAGGGGTTGAGATAACTCCACAGAGGCTGGTAACCTGTCACCAAGTCACCCTTCATTTATGCATGAACAGTCCTTGACTTTCTTCGAGAGTGTGATGCTGGGAAAGTACAGTAGGTCAGGCAGCATCCGAGGAGCAGGAGAATCGATGTGTCAGGCGTAAGCCCTTCATTAGGAATCAGGAAAAGTTGATTCTCCTGCTCTTTGGATGCTGCCTGACCTGCTGTGCTTTTCCAGCACCACACTCCAGCATCTGATCTCCAGAATCTGCAGTCCTCACTTTCTCCTAGTCCTTGACTTTAGCACTGAATCAAGCACTAGGTGTCAGTATCCCTGCCACTCACCCATTTTATTTTATTTTTTTATTTTATTCAACAATTACAAAAGAGTTTACAGAGAAACAGTTAACATTTACAGCTGTACTCCAGCATCTGATCTCCAGAATCTGCAGTCCTCACTTTCTCCTAGTCCTTGACTTTAGCACTGAATCAGGCACTAGGTGTCAGTATCCCTGCCTCTCACCCATTTTATCTGTCAGCCATGGGCTCGCTGATTGGACCAGATTAATGAGAGTTGTACATTAGACAGTACTGTTACATACAAAAGTGCAGACAATACAGACCCAGCAAGCCCCCATCCCTCCCACTCACCCATTTTATCTGTCAGCCATGGGCTCGCTGATTGGACCAGATTAATAGCCCCAATCAGGGAACCCATATTCTATGAGGTCCAGCTGGCTGACCTTGTTACAATTACAGCAGGGGGCAGTAGTGTCCCCTGACGATGGTGCCATGCCTGTCACCTCCACTCTCTGTTGGTATTTTATCTCCACCCCATGGGCTAATTGAAGCTCTTGTTGCTAATTAATGATGACTTACAGGCCTTCTCCCTCTGCAGCAGGTATTTTGCTGACAGTGAAGGGTGGTGGGCTTTGGCAAAAACTGAGGGCCTTGATGCCAGTCATGGAGAGGGTCATCTCCTCAGAGACCCCTCCACCTGGCCATTCAGCCAGGCTGTGTATTGGAGCTATAGCCTGGGCTTCCCTGGAGTCTGACTTCGGGGAGTTAACTATAGTCTATACAGTGACCACTGCATGGTAACAGTTTTATGGCCAGTGCATTGCTGACCTTTATCACCCAGATGGGGACAGATGTCCCACTCCGTGCCACTTAATGGTCCAGTAGTTATTAAATCACTGCAGGACAACCCAACAAATCAGAGGAGGGCTCTCCCTAAATCCTCAGCTTGTGATTTGATTTGATTTGATTTGATTTATTACTGTCACTTGTACCAAGTCACAGTGAAAATGTTGTCTTATGTGTTTTACAGACAGATCGTACTGTACAAGTGTATCAGGGTAACAGAACAGAGCGCAAGCTGTGGTGTTCCAGCTGTCATGAAGGTGCAGAGAGAGTTCAACATTAACATTAAAGAGGTCCATTCAATATTGTGGGGCTGAAGAAAGATATGGACCCATTGCTTCCACATCAAACCGCTCTCGAGGGTCTTAGGACGACTGGAGATGAAGTAGGCCATTCAATCCATCCAACCTACATTGTCATCACTGTACCTAGGTACCTTTGTACCTAAGATGGCGTCATCAGTGGCACCTTGTAAATTTTTCACTGTACTCATTTAAGTACACGTGACAATAAAGCTAATTCTAATTGTAAATTGGATCATGGCTGGTCATCTGCCTTAAAGTCACTTATGAACAACATTTGAGGATTCTGGGTCTATACTTGATGCAGTTGAGAAAGTTGAAGAGGGATCTAATTGAAACATACAGAATATTGAATGGCCTTGACAGAGTAGGTGTTGGGAAGATGTTTCCTTTGGTAGGAGAGACTAGGACTAGAGGGCATAGCCTTAGAGTAAAGGGAAGACATTTTAGAATGGAGATAAGGAGAAATTTCCTCAGCCAGAGAGTGGTGCATCTATGGAATTCACTGCCACAAAAGCCTGTGGAGGCCAGGTCATTGAGTATATTTAAGACTGAGATAGATAGGTTCTTGAGTGTCAAGGGGATCAAGGGTTACGGGGAGAAAGCGGGACAATGGGGTTGAGAAACTTATCAGCCATGATGGAATAGGGGAGCAGACTCAATGGACTGAATGGCCTTCTTTCTGCTCCTATGTCTTATAGTCTTACCCATACTATTGCTGTATCCCGAGGTGCCTATGAGATCTTCGCTCCTGAAGACCTCTGATAAAACCCAGCTTTCAGAGACAGAAATCTTCCATACTGTTTATTAGTTCAGCATGGGATATGCCATGAACTAGAGCTCAGAACTGGACATTATTGTATTCCAAGGAACTGTAAAACTCCAGGGATTTGAATCACTTGCAGCGGCAAAATATTAAACTGGTAGCTTGCAGTGGTGATAGGATAATTTGGTCACACCCAAGCTGGAGTGTTGTGTCCATGTCTGGATGCCAAACTTTAGGAGAGTTGTGAGGATGTTGGAGAGAGTGCAGACAAGATTCACCTCAGTTATGAATTTCAACATTTGCCGTGGAAAGGAGAAAGTCAAGAGGAGATTTGTTAGTGGTGTTCAAAATCATGAGGGTAGACACAGTAAATAGGGAGAAACTTCCCATTGGTAGAAAGATTGAGTATGAGAGAGCAGAGATTTAAGGCGATTGGAAAAAGAAGAAATAGAAATGGGAGGAGAAAAGTCTCCAATGTTAACTGCTTGAGTGTACTGCCTGTGAATGAGGTGGAGGCAGGTTTCAAATGAAGGATTCATGAGGTCATTATCTGAAAAAGAAGGATGTACAGGATGGCATACAGAATGACACTAGGTGCCTTGCTCGTTGGAAGAACTGACATAGACAAAATGGGTTTAGTGGCCTCCTTTGTGACAGTTCTGGGATTTTGTTGGGTTTGTGTTCAATTGTTTTAGTATCTGTCTACTCCAGTCCACATTCTTGTTCTTTCTCTGTCCCCTCAGACAAAGAGAACTGTATATTTCCATATATTTGTGCTTGGGTATAGAGACTGGCTGACTTCATCAAGGAAGGATTTCACACCATCAGTCATTTACCATCAATCCCAACCACTCACTTTAGTTGTTGGTAAAGTGTTGGAAAAGGTTATACGAGATAGGATTTATAACCATCTAGAAAAGAATAATCTGATCAGGGACAGTCAGCACGGTTTTGTGAAGGGTAGGTCGTGCCTAACGAATTTTATTGACTTTTTTGACAAAGTGACCAAACAGGTAGATGAGAGTAAACCGGTTGATGTGGTATATATGGATTTCAGCAAGGAGTTCGATAAGGTTCCCCACAGTAGGCTATTATACAGAATGCGGAGGAATGGGGTTGTGGGAGACATAGCAGTTTGGATCAGTAATTGGCTTGCTGAAAGAAAACAGAGGGTTATAGTTGATGGAACATGTTCATCTTGGTGTCCAGTTACTATTGGCGTACCGCAAGGGTCGGTGTTGGGTCCACTGCTGTTCATTATTTTTATAAATGACCTGGATGAGGGCTTAGAAGGGTGGGTTAGTAAATTTGTAGACAACACTAAGGTCGGTGGAGTTGTGGGTAGTGACGAAGGATGTAGTAGGTTAAAGAGACACATAGTTAGGATGCAGAGCAGGGCTGAGAGGTGGCAAATGGAGTTTAATGTGGACAAGTGTGAGGTGGTACACTTTGGATGGAGTAATCGGAATGCAAAGTACTGGGCTAACGGTAAGATTCTTGGGAGTGCAGATGAGTAGAGAGACCTCGGTGTCCATGTACACAGATCCCTGAAAGTTGCCACCCAGATTGACAGGGTTGTTAAGAAGGCATACAGTGTTTTGGCCTTTATTAATAGAGGGATTGAGTTCCGGAACCAGGAGGTTATGCTGCAGCTGTACAAAGCTCTGGTACGGCCACACTTGGAGTATTGTGTACAGTTCTGGTCACCGCATTATAAGAAGGATGTGAAGCTTTGGAAAGGGTGCAGAGGAGATTTACTAGGATGTTGCCTGGTATGGAAGGAATGTCTTATGAGGAAAGGCTGAGGGCCTTGAGGCTGTTCTCATTAGAGAGAAGAAGGTTGAGAGGTGACTTAATAGAGACATACAAGATAATCAGAGGGTTAGATTGAGTGGATAGGGAGAGCCTTTTTTCAAGCATGGGGATGGCAAACACGAGGGGACACAACTTTAAAGTGAGGGGAGATAGGTATAAGACAGATGTCAGAGGTAGTTTCTTTACTCAGAGAGTAGTAAGGGTATGGAATGCTTTGCCTGCAATGGTAGTAGATTCACAAAATGCATTTAAGTCGTCATTGGACAGGCATATGGACGTACATGGAATAGTGTAGGTGGGATGGGCTTCAGATTAGTATGACAGGGTGGCGCAACATCGAGGGCCAAAGGGCCTGTACTGCGCTGTAATGTTCTATGTAAATGAAAGGACAATCACAGTTTCTGATTGACACCCCATTATCCCACCCAATTTGGTAAGCCAATTGGAAAATCTAGTCCAGTAACCATTTTACATCTTTATTGGAAACATCCTAAATTTCCACAGCTATTGTATCTCGAACAGTGCAAGCTATTCTAGATGGAAGGATTCTTCCATAAAGATTGTGATTTATTACACTAGTTTCTCCAGTTCTCGTTGTGCAAGCCCATGCTAATTCCTGATGTGAGAAGAGATTCCTTCTCTATACTCTGTATGATAAAGAAAGTCATTTATTCGGTTTTATTACATGGATGACCTGCTGTGATTGGTGAGTTTCGGTGATAACAAACTCAGATGCACAGTCACTCAAAAATTAAATGGTAAAAAAGAAAGACAGATAGCCTCCATACTGTTTAAATTATTTCAGAGTGGAGCCTTACCTTGCAGAAGTCGGATGTTGTACAGACCAATTTTAAACCAATCTGGAAACAACTATCTCTGAAAGCTGTCAAAGAAGATGCTGCAGCATTTACAGACTTTGAAGCAAACATCCTTTCTAATATTCACTCCTAAGCCCCCGTTCCGCATTAAATTACAATCAAGGTCACCGATTTGAAGATGCTCAACTACCATCTCAGTGTGAAATGAACCTTCTTATGCTGTACTGTCACAGTTATGGTACTGGGTTGGTGATGAATTCAAATCCCTCAAAAACACCTCATAATTTTCAGTTCAGTCAACAAGGAATATGGTAAAAGCTGCTAGATTACTATTAAAGTATGAAATTGAACATCAGTAAGTGTGAGGTCTATGAATCTTTTACAGCTGACATGTTTTGATACATACAACAACATAAATTTGTACACATTTGTACTGATACTGCAAAATGTCCAAAGCCACTTCACGAGACCCTTCTCAATTAACTTTTTAATCCAAACTTTAGGAGGTCACATGACCAAAAAATTGATGAAAGTTGGAGGTTTTGAGTGCTTCTTAGAAGAGAAAATTGAGAGGGTTAACCTGGTCAATGTGAATATTTCAGAGTATCACACTCAATTATTATTTATGGTGCAGGAGAATCGACGTTTCAGGCATAAGACCTTCATAAGGAATCTTATGCCCGAAAAGTCGATTCTCCTGCTCCTCAGATGCTGCCTGACCTGCTGTGCTTTTCCAGCACCACATTCTCGACTCTGATCACCAGCATCCGTAGTCCTCACTTTCTCTCACTTATTAATTATGATAATCACATGAGGCTATTGGCTGGAGTGGGTACTTTATTTATCCAGATGCACAACATAAGGCAGTTATATGGGTCTGACTCATACAGTCATAGAGTCATACAGATGTACAGCATGGAAACAGACCCTTCAGTACAACCCATCCATGCCGACCAGATATCCTAACCAATCTAGTCCCACCTGCCAGCATCCAGCCCATATCCCTCCAAACCCTTCCTATTCATA
>NC_057736.1:10644059-10726181 GCF_004010195.1 Chiloscyllium plagiosum | reverse complement strand
AGGCAGGAATTAAACCCAGGTCTCAGGCGCAGTGAGGCAGCAGTGCTAACCACTGTGACACCATGCCGCCCCCATTGAACGGAGGAGGATGAAGTTTGTGATTTTAGAAAAGTGTTAAGAAAGGATAAAACCTGAAAAATCTGAGACAGCTGAAGCAATGAATAGATTGGCCGGTGTTGGTGCAGCTTTTAAACGGATACTCTTAAAGTTCAAATGGCATGGAAATGTCAGTGTCCACAGAAAGAATGCAAATCTCTACTCAATGGGAATGTATAAGGAGCTATGAACCTGCACTGCAAGGTCTCTTTTTTCAGCAACACTCCCTTGGACCTTACCATTAAGTGTATAAGTCCTGCTAAGATTTGCTGACTCGAAAGGTCAGAGAACCATATCCTGTCCTTCACCGTTGGTATATTCATAACAGGAAAGGTAACGACTTGGAGGCAACTCCTGTATTCTTTGAGAACACCCATCGGCAAGAGGAAGTATAGAAAAGTAGCCAGAGGAAGGAATACCTGTGATCTCTCAAGACCAAAGACCAATTCTATTTCCCAGAAACACCTTCTAAATGTGTGGTTGGAGGTGTAGCTCTAGGATTGCACTCACCAGCCACATATGGACCCACAGAAACCATGACCATAGAATTTCCTGGGTTGACCATCATTATTGTTAGAGAGTGGTTGCTGATGATTCATATCACTGTTTCATGGCTGGTCGCAACAAGAAATCAACTTGTTCTTATTGTTTTAGTGCAACAATACTGTGTAATCTGGATTTATAGTTGCAATAACAATGGAAGCAATTGCAAGCATTACACTTGTGGAGGTCACTTGTTCCATGAAATTGATATCCCTAAAGGAAGACATAACTTCTCAAAGCAGTTGGCAAATTAATTCATGTCTGCTGGAACATCGAGGTATTTGGTGTTCCTTGGAGAGAATCAGAAATATTGAGTGGGAATCTGGAAGAGCTGATATATTCTCAGATGCAAATTTACTTTTAATTTGATTTTTATTATATTGAGGTGAACTAGATTTCAAAAGAAGACGGAACAAGGACAGGTGAAAAAAGTAACAGAAAATTGAACGGAGGAGGATGAAGTTTGTGATTTTAGAAAAGTGTTAAGAAAGGATAAAACCTGAAAAATCTGAGACAGCTGAAGCAATGAATAGATTGGCCGGTGTTGGTGCAGCTTTTAAACGGATACTCTTAAAGTTCAAATGGCATGGAAATGTCAGTGTCCACAGAAAGAATGCAAATCTCTACTCAATGGGAATGTATAAAAACTAACCTGTAGCTCTTTGGTCTTGAAATAGAACTTCTAGCACAAAGTGAATCTTAATGAAATGCAAAATTTAATGAAAGGCACCAGAAACTAAATCATTCACTTCTTCCAATGCAAATGTACAGTAGCAGCAGTGTGTACCACCTACAAAATGCGCTGCAGGAATTCGCCAAGGATTCTTTGACAGTGATTTCCTATCCGTCTATCACCTCCAACGACAAAGATAGCAGATGAACGGGGGCACCAGCAACTGCACCTTCTCCTCCAAGTCACCTCCCACTGCCCACCTCCCAAAAACACAAGTCTTGCCCCTGGCACCGATCTCCCCACACATCCTCACCTGGAATTATATTGCTATTCCTTTGCTGTTGCTGAGTCCAGGAACTCCCCTCCTCAGTGTCTACATTCAAGGCTCAGGAAGGTAGCTTACCACCATCTTCTCAAGGGCAATTAGGAACGGACTATAAATATTGGTCTGTCCACCAATGCTCAAATCCTAGCTACCTGATGAAGGAGCAGTGCTCTGAAAGCTTGGACCTCGAAATAAACCTATTGGACTATAAACTGGTGTTGTGTGATTTTTAATTTTGTCCACCCCAGTCCAACACTGGCACGTCCACATGACATCCTAGTGATGAATCATAAAAACAAATAAATTAGAACAATGCTCTTAAGTTAAACAAATTGGTTGAGAAGGTCAAGTTTATGTATTAGAAAGAATTGTCCCATTGTGAGCTTGTGGACAGTTCCACTGAGAGATTTAGACCAGTCCATGTGGGACAAGATTATAATTCTGGATGAGAGGGTGGGTTTTGAATGAGTTAAAATCTCACACCATGCTGGTGTTTTATGCTGGTGTTTCAGTTTCAGTCCAAAAGGAGCAGAATCCCTCAGCAGCACGGAGCTTTGTTCTAACGGCTGAATACATGTAAATTGACAACTCTGAGAATCACTCATGCTAGGTTAAAAATAATACCAATTGGTCTCCCTCCCAATATTAAACTACAAATGTAGGTTCTTTAAGTGAACTAATTGGCCTAGCTTCTTGTAGAAGATTTGGAATGAGTTTCTGCCTGTCACCCATTCCTTTTATACTGCTCTTCAGATCAGCTCAGTACATGGCCGCCTTGCTAATTTACTTCTTTGCCAACCGAATGCATGGTGTAAGTTTCGATAGAGTTTTCTCACTGTCTGACTCTCCATCTTCTCTGTCTCCCTCAGCTGCTTACTAATGCTTACCAGATTCTTGCTGTTAAGCCTCACTCTGCAACTAATCTGAAACAGTAAGTTACATACCATTTCAATTCATTGGCAGGAATCGAATATAGGCAGCAGCTTCTTAGATGTTACAGCAAAGATACATCTGGCAGCCCATCAGGATGATCCCTGAATTTTTAAATTAATCATTTGTATTTCTTTGTAGTACTGTCAGAACAGTATGAAGTGAAGGGATTGTTCAAATATGAATCTTAAAATATTTTCCTGAAACTTGTAAAACATCCTCAAAGGTATACTTCCAGCATCAAAGCATCAGAACTGCATCATTTATATACCCCTGATTCTGTAGCATACATGCACTTCCAAATGGTGCAACAATCTCAAGTTTAACCAAAAAGACTATTCCTATGAATGCTCATGGCTCTCTCATACATTACAACAGTGGCTACACTTCAAGAGCAATAATTGGCTATAAGATACTGTACAGGAGTTATTGAAAGGTGCTATACATATTCAAGTTTTTCTTGCTTTTACCCGGGGTTGAGTGCGTATATATGTATGAGGGTGAATCTGTGTGTATGTGCATGTATGTCTCTGTATGCGTGTGTGTATGTGTGTATGCATGTATGTCTGTATGTGTGTGTGTGCGCATGCGCGTGTACGCTTCTATGTCTCTGTGTGCGTGTGTGCATGTATGTATACATGTATGTCGCTGCGTGGGTGTGTGTGTGTTTGCATGTATATCTGTGTGTGTATGCAGGCATGCACGTATGTCTCTGAATGCGTGTGTGTATGTATGTACATCTCTGCGTGTGTGCGCATGTGTATACTTGTAGCCTGTATTTGTGTGAGTGTATGATGTGGGTGTATGTCTGTGTGTAGGGGTGCGTAGATTGTGTATGGATGTGTTTGTAGGGATTCCCTTTGTCCATTAGGCTTGGAGGTGAGGTGAGGAAGTGGGACAGGATGGAAAATGGGCTGCGACCTGATTCTAAAAACGATCTGCCCTCAAGGGGGATGGGTTCAAAAATCAGGAAAATTTGGGCTGACAGCAGGTTAGATGATGTCACGGACATCCCAAAAGCCAAAACTAAATGATGGAAACTTCATAAAAGGGGGTCCTAATCAGAACAGTTTCATCAGCCAGTATTCATCTCAGAGATTGGTCTCAGCTATTGATCTCAGGATGACAACAGCTGATGCACCACTGTTTAATTTTATGAATGCAGTACTTTACTCACAGGCTATTTAATTTCTGAGATTAGGAGAAAGTCACAGTGAATGTTTGCTTCTGTCTGTCACTAATATAAAGTTTAAAGCTTTCTCAACAGTGCATCCAGCCCCCAAGCGTCTATTTTTTTATTTAACCTATTTTTCTAATCAACTTATTCAGTGATGTTTTAACACATCTCTGCAACAGGTGGGACTTGAAGTCAGCCCTCTCAGTCCAGTGGGTAGGGACACTACCACTGCACCACAAGAGCGCCGCCCCCCAACAAGAATCTGTAAACTTAGCTTTGCAATTGGCTGTAGCTGTGATAAATCTAATGCAAAGCCCAGATGGAGTGAGAACACCAATCGCAAGCAGGTCTCATTAATCTTTGCTTCAGCTCCTGCAATTATCACAACAGGGGATGTCATGGGATTGTGAGGGAAAACTAACACCAAGCTAAAAAAGGAAAATATCACGAGGTGTGGCCAAAGTTTAGTCAGTGAGGTGAATTTTAATGAAGTTTTTGCTCCCTTCCCCCCCCAGATGTTTTCCTGGTTAGTTATTTATAGGATGTGGTACGGTTGTTACTCATTGTCAATTCCTTCGCCATCGGGGAGAAGGTATAGAAGTCTGAACACATGCACCAGCCGGTTTCGTAACAGTTTCTACACTACTGTTGTTAGAATACTGAATACAAACTCTTAACATTCGCCTGTACCTGTGTTTTTGTTTTTGCTGCTGTTTACCTATTATTTACTATCTATGCTACTTAACTCTGTGATCTGCCTGTATTGCTCACAAGACAAAGCTTTTCACTGTGCCTCGGTACATGTGTCAATAATTTGGATGCAATTCAATTCAATTGCCTTGAACTCAGTGTTTTGCTCAACCAATTCAGAGGGCAGTTATGAGTGAACTGCATTTCTGTGCACGTGGGCCTCCTCCCAAATGGGACTTTGGCAACGAGAGACCATGGCATGACAGGGAAAGGGGGAAGATACATAAAAAGCTGGACAAAGTTAAAAATCACACAACACCAGGTTATAGTCCAACAGGTTTAATTGGAAGCACACTAGCTTTCGGAGTGACGCTCCTTCACCTGATGAAGGAGCGTCGCTCCGAAAGCTAGTGTGCTTCCAATTAAACCTGTTGGACTATAACCTGGTGTTGTGTGATATTTAACTTTGTACACCCCAGTCCAACACCGGCATCTCCGAATCAAAAATAGCTGGAGTCAGTGAAATGGAATGGTTGAGTTATAGGGCTGGAGGAGACGGCGGAGATAGACAGGAACATAGCTGTAGAGAGATCTAAAGACAAGATCTAAAGAGTAATAATGGCAAAATGCTGCAGATACTGGAAATCTGAAATAAAAACAGAGAGAAACACAACAGGGTCAGCAGCATCAGCAGAATGAGAAACAAAACTGATGTTTCATGTCCAGCGACTGAAGAACAGTCATATTGAGCTTAAAAAGTTAATTCTAGTTTCCATCTCAGCAAGAACGTGGGTGACTGAAAGCCAAATGCAAGTCAGTATGAACGAGAGTGATGCAGGATAGAGTGAAGGTTGAAGTTCATGAGGATTGGAAGGTAACCATGGGGAGCATTGAAGTGGCGAGCTCGAGATAATCTTTGGTTGCCAATGCTGGCAGTTAGGTGTGGAAAAGGGGATAATCCTGGAACCTTTGCACTGAGTCGATGGAGGGCTAAATACTCAGCTTGTGGCCGAACAAGATGCTGAGGAGACAGACTCCCCAGTCCAGCTTGGCGCAGATAGAGTTGGTGGTGAAGGTACGAAGCCTTCAAGAGACTGGAGGAGGAATTACATCTGGCTTGAATCTGATAAGTAACAATAACCAAAAGAAGTCCTCTAGACGTATTGGAGGGTAATGGATGTGGAGGGATCAGGGAGGGTAAAGTTTGATGGTAGGGGGTGAGGTGATGAACAAAATTGCTGCTTGAAATTAGATGAAATGAAAGGATTTATACCTTCCCAATTTTGGGATAAGATATGTAGGGATTTATGTATGTCTGAAATTTGTTTCCTTGTGCATGCTTTGATAAACTACCACTTTTCTTTCATGGAAGTCAATTATCTCCTCAATTGGTGCAGGCAGGTATTTAATAGCTCATACTTTTGCACATGGATGGAGCTAAATTGACATTTGAATTAATTCAGTCATTAACCCAATATTAGCTTGACAATATATGTGATGACGTAGCTGTCTCCCACTGTCAGACTCAATAATAGCTCCACTGAAAAATCAAATGGAAGTCTTTATATCAGCCATCAGGATGAAACAGATGTTGAAATTCAGGGAGATGTTTATAGGAACTGTCTTGCAGAAATTGGTGTAGACCTCAATAACGTGACATCACATGGCATCAAACTATGCATCACTAACGACAAATGCAAACACAGCCGTGTGACCTTGCAATGGTCTTCCTTACCAAGATATAAGGTTTGTACTGCAACTAGGAGAGCCGGGACCAAATTGGAACCAATGGCCTGGTGATTACCATAACTGTGGTTGTGGGTTGTGCTGGTTGTGCAGTGGTGGTGGTGTCCCTACCTTTGAGCCAGAAGGCCCAGGTTCAAGCTCTACCTGTCCAGAGATGAGTCAGATGTAACTTCTTCTCATCTCCACGATGATTTCCTGAATTCCTCAAGAAACTATATTTTCCTCGTTCTCTTCCTTTCCCAAATCATCAGCGATAATGAGGGTGGTACGGTGACTCAGTGGTTAGCACTGCTGTCTCACGGTGCCAGGGACCCAGGGTTTGATTCCTGTGTGAAGTTTTCACATTCTCCCCGTGTCTGCCTGGGTTTCCTCCAGGTGCTCCGGTTTCCTCCTGCAGTCCAAAGATTGGGTGGTTTGACCATGCTAAATGGGGGATTACAGGGAGAGAGTGGGATGGGGGTGGTGCATGGGTTTGGATGGGATGCTGTTCAGAGGGCTGATGCAGAACTGACGGACTCTTTCTGCATTGTACGGATTCTATAATAATGTGCCTGAACAGGTTGAGTTTTTTTAAAAAAACTCTATAACTGGGTTTGTAAATGAGCCCTTGTGGTGCGGTGTAGTGTAGTGTAATCAGAGTGAACCAAAAGGACCAGGTTCAAGTCCCACCTGGTCCAGAGGTGTGTAATCCAAAGATTGATTAAAAATATAATTAGCATTGTTGATAGTGCTTTAGATGAATTAGTGAGGGCAAGAGAATTTCAAAAGTTTAAAAAGAAACAAGAGAGCAGAGGTGCAAGGTAGTGAAGAGGTGAATGATAATTAAAGTGAGACAGGAAAGGGTGGAAAATATATGCAGGAAAGTGCAGTAGAAATTAGAAGCAGAGTAAGTAATAATGGTAAAAAGTCAATGGCACTTTGTTTGAATGCAGGCAGAATTTGTAATAAGGTAGATGAGTTACTACCACAAATAGAAGTAATGAATATGAGTAATATAGCTATTACAAGAGACATGTTTGTGGGTGTTCAAGACAGGGACCTCAATATTTGAGGGTATTTGACATTCTGGAAGCACAGGTGAGGAGGAACAGGAGGTGGTTAGCTGTGTTGATAAAAGTAGGTATCAATGTGATGGTTAATAATGATACAGGTGCAATAGCCCATGATGTGGAATCAGTTTGGATTTGAATAAGCAATAGTAAGAGAAAGAATTCATGGCTGTGAGTTATCTAAACGCAACCTCCGCACCCCCCCTCCCCCAAAGAGTTGCTTCATTGCAGGACAAAATATAAACCAGGAAATAACGGAGGCGAGTAGGAAGGGCATTACAATTTTCACGGGTGGTTTTAATCTGCAAATCGAATGGACAAATCAGATGGGTAAGTTTGTAGAGTAATCAGGCATTGCTTCTTAGAGCTTAACTTTATAGAATCTATCTGGTAACAGGCTATTATAGATCTAATAATGTGTAACAATGTAGTATTCACAAGAAATCGTGTAGTTAGGGATCCTCTAGGGAATAACAATCACAACAGAGTGTAATTTCAAACCAATATCCTTGACGCAAATATGATGTGGAGATACTGGTGTTAGACTGGGGTGGACGAAGTTAAAAATAATACAACACCAAATTATAGTCCAACAGGTTTATTTTAAAGTAGAATTATCGATAACAGGTTGGAAAGGTAGACTAAACGAAAGGTCAGTGGTAGACATTTAAGCAGATGTTTCGTAATGCTCAGCAAAAATGTATTCTGATCAAAAAGAAAGATAAATTACCCATGGTTTACAGTTGTGGTCAAGTAGAAAGCTCAATAAAAAAAAAACTAAAGTATACAATGCAATGAAAACCAAGTTATATGACAAAAAATTGCAATGTTTTAAGAACTGATAGTGGATGACTAAAAAGCTACTAAAGATGGAGGAAATTGATTACAAAGGTAAATTGGCAAGAAACATAACAACAAATAGCAAGAGCTCGTGTGGGTATATATAAAGAAAGGAAGTAGCTAAAGTGTGGAGGATACAACTGGGGAATCAGTAACAGGGAACAGGGAAATGGCAGATCACTTAAACTATCATTTAACATTTGTCATCTCAGTGGACACCATAGACATCCCAAAGATAACAACCAAGCAAGGTGCAAATAGGAGGAAAGATGTTATCACAGTCTCTATTCTGAGGGATAAAGAATTTGGCAAACTGATGGGACTAAAGGCAGACAGGACACCTGGACCCAATGGTCTGTATCCAAGGGTTTTACAGGATGTGGTTGCAAAGTTAGTGGAGGCATTAGTCAAAACACTCTAAAATATTTCACAACTCAGTTGATTCCAGAAGCGTTCCAGCAGATCGGGACACCATAAATTTGGCTCCCTGATTCAAAAAGGGACAGAGACAGAAAAGAGGATACGACGGGCCAGTTAGCACAATATCCATCAATGGCAAAATAATGGGCCATTATTAAGGAAGATAGTGGAGATGGTGGCATAGTGAAAGTATCGGTGAACTAGTAATCCAGATCTCTCAGCCAATGTTCCTGGAACATGGGTTTTAAAACCGTCATGGTAGACGGTGAGGTTTGAATTTAACACGTCTGGAATTAAAGCTACCTTAATGGTGGCCAGAGTGGTACAAAGGAAAGGCATCCTTTCTTGTGCACTTTCAGACCATGCTATAGCACCAGGCAATGCCTGCCTTGTCAGAGGTCAGTTACCTGTCACTGGCGTCTCCGGGGTGAGGAGAAGAGTCTGCAGTGTAGAAAGAAGGGCAACGACTTTTCCCACTTGACCAGGGTGCAGAACTACACACTGATGTCTGCTAGGCCATGCCTCAGTCTCTTTCTGCTACTGTACCCACCTCCTACGAAGGATCATGTTCTGCCTTACACTCTGCTGAATGCAACTCACTCGTGTTCCCCCTCACTCACCCAGCCTGCTAACCCTGCATTCTACACTGCCTCCTCACTCTCGGAACACCTCAACACCTATCCCTCCACTGGCACCAGCACTAACAGCTTTGCCACTCACTTCCATCTTATTCATTCCCCCTTTCTGGCTTTAGAGGAGAAAACAGCCCACGACAGCCTATTGAGGCCAGACTGCTGGGAGGCGGGGAGAGCCCAATATTTCAAACCCTACAAAGAAAGAAGTTTTGCACTCGTAGCATCACTCCAGTGGAGATACAGAGGCAGCAAGTCAGTAACACATGTTAATGCACTGCAATGATCAAATTAACCAGGCAGTCAGTGTAACTCATCACACACCCTTTCTAACCATTGGCCATGCTGCCTTCTGCCTCTTGTAGTCAGTGTAGCCAGTCTTCCCAGTACTTCTTCAGAACAAAGCCGAACTCCACACTGAAGACATGCCCTCAACCTCAAGGGATGAGAATGTTGAGATCAGCAAAGTTGCCTCCTATACCTCAAACCAACTCAGGGAAGGACACCTCCTGCTGTGTCCCCTGCCAGGTTCCCGAAAGCTGTTTATTTCCACTATTGTACAGAATACTGCACCTTTGAGTACACCTGCCACTGCTAGGGACAAACACACATCCATTCCACATAGGTTCCTGCACCTGACACTGTTACGCAATGACATTCATTACCGTCTCATTATCAGATCCATTTTCATTAAACAACATCAACTCAATGACAAATGGCAGATCCAAAACCCAAACAGAAGTGGAAATAGTTGACATCGCTCCCAGATGAGATCTACCTGTTTCCCTCCAGAATATTTGTCTATCTCTCTCGATCCAAGTGGCTTGTTAGGCAGATGTGATATGGAACGGAAAACTGTTCTATATCTTCTGGGTTTTTAAAAATTATTCACAGGATGAGAGTGCCACTGGTGAAGCCGATATTTATTGCCTACCGGTAACTGTCTCTAAGGCAGTGATGGTCAGCCATTCCCTGAATGACTTGCTTGGCCATTTCAGAGAGCATTTAAGAATCAGCAGTGAGTCAGGAATGTAACATCGGTCAGACCAAGTAAGATTGGCAGATTTCCTTCTCTCAAGAACATTGGGAAATAAGCTATGTTTTTGCAGCAATTCAGTAATTTCATGGATCGTGAACATTGAAACTAGCTTTTTACTCAAGAATAATCAAACTCATTGAATTGAAATTCCCCAATTTCCAGGTGGGATTTCAACTCATGTCTAAGATCATTTGTCCAGAATTATCAATTCAATAGCATAACTTTGCTGCTGTACCCTGATCTATAACATTATAAATATTGTATTATTTAATTTGATACTGATTTTCTTTTGTTTTGTAAGTATGCAGCATAATTGGTGAATCACTTGAAATACAGAAGAGAGTTCAACTGTGATCAACATTAAGGAATCTTTACTTTCTATTCCTCATTCCTTCCCGGTTTTTTCTGCTCTTCTGAGAGTGGTGGCCTTGCCTAGTGGGGATCCTGTCATCAGCCCCTAGTGTCCCATTTTCCAGGCTTTGACTGGCTGTTGGTTGACAAGCTTATCATGGTGGACACTACAGCAGTGTCCCAAGCCTTTCCCGCTATGTGGACATCTACAAACTTGTATCATTCCGGAGGATTTACTGAGAAAGATTTCACCACCTGACTGATAGCTGCACCATTTACGTCTGGAGCACCCAGGCCAACTCAAGAAAGGCTTGGGCCATTTATAATGGCCTTACTAGTTCAGATGAGATACCTGGACTTCTGTTCTTCGTTTGGTTTTCACTCACTTAATTTAGAACATCAGTTCCATGGGCCTATGATGGTGAAGATGTAGGTCGGTCAGTAAGTAATACCTTTCTACTGGCCAGTCAGCATCATTTCACCCCCTGTGCTATTTTCCTAGGCTCATGATCTCAGATGTACATGTTACTCACCCACAAGCAGCAGCTATACAACTGAAGTAGGTTAAAACCAATTGTCAGAGCAAACTGGAATATAAGACCAGAAGAAATAGGAATATGAGTAGGCCATTTGACTCCACAAGCCTATACTGCCATTCACCAGGTTCGTGGCTGATCTGACATTCCTCATGTCCACTCTCCTGTTGCTTTCCCATAACCTTTGATTCTCGTAATGATCAAAAATCTATTTATCTCAACCGTAAATATAAACCAGGGCTCTGCCCTACAGCTCTCTGTAGCAAAGATTTTCAAAGATTCACAACTCTCTGAGAGAAGAAATTCCTCCTCATCTTAGTCTTAAATTGGGGTCGCTTTATTCTTAGACTATGCCTTCTGGTCCAAAATGCTCCCATGAGGGGAAATATTGTCTCAGCATTTATCCTGTCAAGCCCCTTCTGATCCATTTTCATTAAACAACATCAACTCAATGAAAAATGGCAGATCCAAAACCCAAACAGAAGTGGAAATAGTTGACATTGCTCCCAGATGAGACCTACCTGTTTCCCTCCAGAATATTTGTCTCTCAATCTTCTAAACTCCAGTGAGTAGAGTCCCAACCTGTTTAACCTTTGTTGAGATGACAATCCCTCCATATTGGGGATTATCCAAGTGAACCTTCTCTGAACTGCCTCCAATGAAGTTATATCTTTCCTTAAATAAGGGGACCAAAACTGCTCACAGTATCCAGATGTGCTCTTACCAGCACCTCGTACAGTCTGAGTAAGATTCCCTACTCTTATACTCCAATTCCCTTCAAAGAAGGACCAACGTTCCATTTGTCTTCCTGATTACCTGCTGCAGCTGTATGCTAATTTTCTGTGTTTCTTGCACAAGAACCCACAAGTGCCTTTGTGTTGCAGCTTTCTTCAATTTTTAATAAAAATGATATTCTGTTCTTTTGTTTTCCCTTCCAAAATGGACAATGATGTTTTTTTCCCCTCATTATACTCCATTTGCCAAAATTGTCCACTTACTTATCAATAACTCTCGGTAAACTGTTTGTCTCCCTCTCACAACCTGCCTTTCCACCTATTTTTGTGTCATTTGCAAATGTGACTACAGTACATTCATTTCCTTCTACCAAGTCATTGATACATATTGTAAGCAGTTGTGATCCCAGCAATGATCCCTATGGAACCACACTGGTCACAGGTTGCCAAACTGAAAAATTACTCCTTATCCCCACTTGCTGTTTCCTGACCATGAACCAATTCTCTATCCATACTACCTCCAACATTGAGGGCTCTTATTTTATGAGACATCTTGTCGAATGCCATCTGGAAACCAATGCAACACATCTACTGGTTCCCTTCTGTTTAGTTTCGTTGAAACTTCCTTAAAAAAGTTCTAATAAATTAGTCAGACATGATTTCCTTTTCATGAAGCCATGCTGACTCTGCTTGATTCAATTATGATTTTCCAAATGTTCTCCTATTACTTCCTTAATAACGGTTTCCAATTCTTTTCCAACAATAGATGTTAGGCTAGCCGGTCTATAATTACCTGTGTTTTGTCTCCCTCTGTTTTTGAATATGAGTGTCACTTTGGCGGTTTTCCAATCCTTTTGTACTTCTCCAGTTTTTAACTACTTCTGGAGAATTACGAACATCCACTATCTCTGTAACAACCTCTTTAGGCCCTTCATAGTTGGGGGCTGGTTGGGGTTGGGGTTGGTTGCATGGATGGAGTTGGGAACAGCCTTCCTACATCAGACTGAGGGCCACACTTCGAGGCCTATTCTACTTCACCACTTGCTTGATCACAGCAGCAGCCACAGCCCACCCCAGTAAGAGGTTCTCCCTCTGTCAGAGTGGCCTTATAGCCATGATCCATTTTTACTTCAGGTTTTCTGAAAGCCAGTCCTCTCCCTTATTTACAGCAATGGGGTTGCAACGTCTTACATGCAGGAAGCCTCACTTCTGGCTCTCCCACTTTGAGACCCTACTTTCCATGCTGCATTGGATGATGGGATTGCCCTTTGGACACCTGATTGGTCAATCAAGGGAAAGTCAAGGCCAACAAATGCTCTCAACACCATGTGGGCTTGTGTGGGATTCTTTTGACCTTAACATCAGGGTTTTGACCCAAAGCCCAAAGTCTTGCCTCCAGTGAGTTTTGAGAATATTTGTATCTCAGATTGAGGTCCTGGATGTAGGTTTGCTCACTGAGCTGGAAGGTTCGTTTTCAGACGTTTTGTCACCCTACTAGGTAACACCTTCAACTAGGACAACACATCCATTCTAGGACAAGCCAAACAGAGACACTCTCAAGAAGTCCTAGAAGCATGGCATTCCAACCAGAACTCTATCAACAAACACATTGAGTTAGACCCCCATCTACCACCCCCTGTGAAAAAGAACCGGAAATGACATTACCACAGAAAATGATGTCACCACAGGAAATGGCATCACCAACCCAAAGAAACCCAAACATATACATTGAAAGCAGGAATTAACAGCAGTGCTTCGCCCAGAGACCCACTGAAGATGTTACCTAGTATGATGACGAAACGTCTGGAAATGAACCTTCCAGCTCAGTGAGCAAACCTACATTTTGCCTCTAGTTTTTCTTGATTAAGCTTTTATTGCTCAAAGAATGTCCCTGTCTTCACTATTCGCCATTCAAACACCAGATAATTTTATTTGGCATTTATCCTGTGGGCGGCACGGTGGCACAGTGGTTAGCACTGCTGTCTCACAGCACTAGAGACCTGGGTTCAATTCCCACCTCGGGCAACTCTCTGTGTGGAGTTTGCATATTCTCCCCGTGTCTGCGTGGGTTTGTTCCGGTTTCCTCCCACAGTCCAAAAATGTGCAGGTTAGGTGAATAGGCCACGCTAAATTGCCTGTAGTGTCAGGTGAAGGAGTAAATGTAGGGGAATGGGTCTGGGTGGGTTGCTCTTCAGAGGGTCGGTGTGGACTTGTTCGGCCGAAGGGCCTGTTTCCACACTAAAGTAATCTAATCTAATCCTGCAGATAATCATTTTTATTTTTTTAATTCACTTTTATTCCATTTTGTTCAAGTTGCTTTTCTGCAGCAACAGATTTTTGTAAATAAAGGTTAGTCCTAAGACAAGCAATAATATCACTGCAGGGTGCTGTGCGATACATCTTGATTTTGTGGGAGAGTAAACTGGAGGAGCGGGATTGAGCAATTTATTTCACCCCTTTCCTGATTTGTATTTCTAGTTTAGCACTACAGTTAAGAACATAAGAAATAAGAGCAGAAGTCAGCCATTGGACCCCTTGAGCCAGTCTCACCACTCAAGAATATTCATGGTAAATCCTTCAATTCAATTCCATAGCCCTCACCATCTCCAAATCTCTTAATTCCCTTAGTAACCAAAAATCTACAAACCTTTGTCTTGGATATTCTCAGCAACTGGGCCCCCACAAATCTCTGTGGATACAGGACTCCAAATGTTTGATTGAAGAAATTTCTCTACACCTCAATCCTAAACAGCCAAACCCCTTATTCTAAACCTGAGATCTGTATTCCAGATTCCCCAGCCAAGGGAACCACTGCCTAATATCTGCTCTTTCAAGGTTTTTGTGGATTTTATATTTTTTAATTATATTTCAGTTCATTCTCCTAAATTCAAGGGAATACGTTCCAATCTCTCTCGATAGGAAAATGGTTAGTCCAGCTACAACACAGTCAAACATGCTTTATCTTAACTAAATCAAGAAATCAAGCAAGTGGGAGACTTCAGTCATTGCTGGATGAAAATTAAATGTTGCCCAAAATCCTACATTCTTGGAATCGTGCTGTTTTGATTAAGACCTGACAACCGTGACCTTCAGAAACATTGTTCTATAAAATTATATCCTGAAATTTTCACTCTGGTATCAGTCTGACTCTTTAAACTGACATCTGTAAAACGCCATCACAAAGTTAACCTTTTCAAATTATTGATTTATGGATAGTAAGAAAAGGAAGGCTGAGATTTGTTTCTAGTATCTGAAACTCCACTATTTGCAATTATGATCAGCCACAAAAGTACCTACAACCCTGTAATGTTTCCATTTAACGTCATTGTTAAAGCGAAGTGTGTTGGTATTTTCTAGATATCATCCGTGAATATCAGCCAAGGAGATAGTTTCCCTCTAAGCGCTTTAAATACAAGATTGGTCCATGAAGAATTAGAAGCAAAAATAAGATATGAATTTGCTCATTAAAGTCAGTGAACCCTAATGACCATGAGGAAAATTGCTTGAGGGCATTCAGTCAGATAGTATAAATGAGAAACTAAAGAAATTCTTGCAGGGAGCACTAAGATTTGAAACATAATTTAAGTCATGACTTTATAGATCTACTGGATACCTCAAGAAGGGGGTTGTGCTGATGAACCGGACTCATCCAGTTGAAGCCATTTACTTGGCTTTTCAGACATTGCTGGACAAATGATTGGAAATCTCTCAACGTCTGGCTTGTCCCAGTCAGTTGATGGGGCAGGACTGTCCTCACATCCCAATTCAAATCATCACGAGGTCCCATTCAAATTGACAGTGGACGCTCAGACTGCTAAACCCACCAATCCCACTTTAAATCCCCAATTTTGGGATGGTGAACAATTGGCCACTGTCAATGAAGGTTTGCTGATTTCCCTGAGGATGGTTTGGAGACAGGGACATTTAATTGGGCAGGAGGCTGGTGGACATGAACCTTCTTTCTTATCCTTTCTATTTCAATTATCTGGCCGGGCAAAGTTCCTAGTTGGCCTTGCCCCACCCCATGCCAGTTGAGGTATTCAACTCGAGGTGGGCACATGACTTGCCGTAATGTAAGCCCAGAAAAGTAAAATCCTGTTGGCTTTGTTTGTGGCACCCAGGCTATGGGTAGATTTTTCAATCACTTACAAGTACTCCGTGCCCGATTGAGGAACACAACATCAGGAAGGACAACTCTGTTGAGAGTCATGTCCCCTATTCTTCCTCTTGACCCCTCTACCCATGGACCCCACTCCACTCTCATTCACCTGGGCTCCTTTGACTATTCCAGACTTCTCACTTGGCACCTTTCCTACCATCCTACCCCCGCTTCAGTTGGCAATGCACAGCTGCCCGACTCTGATTGGCTGATGACATCCAAGGTCTTTGATCCCAGGGAAAACCTGCCACTTTCCACTTAATCCAGTGGGATCTTTCTGTGCAGTGATGACGTTGAGCCCTCATCAGCATCCACAGACCACAAGCAAGACCCCATTGACCTCCATTAAAAATCCACGGAGGGGAAAAACCAATTTAAATAAAATCCTCATATTTGGAGATGAATATACTAGTTGTGCTGCTCCAAAAGCTTGTGATTTCAAATAAACCTGTTGCACTATAACCTGGTGTCATGTGACTTCTGACTTTATCCATCCCAGTCCAATACTAACATCTCCACATCATGGCTATGCAGAAGGTAATTAGGAATCAACCACACTGCTGCAGATCTGGAGTCACATGTCAGCCAGACCAGGTAAAGATGGCAGATTTTCTTATCGAAAGGGCATGAGTGAACCAGAGGGGTCTTTCCTGAAAATTGTCTATGATTTCATGATCATGATGAAATGCCACGGTAGAATTTGAACCTGGGTCTCCAGAGAATTAGCTGAGTTTCTAGATTAATAGTCAAGACATAATACCACTAGGCTATTGCCCCCATGACCATGTAACTTTTTCAAATGCTTATCGAAAACTAATAGGAGACTCCAAACCCAATTCCTTTAGTTGCCTCCTTGTGATTCTACAGCAAAGAGATTGTGTGATGGAGAGAGAAAGTGCACGTTGCCATGGCAACTCAGGCTTGCTGAACAGGGCCAATTGGCTGAATGGTTAGTGTGCGTTTGACTGGTACCAACAATATAGGGTTCTATCCCATTTCCAGCCCGAGCAGACTCTGGAACTGCCTTTTTGCCCTCTCCATGTGGGTGATGGTTGTGTCACCTTGAGCAGACAACTGAGGAAGATATGATACATTGCAATAGCAAAGCACTTTGAGTGGTTTCCATACAGCAAAACACCTTTTCATTGTGAGCATTTATTGCTCTGAGGACAGTTAAGAGACAGGCACATTACTGTGGGTCAGGAGTCACATGTGGGCCAGACCAGGTAAGCACGGCAAATTTCCTTCCATTCAGAGCATTAGTGAACCAGAAGGGTTTTTTTACAAGAGTCAGTCTTAGTTACATGTTTGCAATTAGGCTAGCTCCCTATTCTAGGTGTCATTGAAATCAAATTTCACCACATTCCTGCCATGGTGGGATTTGAACCTGTTTCCCCAGGACACTGGTCTGCCGTTTTGTATTACTAGTCCACTACAACTACCCTGTCATGTTCTCGAATGGGTCTACAGCACAGAGAGAGGCCCTTCAGCCCATTGCATCCTTGCTGGTCAAAAACAATCACCTAGCTATTCTAATGCTGTTTTGCAGCACTACACTCAATGTCTTGTAGCCTTGGCATCACAAGTGCTCATCTAAATACGTCTTAAATGTTATGAGGGTTTCTGCTTCTCCCACCCTTAGTGGCAGTGAGTTCCAGACTTCCATCACCCTCTGGGTAAAAAATATTTTCCTCACATCTCCTCTAAACCTTCTTCCCTTATCTTAAATCAATGCCCCTGGTCATTGACCCCCATCAAGGGGAAAAATTTCTTCCTGCCTACTTTATCCACGCCCCTCATTATTTTTATATATCTCCAACATGGCCCCTCTCAATCACCTCAGCTCTCAGGAAAACAACCCTGTTTGTCCAAACTCTTTTCATAACTGAAACTGGATTAGAGTGGTACTGGGAAAGCACAGCAGGTCAGACAGCATCCGAGGAGCAGGAAAATCGACGTTACGGGCAAAAGTCCTTCATCAGGAATGAAGGGCTGGGGAGAAGGTAGCCAAGAGTACAATGGGTGGATGGAGGTGGGGATGGAAGTGATAGGGCAGAGAGGAAGGTGGGGTGGGTAGGTGGGAAGGGAAATTGGCAAATAGGACAGGTCATGGGGATGGTGCTGAGCTGGAAGGTTAGAACTGGGGTAATGTGGGGGGAAGGGAAATGAGGAAACTGTTGAAGTCCACATTGATGACCTGGGGTTGAAATGTTCCGAGGCGGAAGATGAGGCATTCTTCCTCCAGGCGTCGGGTGGTGAGGGAATGGCGGTGGAGGAGGCCCAGGACCTGCATGTCCTTGGCTGAGTCGGAGGGGGAGTTGAAATGTTGGGCCATGGGGCGGTGGGGTTGATTGGTGCGGGTGTCCCGGAGATGTTCCATAAAGTGCTCTGCGAGAAGGTGTCCAGTCCCCCCAATGTAAAGGGGACCACATCGGGAGCAACGGATACAATAAATGATATTGGTGGATGTGCAGGTAAAACGTTGATGCATGTGCAAGGCTCCTTTGGGGCCTTGGATGGAGATGAGGGAGGAGGTGTGGGCACAGGTTTTACAGTTCCTGCGGTGGCATAGGAAGGTGCCAGGATGGGAGAGTGGGTTGTTGGGGGACGTGGACCTGACCAGGTAGTCACGGAGGGAACAGTCTTTGCGGAAGGCAGAAAGGGGTGGAGAGGGAAATATATCCCTGGTGGTGGGGTCCGTTTGGAGGTGGCGGAAATGTCGGCGGACGATGCTTATGTGAAGGTTGGTAGGGTGGATTGTGAGCACCAGGGGGGTTCTGTCCGTGTTACAGTTGGAGGAGTGGGGTCTGAGGGCGGAGGTGCGGGATGTGGGTAAGATGCGTTGGAGGGCATTTTTAACCACGTGGGAAGGGAAATTGGAGTCTCTAACGAAGGAGGCCATCTGGTGTGTTCTGTGGTGGAACTGGTCCTCCTGGGAGCAGATACAGCGGAGGCAGAGGAATTGAGAATATGGGATGGCATTTTTGCAGGAGGTAGGGTGGGAAGAGGTGTAATCCAGGTAGCTGTGGGAGTCGGTGGGTTTGTAAAGAATGTCAGTGTCAAGTCGGTCATCATTAATGGAGATGGAGAGGTCCAAGAAGGAGAGGGAGGTGTCAGAGATGGTCCAGGTGAATTTAAGGTTGGGATTGAATGTGTTGGTGAAGTTGATGAATTGCTCAAACTCCTCGCGGGAGCACGAGGTGGCTTCGATGCAGTCATCAATGTAGCGGAGGAAGAGGTGGGGAGTGGTGCCGGTGTAATTACGGAAGATCGACTGTTCTACGTAGCCGACAAAGAGACAGGCATAGCTGGGGCCCATCACTTGTTGAGTTTCTCTACAGTTTCTGTTTTTGTTTGTTTTTTTAAATTCTGGCTAATCTCCTGTCCAGTGCTGTCCTATCGCTCCTCTAGCCCTCTTATTTATTGTGTAGGCAATATTACAATCATATTTACATCACCAGCATTATTCAAATTGCAATAAGATGGGAGTCGTCTATGTTATTTGTAGTATTGATAAGGAAAGGGTGTTGACCTGGGCATGGGGAGAATACTAATTCTTGGTTCAAGTGCTCCTTTACCATCCAATGGAGCAGTCACATTGAGTAATCTGAAGGAAAAACCTGTAAAACTGGTGAATGGCGCATACTGGTCTGATTTCAAATAAACCTGTTGGATTATAACATGGCGTTGTGCAACTTCTGATTTTGTTCACCCTTTGAGTAATTAGAGATGGACGATAAATACTGACCTAGCCAGAGACACCCGCCTCCTGTGAATGAATGTGAAGGAAGGCAATTTTCCTCCTTTTACTACTGGCCTTTGCTGTGTATTGAACAGATCTGTGAGTTGATACTCAACTTGTTTGGCCATGTGCACTTGTTGCAACCATGAGTCCGGATTGGTTTCCAATGAAGCTTTGGGTCAGAGACAGGGTCACTACCCACTGTGCTGCAGACCTCCCCAAGGAAGCACCAGGGAAACACAAATATTTCCTTCTATAATACTGGATGATTATGTGAATGTAGGTGACAGGTTGTGGTACAGCAATGACTTTATACACTGACAAAGAATGTTGTAATAAATTATTGTGTCCTCGTCTAACGTTGTGTGACAGATACCAAGAGGATCCCTCAATGATACGGGCTCTGGAGGGGGTTACCAGCTGGTGTTACAGTTAAAATGAGTCAGCAGCACATTAAACATTATAAAACTCAGATGTTTAGCAGGTGTAGAACAAGAATGAACAGTAACAATATCAGCTATCGCTTATCCTACCCACTCGCCACCTTAAACATTCACTCCTTCTCCACAGATGCACAATGGCAGCAGAATTTACAGGATGCAAGGCATCAACTCAGTGAGGCTCCTTCCCAAACGGCATGCCCACCAGCTCGATGAAGTAAAGTGGCATGAAGTGTAACCATCTGCAGGTCATCCTGCGTGGGGTGATGGGTGGCTTGGCGGTATTATCAGTGTTGGTATTAGTGCCAACCTGGGTTCAAATCTTGTTATAGCAGAATTGAGTTTTTTTTTTAAACAGATTATAGAATTCGAATTCAACACAAAATTTGGAATTAAAAGTCTAATGATCATCATGAAACCATTGTTGATTGTTGGAAAAACTCATCTGGCTCAGTAATGTCCTTTAGGGAAGGAAACTGCCATCCTTACCTACATGTGACTCCAGACCCACAGCAATAGACTTTTAACTGCCCTCTGGACAATTACGAATGGGCAATAAATGGTGGCCTTGCTACAAGTAAATAGAACAAAACCTACTGTTACTTTCACCCAATATTAACCAATTGTGAAGAGACCAATACTTCCCTTTAAATGAACCTTGTAACCCATTCACAAAGGATGGAAGTCTGAATTTCCTGCTGAATTATTCTAATTTATAATTTAATCTGGGATTCAGGTCTGAAAAGCATTTGTCATGAAACCAAGCAAGTGACTTACTCCTGTGTAACAGACAAGTGAAATATTTTCATGATGTACAGCCCAGTTTGAGCATCTTGCCATGTCTAAAAAATTGGATTCTTAATTTCCCCCGTAACGTGGGATATGTGAAAATAATGGTGCCTTCAATCTTATTCCTCTCACATCATGGATGCATATGTTGTTATTTTGAAATGTGACTTTTTCTTAAAAAAAACCTAGAACAAACCATTTTGTTAAAAGGGAAAATGTATTCTCCTGCAGGTATTTACCGAAAGTTAATGGGGCAGTTGAGATTAACTCCCTTAGTTGCCTTTGTGTTGACTCTATAATGGATGTTTTACTTCCATTTTCAAACTAATTATTGGAACGATTAAACCATTGCTTTCAGTCCCTCCTCCAAATTCAGTTCCCTGGTGCCGATTCCATCATTTTTCCCGAAGATCATGGACATTAAATCAGTCTGTTCACAGCCTGGGCGTTACATTTGTTTCAAGCTGGGCTCCTGGACTCCTATTCCACACAATGACAAAGATCATCTCCCCCCTGCATCTCCACCACCTCGAAGGGGAGCACAGGCAGGTCCATGGAGTAGAACCACCTGCAGGTTGACCTTCATGGGGAAGTGATGGATGGCCTGGTAGTATTATCGCTGCACTGTTAGACCAGAGACCCAGCTAATGTTCTGGGGACCTGCGTTCAAATCCTGCTACGACAAATTGTAGAATTTAAGTTCAATTTAAAAAATCTAGAATTAAGGTCTGATGACGACCATAAAATGGTAGTTGGGGGATAACCCCATCATCTGGCTCACTAATGCCTTTAGGGAAGGAAACTGCTGTCCTTACCTACATGTGACTCCAAACCCATCTGACTTTGCCCCTGTCTCCTCATAGAATGCCTACAGTATGGAAACGGACCATTTGACCCTTTGAGTCCACACCAACTCCCCCCCAGACCCAACCCTCTACTCTATTTCTGTAACCCTGCGTTTCCCATGGCCAACACACCCAGCCTGCACATTCCTGGGCACTATGGGTAATTTAGTGTGGCCAATCCACCTAACCTGCACATCTGTGGACTGAGAGTAGATACCAGAGCACCCAGAGGAAATGGGGAGAATGTGCAAACTCCATACAGACAGTCACCCGAGGCTGGAATCGAACCCAGGAGCCTGGCACTGTGCTAACTACTGAGCCACCATCTAGCTCCTCTGAGTTACTGCCAAGGCTTGCATTCATGCAGTTGCTACCTTCAGACCTGACGATTCCAACTCACTGTCGATTGTGCTTCTCATGACCCCCAGCATTGTACACGTGGGGCCATCCTGCACTTGACAATTTACACTGGCTGCTGATCAAGTAATGTGTTCAATTCAAAGTTCTCATTCTTGTTTATGAATTTCATTATGGCCTCTTATTGTTTTCAAATGAAAATTGGAGCAACATTGAAAGAAGCTGAGCTTACCCTCAGGGTAAGTGCTGGTGGGATGACACCGCAATTTATGAGGGCAGTGGTTTTAGTTCGATTGCTCTTAGGAGGGAATTGGATTGAGAGAATCCTATTTTCTGTTGTCACACACTCGAGGAACTTGGTGCAACACATGCTGCAATTCTATAAAGGCATGCTTTACTTATTAGTTCTGACGGTGAAGCGAGAGAGATGATGCTGTCAAGTACTGAATTAGCAGAACTACCCCACTCAATTAGGAATGATTCAGCATTTTGGTAATCTCCTCCTGCCCTGATAATGAGGTCACTCTTAAATTAGAATTTATCACCACTGAACATTGTCGTCAGCAACTGAAATGTCAGAATCCATTTTCCCACAACTTTGCTGCTTTCTGAATGTACTGTGCAAATGCAGATACCACTAAGGGTCTAAGTTATGGGCAGTGTCACTGGACTAGTAATTCAGAACCCCAGGTTAATGCCCAAGCACACAAATCCCACCACAGCAGATGGGGCCATTTGAATTCAATAAAAGGATCCTGGAATAAAGAGCTAGCCTCAAGGAACCATTGCCTTGCATTCTTGTAAAAACCCAACTGATTCATTAATGACCTCCCTTCAGGGAAGGAGATATGCTATCCTCACTTGTCCAGCCTACATGTGACTCCAGACCCACGGCAATGTGGTTGACGCTTAACTGCCCTCCGGTGATGGGTATCTGGAGTTACACAATGATCTCAGTGAATGATGGAAAAAAACTCCTGTTCCTACATTCCAAAGTGCTGCCTCTCTGAAAAAGCTGAAGCGCCCAAGACCAATGGGGCCCTGTACACTTGAGGAGAGCCACAAACAATGCTGCATTTACTGAGGGGTGTCTGCTCCACAGATTGTAAGAGATGGACTAATCACATTGAACCCAGTCAATGAGGAGGCCATCACTTGGCTTTGGAGGTTCGGACTCGCTGAATAATATGAGATGAAACACCTGGGTTTGAACTCCAGCAAAAAAAAAAATTGGCCAAATGACAATTTTGGGGAATTTCATGAAGGGTTTCCTCGAGTGGGTTATCTCAGGTAATTCTCTGCAGCACTACATTCATCGATGTCTCTGTGGCTCGCAATATTGTGTGCTCTCCTGCATTAGAGACACCTGTCACTGCCAGAACCCTCTAGGATTCTCACAACAGAGCACGATATTAAACCCGAACTGTACACCATGTCCAGAGCTGTCAGCCAGGAGCTGCCCTTCACTCAGTGCTGGAAGATGTGCCCTGGAGATGGCCAACCAGAGACAGGTCAGCCACTCCCATCACAGTGTGGTGGGGACACTGAGCAGTCCTCTTCCACCAGGACCACCACAGAATACCAGGGTACCAGAGCCTGCCAGCCTAGAGCAGAGTGGCCACCCGGGTCAGGGCAGGATTCATGGTCCAGAGGAGAACCCAGCTAGATGAGGGTCATGCCACCACCTTCTGTCTGCTCCCTCACTCTCACTACATACCTACTTCCCACCAAGGCTTACGGTCTATCACTCCCGCTATTGCAGACAATGGGGTTGCACAGTGGCCCAGTGGTTAGCACTGCTGCCTCACAGCACCAGGGACCAGGTTCGATTCCAGCCTCAAGCAACTGTCTGTGTGGAGTTTGCACATTCTCCCCTTGTCTGCGTGGATTTCCTCCAGGTGCTCTGGTTTCCTCCCACAACCTAAAGATGTGCAGGTTAGGTGAATTGGTCATGCTAAATTGCCCGTAGTGTTCGGGAATGTGTAGGTTAGGTGCATTAGTCAGGGGTAACTATAGGGCAGGGGAATGGGTCTGGGTTGGTTACTCTTCAGAGGGTCAGTGTGGACTTGTTAGGCCAAAGGGCCTATTTCCATGCTGTAGGGATTCTATAATATCTTCCTCACTTGCTCTCGGCAATCTGTAATCACTCAGACACTATTGCAGTGTGCCGTCTGTGCTGCCTACTCACTTTACTGGGTCACCTCACCACCTCTCCCCACCTCCACCACCTTCCATCTCTCTCAAACCTTCTCTTTGCTTTATTCCAAGAGAAACAATCCATAACAGAATGGAATGAGCCAAGATGGATGGGTGGGTGCTTGCCCTGTGGGAAGAGACATGCTGAGCTTCCCTCCCACTACAGCCTCATAATAGACCTGAATGTCTACCACCAACCCCTGCCAACCCCCACCTACCTCCTCCCAGCCGGAGGTCAATGCCGAACCTTGGAATGGCTGTGTGCACAATTTAACGGGAATGTTGGTCAGGAAGGAGTCACCTGCTAGTCATCATCACCGCCATTAGCTCCCCAGCTGACTGAGGAAGAGATGCACAGAGAGGCCAGCCGAGAGCGGGCAGCTGCTCAGGTCCCGGTCAGCTGTTGCTGACTCATCATCCAAAATCTACAGTGTACACGGGAGCAGCTGTGGGTTTGTGGGAGACCCTGGGTGAACGGACTCAAAGAGGGAAGGACTCCAGCAATGCCAGCTATACCCCTGCTGCCTCCAACATGCGGGTGCCTAGTGTCTATGGAGAGCCAGCTCTAGGCCCCTCAGTGCCTGCTGGATATTCACACAGACCTGGACTCCATCACCCCAACAACCGGAGCTCAGCACCAATCACAAGGCCACAGAGGTCAAGGGTCCTCCACACCCTCCAGGAAGCCCTTCTTGACCATGTGACAGGATAGTGATTGGAAGGCACCATGTCAGAGGAGGAGCCATATGCAAAGCCCCCAGAAGTCACCGCTTCGGACATGTTGGAGGTGCCCAGACCTTGCACTTGTACCCTGCCTGCCACCCATAACCCTTTGGGCTCAGGAGACTGAGCCGTATTCGGGCAGGATGCTCTCAGATGTCTGGGTCTCCTATCCCACACCCCAAGTTGTGCACCTTGGCATTGCTCCTGGACGTTCTCACTCTGTTCATTCACCCCATAGCCCCCGCTGCATCCTCCAGGGCACCAGAGCTGAAGATCCAAGGATTAAGCTGTTTCACTGTCTGCTCAGTACAGCCATGAAGCCCCAGGTATGATCCATCTGGAAACCTGATGTGAAGAGGTTGACCTATGACCCTCGACAGCCCCAGTGGAAGCATCACATGACATTCTGTTGGCACACCCCCACCCCCAAACATTGCATGGACGATGGTGACTGTGGCTTCTCCTGAGTCTTTGCCACATCATGGGATGCCTTTAGATTAGATTAGATTAGATTCCCTACAGTGTGGAAACAGGCCTTTCGGCCCAACCAATCCACACTGACCCTCCGAAGAGTAACCCACCCAGATCCATTTCCCTTTGATTAATGCACCTAACACTATGAACAATTTAGCATGGCCAATTCACCTGACCTGCACATCTTTGGACTGTGGGAAGAAACCGGAGGAAACCCACACAGATACGGGGAGAAAGTGCAAACTCCACACAGACAGTCGCCCGAGGCTGGAAACGAACCTGGGACCCTGGTGCTGTGAGGCAGCAGTGCTAACCACCGAGCCACCTTGCCACTCAACTGGACACTGGGCAGTAAGGGTCAGCATGGAGGCCTTTAGAGGTCGATGCTGGGTCTGGCCTTTCAACTGTGTCCCTTATCTGTTCATGTAGCGACCCTGAGGGCAGCAGGCACAGGGATGGCCACAGTTTTGGTGCCTGGGTCCATTGAGGGTGGAGCTTGTGTGGGCTGTACCAGAGACAAGGCAGGCTCCGTGTAAAGTTACACAAATAGCTTTGAACTGCAACCTCCAAACATTGGGAGGTGGGGGTCCTTGACAAGGACACCAGTGGGATGGGGTTACATGGGCAGAACATATTTTTGCCCTGTTACTCAAGGTGTTTAGTACACTAACAGATTGTTCATGTGGTATCATCAATAAGGAGCTCTCCCCCATTGCCCCAAACTCTATAGTCCCTAAGAAAGGCTGAATGGGTGATAGGATAATGGTCTGCATGGTTTATGGTCCAGGATATGAAGTGAGCAGCCCCTGAGGCTGGTGCAAGTTCTGGAGTTGGGAAAGTGATTGCGGATGAATCTTTCCCGGCTACAAAACACTGCATGTGCCACACAGGCAGGACGAGGATTGATTTGTCATAGAGTCATAGTCTATGGTATCTGTCATCACAAGAGAAACCCTCTAACAACACAGCAGAGTAAAGGAGAGTTACCGAAGGAATAATAAAGGTGAGCCATAGAGTCACAGAGATGTACCGTACAGCACGGAAACAGACCTTTTGGTCCAACTTGTCCATGCCGACTAGATATCCTAACCTAATCTAGTTCCATTTGGCAGCACTTGGCCCATATCCCTCTAAACCCTCCTATTCATATACCCATTCAGAAGTCTTTTAAATGCTGTAATTGTACTAGCCTCCATCACTTCCTCTGGCAGCTCATTCCATACATGCGCCACCCTCTGCATGAAAAAGTTGCCCCTTAGGTCCCTTTTATATCTTTTCCCCTCTCACCCTAAACCTATGCCCTCTAGTTCTGGACTACCCCCCCCCCCCCCACCTCAGGAAAAAGAACTGGTCTATTTATGTTGAGTGTTATGGTGAAGAGAGCATGTAGCCAGGCCTTTTAATCCAGACAGAAGGTCCGTGCACGAGGTGCAGCATTTTGTGATCACTGATAAACCTCATTGTACAGTGCGGCTATCAGTTTCATGGTGTTGCCCATTGAAAGGCCTTAAATTGTGCAAAAACTCACCTCCCCCAAGGGAAAAAAGAACCTACTCTGGTTGTGGTGGCAACCATTTTCATTTCCATTAATCTCTTGTGACAATGGAAAGCAATATCAGCCCTACCTCACACAGTGAGGCACTGGCTCAGTCTCTCGGTGACCCCACACACACCTATCCCCACCCCAAACCTTCATGTTCCTATCTTCCCTGTTGGCTTTGATCTTCACTCACTGATGAGTGAACAAACCCCTTTCTATAGTTACTTGATGGTCATATCATTAATCCTTGGACTGATTGAACTACTACCTGCAGAGCTAATGGGAGCTCACTCCCTAGTCTGTAGACGTACAGATACCCTGACCCTGGATGCTCCAAGGGGTTAACTGATTATGTCCAAGCCCCTCGACTGATATTGGATGGCACAGTCGACTTACTGTGCCAGTACCCCTCTGACTGAAAGGGCTTTCCCTTGACGTGACTGAGGACTATTCAGCTTAGGCTTGACACCTGGCCATTTTATTGATGCACGTGGTGGAGGGGTGACATTGATGTAGCATGGTGCCATATAGCAACATGCCCTGATGCAGCTAACAACCATGATAAGCTGCCTAGCTTTGTGCCTGGGCTGAAAGGTACAACAAGACAGAAGGACTGTGTGTCTGTAGGTTCTGAATGGGCCCCGAGACTTTGGGGAAGCCGTGTCCAAAGGCAGTGGCCTGGATGAGCAGGTGGTGAACTGTCAGGTACCTGCTTGAACTTTGATGTTGAGAATTATCACCATCTTGTTTTTTTTCTCTCTAGTGCAAGGGAGGATGGGAAACTGCATACTAATGAGATGAGATTAGATCAAGGAGAGGTGTAAATGCAGGCAAGTAGGCCTATCATCAGTGTCTACTGAGATTCTCACCTCATTGTTCAAAACCTGGCTGCAAACTTGAACTTCTTTCTTCCTGACGCAGAGAATGACATTTTTCTGATCATGACATATTTTCCTAACTGACTTGCAAATTTACCAGGGGCTGGGGAGAATTCAACACACTGTCTTCTCTGGCTCTGCTTCATTAAAGCACAACACTTTAGAAAGTGTCCCTGCGCCCTGGTGCTTCCTCTTTGGGCAGATCGCAGTTGTTAGACTGAGAGATGTGCCCAATGCTATGTCCATTTAGCTGAAGGTAAGATACACCCAAGTAGCCTCCCAATCTCATGGGTCATACGTTACCTGGGCAGGAATCAATGGAAATTGGTGTATACCATCAGTAACTGAAGATACATTAAGTATACACCAGTACAGTTCTGTTTTAGTCTTAAAATCTAACTTTGAATCCATTTAACGGTGCTTCATGTACTTCAAGTGCAGGAAGTTCTGGAATTTGCAACTGGGGGAGCTTTTCATTTGTGATTTATACTTCTATAATGCAATAAAAGAAACATAAAACACAAACTAGATCTCAGCATGGATAAAACATTCTTTGAAATATCAAACAAATTTGCAGCATACAAAATATGGAAAATAAGGCAGTGATTATGTTTCGTGTTATCCCATTTCAGTAAAAATATTGGTTCACTTTATTATTTTTAACGAAGATTGTATTCTATTTAGCCATTTTTTGATAGAGGAACAGATATAGTTTCTAATTTTGCTGTTCATTATTGAAATACCAATATTGTCCATTAAAAGGCATTGAATTACAGAATTAATTATTTGTTTTAAATTTCAATGTAGCACGTTCTTCAACAGGAAGCTCTGATGTCTAACACTGGTCTAAAGTCAGTGTTTGCAGACTACAACCAACGCAGAGCTATCCTGCTGACTGCACCTTGCTCCAGGTTTCATTGACCATAAGCCCTTAGGACCATGAGAAGTAAGAACAGGAGAAAGCCTTCAGGCCTGTTGAGCCTGCTCCACCATTCAGTAGGATCATGGGCGACCTATGTTTCTCCTGCCCACTTTCCACCTTTTTCTATAACCCTTGATTCCCTGACTGATGAAGAATCTATCTCAGCGTTAAATATACACAAGGACTCTGCCCCCACAGCTCTCTGTGGCAAGGAGTTCCAAAAATTCATATCCTTCTGAGAGAAAATATTCCTCCTCCTCAGTGTGAAACTGGTGCCCCTTTATTCTGAGACTTTTCCCATCAGGAGAAACATCCTCTCAGCATTTACCTGTCAAGCTCCTGAATTATCCGATATGTTTCAATGAGATCACCTCTCATTTTTCTCAACTCCAGTGAGTAGAGTCCCAGCCTGTTTAACTTTCGCTCATAAGACAATCCCTCCACACTAGATGTCCATTATGGATGCTACAGACTTCAAAAGGAGATTTTTAAAAAGTGGTTTTGGACTGGATAGCAGTTATACTCCAGCATGTGTGAACCCAAATTGTTACAGTCTACTTTGTATCATTTTGTGACTTTGGGAGTGATATGTAGTCTTTTGAGTTATGCTCAGATTTTGCTGTTACTGCAATTTTGAAAACACATTGTGTCAACAGGAAGATGACAGTACAACTCCATAACACATGGCGACTGTTTGTATTTGCGTAGATAATGTTGGTAACTTTAACTTTGGTGGGAGCGTTGAATTGGAAATTGGAATAGGAGGAGACCTGACAAACCTGTTCTGCTATTCAGTAAGTTGATCTACCCGCATATATCTTCATTTGCTCTATATCTCTTAATATCTTTGGTTATCAAGAAATATGGTGATTGGAATAGCGTTCCAAAATCTACCATGCTTCGTGAGAAGTAATTGTTTCTTAATTTTTCCCTGAAGAGCTTGCCTTTCTTTTTATGTTCACTGTATCTCCAAATTCTAGTCTCCCAACCAGTGGAAATACTTGCTCCCATTTCCATCTCTGTTTCCCTTTGTTACCTTACAAACTGTAGTCTAATCAAATCTGCTCCTACAGTAAAATCCAACCTTTCGAAAGAGATGCTCAATTAATCCCACTCCCCGGCTCCTTTCCACACAGCTCTGCAATTTTTTTTCTTCTTAGGTACACAACCAATTCCCTTCAGAGAGTTATGATTGAACCTGGTTCCATCTCTGCCTTCAGGCAATGTATAATAGATCATAAGAAGTGGCAGTGTAGAAAACTTCCAATCCCCCCCAGGTTCCTTTGCTAACAAACAAATACTTTATAGAGAGATCATCTGTCCTAGCTTTGCTGGTAACAATAATAAATCTCCATCATTGCAGCATTTTCTTTGCAGTTTGATGCTTAGCTCAAAGCAGAAAGAATTTCTACAAAAGTATTCACCATCCAATGGTAAGGCAAATAATATGGAAGAAAGACATACAGTTTGATTATGCTATTCATAATGATAGGGCACCACAAAGTGCTTAACAGTGCAAATGTGCTAACATTGATTTGGCCAGAAGAATTAAACATGAAGGACTTGACTTTCATACTAATGGATGCCAGAGGGTGAGGGGGTGGGGGGCTGAAACTACCGGAACATGTTAACTCCCACAATGGTGGGTATGGGATTAGCTGAGGGCTGCAGTTTGCACATGATCAGTTCCAAATGACCAGCTTCCCTGACTGAAATGGAACTTTCCAATCTCTGGAAAGTGGAGATTAGAGCAGGTAAGAACAGGTCAGTTCCCAATGCATTTCCCTTGGACAGTCAGGACACCAATTAACAGCTAGTGTGCCTCAGCAGATACGGTTCCTGGCACCTGAGGGGGAGGTGGTGGGGGTGTCAGCAATTCTTTAGGTGGGTGAGCATCCTTTATGAATGAGGGTCAGGGATCATTTGGGGTGGATGGTGCCCTTTGCGACTGTTCACTCTGGGTGTAAAAGTTGCTTCCATTGGACCGGTCCAACTTGTTGAGAATTATCAAGAAGTGTCAACAAATGCTGGAGTGATAAGAAATGTCAGTAAGTATTAAAGTGTGTATTTATAAATGCATTATTAACAGGATAAAGGGGACGATGGCAGCAGAATAACAGTGCTGTATTCGAGCTCCTGGGCTCTTTCACTTCCTTCGGCTCTTCCCTCTTTTCTTCCTTTCAATTTCTTTTGACTCTTTTATTTTTCCCTTTCTTTTTAAAGTCTTTTGCTTTGGTGAGGCATCGGTGTGGGCCCTGCTTGAGCATGTTCTGGGATCCGGTGATCGGAGCTTGTGAGTGGGCCGTGCAGTGTTCTGGAATCCAGTGATCGGAGTCTGTGAGTGGGCCCTGCAATTTTTTGGGATCCGGTGATCGGAGTCTGTGAGTGGGCCCTGCAATTTTTTGGGATCCGGTGATCAGAGTCTGTGAGTGGGCCGTGCAATGTTCTGGGATCCCGTGATTGGAGTCTGTGAGTGGGCCCTGCAATGGTCTGGGATCCAGTGATTGGAGTCTGTGAGTGGGCCCTACAATGTTCTGGGATCCGGTGATCGGAGTCTGTGAGTGGGCCCTGCAATGTTCTGGGATCCAGTGATTGGAGTCTGTGAATGGGCCCTACAATGTTCTGGGATCCGGTGATCGGAGTCTGTGAGTGGGCCCTGCAATGTTCTGGGATCCAGTGATTGGAGTCTGTGAATGGGCCCTACAATGTTCTGGGATCCGGTGATCGGAGTCTGTGAGTGGGCCATGCAATGGTCTGGGATCCAGTGATCGGAGTCTGTGAGTGGGCCATGCAATGGTCTGGGATCCAGTGATCGGAGTCTGTGAGTGGGCCCTGCAATGTTCTGGGATCCGGTGATCGGAGTCTGTGAGTGGGCCCTGCAATGTTCTGGGATCCAGTGATCGGAGTCTGTGAGTGGGCCCTGCAATGTTCTGGGATCCGGTGATCAGAGTCTGTGAGTGGGCCCTGCAATGTTCTGGGATCCGGTGATCGGAGTCTGTGAGTAGGCCCTGCAATGTTCTGGGATCCGGTGATCGGAGTCTGTGAGTGGGCCGTGCAATGGTCTGGGATCCAGTGATTGGAGTCTGTGAGTGGGCCCTGCAATGTTCTGGGATTCATGTGTTTCCAACCACATGGGATCAATGTGGATTTCACCAGCTTCCTCACTTCCCCTCCCCCCACCTTATCCTAGGCCCAATCTTCCAACGCGGCACCGGCACCTTCCTCTCCGAATGATCACCTTCTCCCCCACCCTCATCTACCTATTGCATTCTCAGTTACCTTTCTCCCAGCCCCTGCCCCCACACTCCTATTAACTCTCAGCCCCATTAGCCCACAAACCTCATTCCTGATAAAGGATTTATGCTCGAAACGTCAACTCTCCTGCTTCTCCGATGCTGCTTGGCTGGCTGTGCTTTTCCAGCACATGCTCTCGACTCTGATCTCCAGCATCTGCAGTCCTCATTTTCTCCCAGTGTTCTGGGATCTGGTGATTGGAGCCTGTGAGTGGGCCCCGCAATGCTTTGGAGCCGGGATTATTCCCAACACTGAGATTCCAAACAGAGAATGAAAATTGGGCCATATGCTAAATTATTCAGGAAGTGCACTGAAATCCACGATATTCTAGAAATCAAGAAAAAGACACTATTGGTGTCAATAATGAGGAGAAAGTGAGGTAAGGTGTTGAATGGCTCCCACCTCCAGTGAGATTTCGGATTCTAAATTTATCACAGATCGTTTCAGCTCTGCTGTGCCGTCAAAAGTCCCTGAATTGTCTCCTCTTTCTGTGAGCATTGCAGTGAAAGGGTTGATCCATTTCGGCTCGCTAGTGTCAGGTATGGCTCAGTAGGTAGCATTCCCTCTCCAGTCATTAAGTCCCAGTTTCAGTTCTACTCCAGGATGTGAGCAAACCATTGAAACTGGCATATGCCAGTCCACTACTGAGGGAGTGCCACACTGTCAGAGGTGCCATCAGGTTCACCACTAAACGGAAGCCCAGTCCCACTGCTTGAAAGGATTTAAGGGATCCCATAACACCACTCCAATAAAGAGCCATAGAGCTTTTGCAAATGTCTTTGCAGTGTCACGGTGCTGGGAGTTTATGGGAGTTTGCAGTGTGTGTATCGGCTGTGACATTACTGCAAAAATGTACTTTACCGACCCTGTAAAGTGCTTTGCCACATTCTGCGGTTTGTATAAGTTGCTATATAAATGTGATTCTTTCTTGAGACTTCCCTTACAATTCAGTAAAACAAAGCAAAGAAATATTGGGAGGATCAAACAGGTCAAGGCAGTATTCCAACAGAGCACAGGTTGAAAATGACGAACCAGTGCTCAGCTATGTTTGAAAGGGTATTTTAAATCTGGTGCAATGGGGAATGAGATTCTATTAACCTCTCTGATACTCTTTTTGACATTTTCTTGGCATCATGTCATCAGACAATTGTTGGAGCAGCAATCTTCTGAACACAACAGATCACTTTGATCAGCTTTGTGAAAAAGAGACTATGCTGAAGGCCATTGTATAACAGAGCATTCAATATTTAATAGCTGAATACAACCAAAATGCAGCAAAAGTATACATCTTCCATTTTCGGTTTAGGATGTTTTAATATGAAAATTATTATTGGTTGCTACAGCAACATTATCTCCCAGAGGTCCTTGTTTTCCACAAGGTAACAGGTGCCCAATCCAGCAACCGCAAGTGCAATATTAATAAGTTGCAAATTAGTGAAATCAACAATTAAGAGAAGGTTTTGACAGTGATAACTGGAGTGGAGAATACATTATGTGTAATTCAAGCAATTGCAATCTTCCCAATTTCATGACTGATATGCAGAGGCATTCATTCCCAAAGCTTTCTGATTACAAGAGTTTCTTTTTTCAGTGTTCATTATTAGCCTGGTTGTAGCTCATTATCACCAAATGCTTTCCTGTCAAATAATTGTACATTCTCATTGAAAAAAAAACTTGCATTGAAAAGCACTTTCACAGTGTCCCTAAGTATTGGGAAGCTTTTCAACTGCAGACCTTGTTGAAATGTGCAAAGCACAACTGGTAATCTGCATACAACAGTTCCTCACAAACAGTAAGCTGATAACAACCATGATATTGACTAAGGGGTAATTGTTGACAAGGCCATCATGGATAAATTCCCTGCTCATCTTTGAATTAATGTTGTGAGATCATTGATGTCCAACTGAGAGATCAGGCTGAGCTTTGGCTCAACATCCTATCCAAAAGGCAGCTTCATCCCCAGTGTGGCACTCTCTCAGCAAGGCATGGGTATGCCAGCTTTGATACTTATGCTCAAGTCCAGGAGTAAGGCTGAATTTACAACCTTCCAACTTAGTGGAGATAAGTTGACACCTTTTCAAAAGAATGCAACAGACATACAGCTACATCATGGTGTAACGCAATGTGCATTCTTAGGCATACTGCATACAATCATAGAGAGTTTTCTAAAGATGATGATCATTCTTTCTGGGCATTATCCAGAATGTTTTTGATACGCTCACAATTGGATGTAGGATGTATTTCACTTCTCTTTCGGAGGTTTTGTGTTTATTTCATCTCAAAAATAATTGAGATTGAGTTCTAAAATGTTCAAGATGCCATCATTATCAGTAGCAAAGCAAGACAGTAGACAGTCATTTTAATCGCTCTGCCATTGGTAGTCATATCTTCAGCTGAACTTGGAACAACACTGCCTAAACTTCAGCCTCCCTCCTCTTCTTTAAGACCCCTTTAACCATGTGCTTGGCCACCTGTCCTAATGTATCAAATTTTGGTATCAAATTTGTTTGATCACACTCCTGTGAAGTGCCTTTCTATGTTTTGTTCGATGTTAGACACTATATAAATGCAGCTGTTATTGTCCAATATACACAATGGCTTTTGGAAGATCTGAGTTTGGCAGGCATGCTGGGAATACAGTATCCAACAGAAGCAAACGTACCATATGTTATTTTTGTTTGGACAACAAGTCCTGCTTAAATTTCCTTGGGCCCTATCCAAGTTCCAAGCAATGAATGTCATGACTCAAAAGTACTTTGCATCTCCCTCTTCACTTAAGCTCCTAAAGAGAATTGCAGTAGCATTTAAAGCATCAACTAATTCTTAGGTGATACTGTTTAATTGAGCAATTAACGAAGATTAATGGCGATTTTCGCAACCAAATGTACTAGCACGTTAATTATGTCTTAATCTCCACCTGGCTTTTAACTTCCACTCTGTATAAATGACACCAAATTTTAATTTTATGGATCCCTTTAGGAAGGAACTGATTATTTCCCTTCTAGCTTATTTCTGTCTGATTATTGTAACAACAATAACAAGCTCATTTTAATTTATTGTGAAACAATATTTGTGCAACAATGTGTTACTTACTGAAAGGAACTTAAAGGCAGAGCAGGGGCTGCATTTGGCTGTTGGCTAATAAGATCTAATCAGAGATGGGAGCAACAAACGTATCGAAGAAAAATTGCATTGGACTCAAAATATTAACTCTGACCTGAATTTTCCAATGGCCACATAACCATTTCTGGTAGTCATGGGCAGCCTGTAGAATCCCCATTGTAGCAGACTTCAAAGGAATTGTCTGGGAAATTAAATATTCCTTATGCCTGGAGCAGAGAATTCACAGGGCTTTGCTGTAGTTAAGTAAATAGTTATGCAGGAAAAGCTAGACAATAGATTCCTCATCTAACTCCTATGTACAACAGGAAGGTGATCTCCAGATCTGGATAAAAACCGTTATCAATCTATAAGCTTGTGCTGATGGACAAGGTACTAATCAATGTTATAGCCAAAGGGAGAGTTCAGCATTGTGAAGAGGTAAGGTTGGAGAAATTATCCGATATGTTGCTTGCCCACCTCCTGCTGCTTTTTATCCTTCACAGACGCTGAGTTACAATCTGGTGACCTAATGAGTTGTGACTATTGCATGATAAATCCAAATCTATTCACCTAGTAAAAGGATAGCAGTGGTTTTTCTCCATTTAGCCAGTTACTGATTCAATGGCTTGAGTGAACGACAGGGGGAACTGAGGTTTGATACAAGATGAATATCCCCTAATGCCTTCAAGGAAGCTTGTTCATTAGCACAGGGCAACAATGCATTGAGGATGCTGAAGCCTTTCCTATTGATTTACGTCATAGCCCTCACACTGTGTGTTTGCACAGTCAATGATGTCTGATGCTTGGTCGAAACCTATAATCCTGGCAAAGTCCAGAGCCGTGGCTTTCTGCTATTTGAATTCCACAGGGAAGGAAGTGAGAATAATGGCTTGGTGATGAGCATGTTAATTACTTGCTTACCACAGCCATACACAACTGCTTGACTATTTGTGGCTAAAATCACGGCTTCAGTTAAATTAAGCCCAGGCACAAATAGTCTGAAGAATAGTTGCTTTCATAGGCACAGAAAAGGACATGGATGAGTTGTGCTGGGTAGCAGTCTATGTTACAAGAACATGGCAGTGCTTGCTAATCAGATGATGACTTTTATGTAAAAACCTTTCTTAGACACTGCTGCTTAACACAGGTGAAGTTTTTGTTTCGTATACTCAAATGGCATACAGTATCACTGATCGAGTACAGTATCAGTCTCCCTCCTTTTGCCATTTAATTATCCAGCTCTCTGACTCTGAGCCATTGCCTGTAGTTGCTCCTCCTCCTCTTCTAGCCACAAAGGCACCCCCAATCCCATAATGTACGCTAGCAGTTTGTGAAAAGACTGTAGTTTCTCCAGTGCAAACTCAGTGAGATAGATTTTTACAGGGTTTAATTCTAATTGCAATAGATAACATCACAAAAATGGCAAAGTAGTGCATCAGGGAACAAAAGGAATAAATCAGTGATAAGCCTGTGTTATACTGTAAATGCTGTTCTCTCAAGGATTCCTGTCCTTGATTATTGTTCCATTGTAGAACTGGCCAATCTAATGCTGAAGTTGCTGAACTGGATATTTTAAACTAATGCAGATCCATCAGTCACCATTATTGATTAAGAGTCCACTGTTTTCAAATGGATAAATTAGACACTTATGAAAAAGCTCAACATTATGTGATATGGGTTTATTTTTGCTTCAGAACATGAAGTCAAGATTGCAATTTAATTGCCAGAGTCGGCAACTCAGAGCAACAACAATAAATAAATGACAGTAGTTGAAAATCTCCTTCAAATATTCCTTTGTGTATTCCTTAATATGTTAAGATCTCAAGAAACTATTCTGTGATTGCTTAGCACGATACTTCTGCTGAACTCAAGTACTACAGCTGTAGCTTAAAGTTCGAGTGATATTATAGGCCTCTAATGTATGTCTTGACTCTATGGTGCTGCTGTTCTCTGCTCTACCTTCTATAGTTTGAAATTTATTCAATGACCTTTGGCACTGTGAACAGAGCTCAGACAATCTTGTGAGTAATCCCTGTTGAGTTCATGCGCAACTTGAACTCCTGTTTGCCAACTAAATGTTGAGAAGAGTTTAGAGTATTAATTCAATCCTTTCCATTGAAAACTGCCAATGGAGAATTCTCCAAAGCAGCCACAAAGAGCATAAAATCACACATTTTACAGCTAATTCAATGAAATGTCGTGGAATGTCACTGCTTCATGAGTTCATAGCAGGACCTCATTAGTTGCAAAAAAGCGGGAGAGTGGTTTTCTCATTTGTAAAATATGGCCAGCCACTGACAATCTGGAGGTGGGGAGGTCACCTTGCAAGCTTCATTAAAACATAATTTTTTCCTGGTGCAATCACAAAGGCATGTAAATGGTAAGCACCATAACCCCATGAAACAAGAAAGAAGCTGCTTTCATAGGCAAGTCCCAGTTGTATGGTGGTCCAGGACTTCACGTGAATTGTTCAGGCATCTTTAAGCCAAGCATGTACATTGTAAATGCAACCTATTTTTACCAGTTGTTGATTGACCATTGGTCTTTCACCTGGCTGGCACTCCAAATCCATTCACAAAATGGCCCAGGAAACATGTTTCTTTTTGTATTGGTGAGGCCAGGTGGTTTGGGCAAAGCCCAAGAAAGTAACCATGGGTTGTAGTTCGTCCAAGCCCCTCATTCCAGGTCTCCCATCCTCTTCCTGCTCGTATTCTTCAGGGTTCCCGGAATTGGGAACGATAGTCACAGCAGAGTTGAAAGAATTTATGTAAATTTAGCAAAACTTATTGTCTTTTGTACTCTATGCCTCTATATACAAAACTTCAGAATGATGCACTTTACAATCACTGCTCTGACAAACATTTGCATGCGACTTGGCAGTTCATATTATGCAACCATTTCCACTTCTTTGGGTCTGGATATTTTTTAAAAGTATTAAACTATTTTCCTAAGCAACCTATTCAGGGATATTATTATATACTACTGGAGCAGGTGGGACTTGAACTCAGGCCCCCCAGTCTATGGGTCAGGACACTACCACTGCACCTCAAGAGGGCCCTCTCAAGGAGCATTTGCAATATCTGGACAGGAACATCCAAAAGACTGTGGCTGTGTTAGCGTAAGAAATACACTTTACATGGTATGATAAATATTTTCTCAGGTCAGGACTTACACTTAATTGTAGTGTCCAGGGGAGTGTTGCCGAACAAAGAGACCTTGGAGTGCAGGTTCATAGTTCCTTGAAAGTTAAGTCACAAGTAGATAGGATAGTGAAGAAGGTCTTTGGTATTCTTGACTTTATGAGTCAGTGAATTGAGTATCGGAGTTGGGAGGTCATGTTGCACCTGTACAGGATATTGGTGAGACCACTTTCAGAATACAGCAAGAAATTCTGACCTCCCTGTTATCGAAAGGATGTTGTGAAACTTGAAAGGATTTGCAAGGATGTTGCCAAGGCTGGAGTGTTTGAGCTAAAGAGAGTAGCTAATAGGCTGGAGCTGATTTCCCTGGACCATCAGAGGCTCAGCAGTGACTTTATAGACGTTTATAAAATCATGAGGGGCATGGATAGGGTAAGTTGACAAAGTATTTTTCCCTGGGGTTGGTGAGTCCAAAACTAGAGGGCATAGGTTTAAGGTGAAAGGGGAAAAATTTGGAAAGGACCTGAGGGCTAATGTTTTTCACACAGAGGGTGGTGGTGTGTCTGGAATAAGCTGCCAGAGAAAATGGTGGAGGCTGATACTTTTAAAAGACATCTGGATAGCTATATGGATAGGATGGGTTTAGAGGAATATGAACCAAATGGCAGAAGTGGGACTAGATTAATTTAGGATATCAGTTCGAAGTGTACGAGTTGGACTGAGGGTTTGTTTCCATGCTGTATATCTCTATGACTCTATGATTCTATGACCCCATAATTACCAAACACATTTCCAATGACACCTCCCTCAGATCCCTTACACACACACCCCAGACCTAGAGATAACATCCCTCCCTTCGCTCCTCGGGATCTGACACATCTGCCACCACCACCAGACCTGAAACCTGCCAGGATACACCACACCCCAAGTGGTCACCAACTGCCCCCCTGGCACTGAATCCTGTTCCCACTCCCATGGTATTCAATGCTGCCTCTTTCCAGCTGCTCTCCACTGCAGGACCAAAAGCCCTCTTCCCTGCCACTAGACGTGGCTTCGTCTCTCCCATAACACAATACCTCATCTTCCCCCGTCTCTCCCCACTGGGATCTAACAGCCCTGCCCCTAGGACTCAACACCAAACCGTCCTTGTACCCTGACATACACAATATCTCCTGTCTATCCTGACGTTGCCGAAAAACTCTGTTGCCTGGAACCCTTCAAGACCCTATGGCGCCTTGCATCCCAGCACCTTACCTAGCTGGCACCTGCCCCTTCACCACATCACTTTACCCACATGGCGCCCTATCCCCTACCCACCTGGCACCCTAACTCCCATTCATGTTATATGCTCACCCCATTTCACGCGAGCTGTCAAAGGGACTGTCTGTGATGCTGGACCACTCAATTTCAGAATACAGCAACTGACCACTGCAAGAAAAGAGGGTGTGGTTTGCCTTCCCTCAACATTGAGGGATCCTGTCAGAATGCAAGTCCAGCTCTGCATTTCTGAAGGATTCCTGATCACAGTCTCCTGTCCACAATATTGAATTCTTTGAGGATGTGACAAAACACATTGATGAAGGTAGAACAATGGAAGTGGTGTACATGGATTTTAGCAAGGTGTTTGATAAATTTCCTCATGGTAGGCTCATTCAGAAAGTAAGGAGGCATGGGATACAGGAAAATCTGGCTGTCTGGATACAGAATTGGCTGGCCCATAGAAGATAGAGGCTGGTGGTAGATGGAAAGTATTCAGCTTTGAGCTCAGTGACCAATGGTGTTCTGCAGAGATTGGTTCTGGGACCTCTACTCTTTGTGACTTTTATAAATGACTTGGATGAGAAGGCTAGTAAATTTGCCGATGACATGAAGGTAGGTGGAGATGTGGATAGTGTGGAGAGCTGTTGTACGTTTCAATGAGACCTTTACGGATGCAGAACTGATTGATAAGTGACAGATGGAGTTCAACCCAGAAAAGTGTGAAGTCATTCACTTTGGAAGGTCGAATTTGAAGGCAGAATATAGGGTTAAAGGCAGGATTCTTGGCAGTGTGGAGGAACCTTGGGGTCCATGTCCACAGATCCATCAAAGTTGGCACCCAGGTTGATAGGGTTGTTAAGATGGTGTATAGCGTGTGGCTTTTATTAGCAGGGGGATTGAGTTTAAGAACCATGAAGTTATGCTGCAGCTCTATAGAGATCTGGTTGGACCACATTTGGAATATTGTGTTCAGTTCTGGTCACCTCATAATAGGAAAGATGTGAAAGCTTTAGAGAGGATGCAGAGGAGATTTACCAGGATGCTGCCTGGACTGGAGGGCATGTCTTATGAAGAGAGGTTGAGGGAGCTAGGGTTTTCTCATTGGAGCGAAGAAGGATGAGAGGTGACTTTATAAAGATGTACAAGATGTTGAGAAGCATAGATAGATAGCTGAGAATTTTTCCCATTGTGGAAATGGCTAGCACCAGGGGGCATAATCTTAAGGTAATTGGAAGAAGGTTTAGGGGAGATGTCAGAGGTAGGTTCTTTACTCAGAGAGTGCTGGGTGTGTGGAATGTACTGCCAGCAGTGGTAATAGAGTCAGATACATTAGGGCCATTTAACTAACTCTTGGATAGTTACATGGAAGATAGTACAATGAAGAATATGGAAGTTAGTTTGAAATTAGAGAAGGATAAGAGACTAGCACAACATTGAGGGCTGAAGGGTCTGTGCTGTGCTATAATGTTCTATGTTCTAATATGAAGATCTTTTGTAGGGTAGGAAAGAAGGACAGAAGTGGAAACCTGCATGTGATTGCCGTTCCTCAGAAAATCCAGCCCTCTGTTTCTCTCTCCACACGTGCTGTCAAATCTGCTGAGTTTCTCCAGCTCTTGCTGTTTTTGTGTTTTGGAAAATCTGCAACTTATGGAAATCTGAATTTTAAATAAAGCTCACTGTAAATACATGACAGGGCCTACGTTGGACATTGGCTCATCCTTTTATAGACATAATCAAAATTGACCAAGTTAGTAATGGTCAACCCACTCCCTATCTGTCTGTGCATTTTGTGAGCTGTAAGGATGTTCAAGGGAACATAGACAAGCAGATGAACTTTAATACAGAGGTACATTTAGTAGGAACATCTAGTAGAGGTCTATGTAATCTAAGGGGTACAATTGTAAGTGGTTGGGGGAACAGAGAGATCTGATGGCAATGTACACAATCATTGACAGGTTGGGAATGCAATTTAAAAAGATCTCTTTGTAACTAGAGGAATAGAGTACCTCAGCAAGGAAGTTACGATTAACTTGTACAAAGCATTGGTCTGGCCTCAAGGGGAACATTGTACCCAAATCTGGGCACTCACACCTTGGGAAAGATGTGAAGGCTTCAGAGAGGACAAAGGAAAGGTCAACATGGCTGGTTCCAGGAATGAAGGGCTTCCGTTACTGGGATAGATTGGAGAAGCTGGGTCCGTCCTCCTTAGAGAAAGGGGGCTGAAATGTTCAAAATCTCAATGGAGGGTCAGTGTAGATTGTGAGAAACTGTTTGCTTTAACAGGAGAAAGGAGAGCCAAAGGACATGGATTCAAGTTAAAACCATAAGATGTGGGAATAGAAGGAGGCCATTCAACCCATCGAGGCTGCTCCACCATTCAATGAGATATGATAAACCCCAACTCCACTTTCCTGCCTTTTCCCCATAACCCACATTCCCTCATTGACTTAACACCTGTCTATCTCAGCCTTGAATATGCTTAAAGACCAGCTTCGACAGCCCTCTGTGGTAAAGAATTTCACAGATTCCCTTGCCTCAAGAGAGAAGAAATTCCTCCTCTTCTCTGTTTTAAACATATGACCACTTATTCTGAGATGATGTGCTCTGATTGTAGCCTCTCGCTCACGGAGAAACAACCTCTCCACATCGATCCTGCAAGGCCCTTAAGAATCTGTACCTCTCAATAAGGTCACCTCTCATTCATCTGAATTCCAAGGTGTGCAGGCCAAACCTACTCAACCTCTCGCATAAGTCCTTCCATGCCTAGTATCAACCGAGTGGACATTCTTAGGACTGCTTTCAATGCTAGTATATTATCTTTCCCTAGATAAGGGGCTCAAAAAGGTTCACAGTATTCCAAATGTGGTGTAACTAGTGAATTTAATACAATATATAATATAGATTCCATTTACCACCCCCTGCGGAAAAGAACAGAAAATGACATCACCACAGGAAATCACATCACCAACCCAAACCTAAACACATAAATACAAAGTGGGCCATACCACCAGTGCTTCACCGGAGGCTCACTGATGATGTTACCAGTTTGGTGACGAAACATCTGAAAGCAAACCTTCCAGCTTAGCGAGCAAACCTACATCCAGAACCTCAACCAGAGCTATAAATCTTCTCAAAACACGCTAACAATATATAAAGGTGCTTTGAATGAGGAAAGTGGATGTGTTATAGCTCATGATGCAGATGACAAAACTAAAGGAAAATGGAGAGGATGGCACACAGAATCTGCAGAGGAAAATATGAGGTTCTGGACTTTGGCAAGAAGAACAGAGGATTGAGTATTACTTAAATGGAGAAAGACTACAAGAAGTTATGGAACAGACAGATTTGGGATTCCTCAAAGATATTTGGAGAGAGGACCAAAGGCTGATGTGTGAAAGATGAGATTAAACAGTGAATGAGTAGGATCTGGAAAATGCTACCTAAGAAGGTGATGGGGCAGATTCAATTGTGGCTTTCTGAAAGGAATTGGATAAGCACCTGCAGAGGAAATGCAAATACAAGGAGACTAGTTATATTCAGGGGAGTGGGACTAATTGATGTGCTCTTGCCAGGAGCCATCATGGACATGATGCACTAAACGGCCTCCCTCTGAAGTCATTCAGCAATTCTGCAATTGAGTTCTGTAAATGGTTTGAAAAAAAACATGGCAAAGTCTGCTTTATGCAAACAGATAGAGAACAGCTATGAACTCTTTGGATAATGGTGCATGTCGAATCAGGCAATGAAAGAGTTAATCCATGAGTTAAGATGAAGGTGGGAACTTTGAACATGCTTAGGTAGTTTGGGCAGAAAACAGTTGGAGTCTGACACAGTCTTCTCAAGGAGACAATCTTATCCACATCTTGTTAGTGGTCGCTATTTTGCCTCAGAGTTAATGTAACTTGTGTATAATTATGGAAATGTATTCAACTACATCTAGTTATTCAGGCCAAGGGCCTTTTCTGCAAAAGTTTATTTGTGGTCCGTCCTTCATCACAGATTAGTAGAGAGCTCCTAGCCTAGGATTAGTAGCAGGACTCTATACTTGCAAGACAGGCTTCTGGGGCTAACTAGTCTCTTCCTCATCCTCTGAATGACTGTGCATAGAGATACAACTCTTGTACTATTAGATTCCTATTGTAAATCCAGGACCATGATCTCATTTAAGAGTAGATCTTTGATATCCAAACCACAAAAGTGGTGAAAGAGATATTCAGGTGAAAGTCTTGTGCCAATCAATGAATCTAAAGTGTCAACAAAATGAGAAATCGAGAATCATGATGTAATCTGGAGTCGAACAATTGAATACGTTTATGCTTAAATGTATAGTTGTCTCTTTTATCAGCGAATGATTATTTCATCTAGCTTTAATACATAATACATATTGTGAATTTAGTCATGTAACCACACATAACCAGGAATTATACGATGCAGTATGACAGGGCTGGAATGTTATCAGAGCCTCAGAAAGACAGCAATGTATAAGGTCAGTGTCTCGTGAAACAACCAGTCTCTGGTCGATAATTTGCTAAGGTTAGCAATAGTATAACAATTTAATATTCACAAGTGCAGGAATCCCAAACTGGCATTTTAGATAAGAGGGATTTTGGAAAAAATAGAGAGGGAGAAACTGGTAGGAACACTTAGAACAATTCCACAGGATAATTGGTGAACAAAGATGAGCAGTTTCCTTTTACATAGCTAGTGACTGTAATCTCGAATGAGCTGTCAGAAAGGCTGCTGAAAGCTGGTTCAATGGCAACTTTCAATGGGAACTGTGTTTTCAAAAGGAAATATTTGCAGGAGTGTGGGACAAGAAATGGGATGTTGGGAATATTTGGTAGTTCTTTTAGGAGGCTGACAAAGTCATGATGGACTAAAAGCCTATTATACGATGCTACATTCCTCAGCATGTACATATCATCCTCTTTCCATTCTCTCAGGCATCCCCACGCATACTGGTAGAAAGGTCAGAAGAAATAAGAAGCTGGAGTTTACAAGATGCTGTGGTCCTCACCTCTCTGGGGACAGTGCTCATTGTTTTAAGACAAGATTCCCTCCTCTACACTCACAGGATGTCCCACTCTGGAGAGTTAACAGCCAATCACCTGGGGAAGGTGACAGTTTTGTGGTATTATTGCTAGACTATTAATCCAGAAACCCAGGTAATGTTCTGGGGATCCAGGTTTGAATCTCTCCATTGCAGTTGGTGGAAATTGAAATCAATAAACCATCTGGAATTAACAGCCTAATTATAACTATTGTTGATTATCAGGATAACTCCATCTGGTTTGCCTATCCTATTTAGGGAAGGAAACTGCTGTTCTTATCTGGTCTGGCCTACATGTGACTTAAGACCAACAGCAATGTGCTTTACTCTTAACTTCCCTCTGGGCAATAAACGTTGGTTTTGTCAGCGACACCCACAATCCTGTGAATGAATTAAAACAAATTGGATGGCGAACAGTTTTGTAGCCTCAGCAGCGCTACCAGGGATAGTGGCCACTACTGGGATTGCAGGCAGTCCCACCACACCAAAGAGCATGAATAAGTCGAGGATTGGAGGTCTCAATGAAAAGGCTCATTTTCCTGGTTTATGAGGATGTTGGGAAGGGGAAGGAGGGAAACAACTATAGGGGGAGGATGGCTAAATGGAATAATCCGCCCCCCCTTCACCCAAAACCAGTCTGCAAACTGCAGCTACTGTTGTCCCATCTGATGGGGACCTCCCCCCAACATGGATGAGGGTGGGATGGTGTTGTTAACGTACCATCAATTGGCCCCTTATGGACATCTGTATGCTCAAACACAGCTTGGCAACCCAGTCCACTAAAGGTGGGGACCATGTTAAATTTCAGACAGGTAAGGGAGATCCTGTACTGGATTTTACATGGTCCCCACCTTCAGGGCTGTTGGTGGATTGATTCCCCACACAATACTACAGGATATGACCGTTTAATATTAGTGTTCAAACACACTTTGTGTTTCTATAAAATTCCTTTGCTTCCTACTTAATGGAGCATCAAACAGGTATAAAGTGTTGTGATGGTTTGAAATTTGGCATTCTTGAATACGTCCTGGTGAGTGCAAGATAAAAAGACTCGACAACATGTCGCCCTTTTCAACACTACTGTACCAACAAGTGACTCAATTATCAGCTCCAGTCATGTCACATTTAAGTTTCTGATCAAATAATAAGTATGATTTCATTTGATGGGGTAACTAAGAAGGTGTTTAGCAAGCTTGCCTTCATTGCTCAGGCCATTGAGTATAGGAGTTGGGACGTCATGTTGAGATTGTACAGGACATTGGTGAGACCTCTTCTGGAGTACTATGTACAGTTCTGTTCCTCCTGTTACAGGAAGGATATTATTAAGCTGGAGAGGGTTCAGAAAATATTAACCAGGATGTTGTCAGGAATGGAGGCTTTGAGTTATAAGGTGAAGCTGGATAGGCTGGGACCTTTTTCACTGGATCGCAGAAAGGTAAAGGTTTAGATAAGGTGAGTGGCAGTTGTCTTTTCCCTGGGGCGGGGGATTTCAAGAAAAGGTGGGCATATTTTTAAGGTGAGAGGGGAACAATTTTAAAAAGATCTGGGGGGGGAGCAATTTAGTTACAAGAGTGGTTTGTATGTGGAATGAACTTCCAGAGGAAGTCATACATACAGGGTATAATTACAATGTTTGAAAGCTATTTGGATAAGTTTGTAAATAGGAAAGGTTTGGATGGATATGGGACTAGTTTAGTTTGAGATTGTAGTCAGCGTGGACTGGTTGGACCAAGGGGTCTGTTTCCATACTGTATGACTCTATGACTCTACCTGTGTATAACAGAGGTCTAACATTGAGAAGTGTAGAGTATCAAGATGAGAAATGTGATCATGAAATAAACCAAGGTGAGTCATGAGGAAGTGAAAATAATGATAATCGCCGTGGTCCTGGAGGAGAACTACTTCAAATTGAAAGGATTGAATACCGTGCCACCCTATAGTCTGAAAATCAGCCATTGCTCTTCCGCAGTTTGGCATTGAATGCGTCAGCACTCATTGATGAAGGGGGTGTTGCTAATCAGCCTCACAGGTGTGCACTGGGGACAGGAGGATCTGAACACTGGCACGCAGGCTGTTGGCAGGTACAGCTTGTAATTTATTTAGCTACGGGCCCAGATTGTACGCAAAACTATTTAGATAAATGACTTGAAGCAATTTTCCATGTTTGCACTTTTTGACTTCATAGCACTTTTACATCAAATGCAAAGAAATCTCCAGGTACAGTAATAAGTGAAAGCGGTTTGACATATTATCCTTTGCTCCAATGTTCCCAGAATAGTGTTGCTTTTAGTAGAGTATTTATTGACTCAAACCCCAAACTTACTGGCTGGTGATATAGGTAAAGATGGAAATTGATTAGAGGCTGTACTGCCAGATCCCAGCTCTGGATGTGGTGCAATGAGAGGCTACTGGGATAGTTGCAAACCATAAAAGTCAGGTCAATCAGAAGAAAAGTTAAGAAACGTAGTAGATATGTGTAACTATCTCCCTCAGAAAGCAGCATGTCTGGCTGAGTTCATCATTTCAAGTCAATAAATGGTGTTAGACAGAGGTCTAAAAAAAGTGAAAGAAAGACAGGTGAAGTTTACAAATCAACCATGATCACATTAAATTGCAGAAGAGGTTTGAGAGGCTTAATGAGTCACTCTGACCCCTATTATCCTGTCTTTTTAATCTTCCACCATTTACACACAAACAAAACTGTAACAAGTCATATCTACGTCTCTCAGACCTCCACTGTCACCAAGGAACACAAGAAGAGTTGTCAATTCTGAACGTGCACATCTCCTGGGAAATCAATGCCAGAGGCATAGCTGAATTTAATGAGTTTTGAAAGGAACCATACAAGACTGAGAATACAACCATTGAGCTTTGGCAAGGTCTGTCACACCCCATGCTCCAGTGAAGATGTTCACCTACGGTGTTAAAGCCATGGATTTCTAGGCATTGTTTCAGTGTTCCCTTGTGCAATCAGATCCTAAACTGAAAATCAATGCTGGTATATAAATTGAAGGATCACAGACACAGTAGTCAGTAGTTGGATATACTGGGCCCCATCCTGATTGTCAGGACATCACACAGAGATTGAGGCAGCAGCTGAAAACTTCCTCTGAGCTGCAGGAGGTTATGGGCATTGTATGTGCTCTGATGCCAACCATTACCCTGCTGGGTATATACTGCCACCTTTCATTTTTCTTTGACTGAAAGGGCTTTTTTTTTAATGCTGGGAGTAGGACAACCACCAGTGAGGCTGAGAAAGAAGAGGCTATTGCCTTAAACAAGAGTTTGTATATTGCACATTGACAGACACAATGGTAAATTAGACATTGTTCATAAGACTATGAGGAGACCCATGATGTGCTGATTTGTCTACCCAATGGTCGTTCCTCCCACGTTTCCAGTCACCTTGCAGCTCAGGATATTTATTTAAAACCACAGTGCAAAGTGAAATCCTTCTCTGTCATGTTGCATTGGCTAGCCGCAGCCTCCCTGTCAGTTGGTCAATAACAAATAGAACATGAAAACAAAGATGTGCCATGCAGCTCAGTACCCCACTGCCCCGATGTGGCATCCCCCTCAGGCCTGTCTGGGCCATCAGACCAGAGTACTGTCTTCTTCTCATCTATAAGCATCTTCCTGGCCCATCTCAGGATCCTCACATTCACATTCATCAGAGATTTTGTCTTGCTCCTGCAAATCCCCCTCTCCCAAGACATCCCTCCTTTGTTGAGGGAGGTTGTGAAGGATACAGTAAACAATTGTGATACCGGGATATGCCGTCTGGAGGCAGGCATTGTCATCTCATCTTAGAGTCATAGAGTCAAAGAGATGTACAGCACGGAAACAGACCCTTCGGTCCAACTCGTCCATGCCGACCAATATCCCAACCCAATCTAGTCCCACCTGCCAGCACCCGGCCCATATCCCTCCAAACCCTTCCTATTCATATACCCATCCAATTCCTTTTAAATGTTGCAATTGTACCAGCCTACACCACTTCCTCTGGCAGCTCATTCCATACATGTATCACCCTCTGCATGAAAAAATTGCCCCTTAGGTCCCTTTTATATCTTTCCCCTCTCACCCTAAACCTAAGCCCTCTAGTTCTGGACTACCCCACCCCAGGGAAAAGACTTTGTCTATTTATCCTATCTATGCCCCTCATGCTTTTATAAACCTCTATAAGGTCACCCGTCAGCCTCTGACGCTCCAGGGAATACAACGCCATATATTTAGCCTCTCCCCATAGCTCAAATCCTCCAATCCTGGCAACATCCTTGTAAGTCTTTTCTGAACCCTTTCAAGCTTCACAACATCTTTCCGATAGGAAGAAGACCAGAATTGCACGCAATATTCCAACAGTGGCCTAACCAATGTCCTGTACAGCCACAACATGACCTCCCAATTCCCGTACTCAATACTCTGACCAATAAAGGAAAGCATACCAAATGTTGCCTTCACTATCCTATCTACCTGAGACCCCACTTTCAAGGAGCTATGAACCTGCACTCCAAGGTCTCTTTGTTCAGCAACACTTTCTAGGACCTTACCGTATAAGTTCTGCTAAGGTTTCCCAAAATGTAGCACCTCGCATTTATCTGAATTAAACACCATCTGCCATTTCTCGGCCCATTGGCCCATCTGATCAAGATCCCATTGTATCCCATTGTAATCCGAGGTAACAGAGCCCCATGGTCTACTGTACAATGGGGAAGAGGGTCAATGTAGCTCGCTTGGCTGGATGGTTGGTTTGTGAAGCATGATTCAGTTCCCATCACCAGCTGTAGTTACAATGACAGACTCTCCTTCCCAAACTCTCTCCTTACCTGAGATATGGTGACCTTCAGGTTAAACCATAGTAGTCATCTCTCTGTAATGATCAAGCAGCCCTATGATCCAGTTAGATGATAGTGACAGAAACAACAACTGTACAATGGTGGAAGAATTGGCAGCATTGCACCTCACCTCAGGGCAAGCTGATTCCTGAAAGGTGTCCTGAGTTAGGCTTCGACAGGGATTCCTTTGACACTGTGGGCTATATGGACTGCGTGATTCAGGCACCTGTATGCTCATTTGCAGAACGTAAGCACAATGACAGCTCCTGGGATCAGTCTGGAGATCTGTACTCTCTGTCTGACTGATGAGGTGACATTCATGGAGGGGAGGCCTACCCTATTGAAGAAGGTTGCTGCTTACTGACAGGACCCTCTGCAATAGCGACACAACTATAATCGATTGTACCTTTGTTATGACACGGGGTAAACCCCTCTGCTACTTTCAACCAGCCACAGACAAAAGATCCACTACAGGCTGTAATCTGTTAAAATTCAAGAGGCAAAGACTTATCCCAGAGATCACTACTTAAAGCAAAAACTAACAACTTTATCCTTTAGGTCCAACAAAGAATATTAAAACCAAAACTATTTACAACTCCTTTCTCGTAAACCTATCTTTTACTTCCCACTCTACAATACTAGTCTGATAAAAAAAAATACGATTTAGATTTACAAAGAAAATTCAATGTTCAAAACCAGCCAGCTGTAGAATCTTCTTTTTGTATCTTCCTCTGCAGGTTTTCCTCTGTCATCTTTTCGATGTTCTGCTGCACAAATGTCTTATAGCCAGGTACCTCTCAGAGAGTTGTTCGGCTGGCAGTCTGTACTTGTTGGTGGCTTGGCAGTTCTCCCCCTAACTATTCAAAAGTGTCCAGTTTTATACCCCAAAACATTGGATCATTCATTGGTTTTAATATTATTAAATACTAAATTCAAATTTGATTGGACTTTGGTATCTTGGGCCATAATTTAAACTGATTGGCCAAATTTGAATTTGTTTTTGTCTCATGGTAATCTATCTGCTGCTAGCTGTTTTAACCATATGTTACATTGCTACTTTGATCAGAACACTTTGAGCTGTGTCAGGCAGGCCTTGCTAGCTTTTCAACTCTCTTAAAGGTACAGGACCTCTACAGTATCATAACACCTTGTACCTTGGGAAATCCTGCTCAAGCTGCCTGACTGCCAACATCTAGAGGAGGCATGAACAAAGAGCCTGAGCAAATGGAGCATCTGTGACCTCCTGGATCGATTTATGTGTAAGCATTCCACAGAGGAACCCAATGGTTGCTGATTTAATGCACCTGTGTAGAAATTGATGTTAGTATGACATTCTGACAACTTGGATGCAATTGCCTCCTAGCCTTTGTTGATGAAGCTAGAAAATGTAAAGCACAAATTCCCAAGACATCCTGAGCTGCCTTTGGCATTGCGTGCCAGCCTGCAGCACATAGCTACATGGATTCCCGGAGTTGCTATTTCAGGCCAACACTCACCCTCTGCTTTGGTCTCTTGCCCTGTGCCTCTGGAGGACGGGCTGCAGTCATTGTTGTGGGTATCTCTTGCAGTTTCTCCTGAGCTGTGAGATGGCCAGAAAAATGGCAGGGATGGTACTGTACCTGGCACAGACGGAGGCTGGTCTCACTCCCACCGGCCGGTTTTCCGAGCAGGAGGTGAGACCACTCCCATAGAGAATTTAGCCTCACGTTTCCGGGAACTGACAAGTGAGTGATGGATTGGCATCATGGAATTATAGGCAGAGTAACTGATTGTTTGGGTTCAGGGATATTGGTTTGAACACAATCTTACATTTTCTTGAAGCATTTGGCAGCTGACTGGCTCAGCTTGTTACCCACCAACAGAAAGCAGCCAGTTAAACAAAAGGTTCTGTCAGAAAGGACAATTTACCAATGTTCATAAGCACAAATGGAAAGCAATGATGCATGTGGCCTTTTTGGCAGGTTCCTGCTTGGCACACACACACTGTTTTGGACAGAATTGCAATCAATCTACTGAAGGTGAAAAGAAATCCATAGCTTGCTTGAATTGGTTAATGACAGTGAACATTAGAAACCTTGTCAGCCGTGGTGAGCATTGTTATATAAGACTGTCAGTATCTCGGTAGAGATAAAGAGCACTGTAGTCATAGATGTAAGCACAGGAATACAAGTTTTCCCTGTGAGGCCCTATAGGAATTGGGCATCAATGTTGATCATTGAGCATTTGGCCCATTGATGGGCATGACTTGGTGTTGAATTTGACATGGACTGGGTTGGCACTGAGCTGGTGAACAACAGTGATGTATCGTAGGCGAGGAGGAAGGGCCAGTCCTGGTACAGTTCCCATTCCCCCCAGCAGATTGATCCTCCAGCTTTACTAGAATCGGCAACAGCCAACAACGGGCAACTAGTCACAAGGATGGCGTCCTTGGGTAAGCCTGAATGGGGGCAGGGTGGATGGTAAGACAGTCCAGAATGGGAGAGGGTAGAGTCTGGACACTGCTCTGTCAGTGCTCCACCCATCTCCACATTCAGGCATTTCCACCTTTGAAACGTCCCTCGTTGGTGGCCATCTCCAGGGCCTTTACAGCTGTGTTCATGATCAAACCAATCTCAGGTCTATGCCCAAAACTAGGTACCAGTTCACTGTTAAAAATTTCTTAATAGCGGTAGCAATCAAGAGAGATCTAAATTGAACCCTCGATTTGCTGTGGCCTACTTTTTACAAAATGGAAGTCACAATCGATTTGATTGGAATTGAGAGGGAGTCTGCAGATCAGTGATGGGGGACTAAGTGAAGCCATTAACAGCAAGAGATGACCAAAACTGCAGGAGAAAGGGTGTAAGGGTCAGCAACTGAGCAATGACAGAGAGCCAGTAGTTTGTATATGAGAAAGGCAACATTCAGGATGAAATTGTAGTTACGTACACTCCATGAAAAGTCCCCAGTTTATTTGCACTCCCAATGCTGCTTGTTCTCCTGCTGTATTCCTAATCCTGCTCCTCTGCTGTTTCTACAACGGAGGAGCTCCCATTTGATTCAGACATCTGTATGCAGGAGAAAACAGAGCATGTATGCTCCATTCCAAATGACAAAAGGAACTGCAAGTGTTCCCTTCTCGGACACACCCTCTACCATACCTGACACTGGGGACCAAGTCTCAACCAATCAGCCTGAAGATATGGCTCTGTTAAAGAAACCGTGGAACTGAATTTCAAAACAAGTGGGTGAAAAATAGAAATTCGTTATGGCTAAACCAAACTATTTCAACTTTGTAAGCTGATAATGCAGGTTTGAGCAGGAGTGAGGATTAAATGAATCGTCCTGACAGGACCCTAGTGCACTGGAACCACTAAAGTAAATTTCACACCTATCCAACTATGATGAATTTTTCATCCAAGTTGCCCACTGTCTTGTCAACTGTGAAAAGCACCAATACATTAAATAGCCATCTCAGGATGCACTGAAGATTGAAATAATCTCTCAAACAAAACCTAATTATCGTTCTCAACGTTTTCCACAAACTCTGTATCAGTCAAGTATTTAATTACTTGTCAGAATATTCAGTTGATTAGTTGATTCATCAGTTTTTCTGGTCAACTGCTTTTAATAAGACTGGGTTAATTATCTTCATTAAACTCACTTTTAAAGCACACACTAGAGAAGGTTTTAAGTAATGTTGGCTGACTGTCCAGTTGTCCTTTCTGGCAGTTGAGTCTCAATGCTGAGTCACCACAGGAATCAGTTGGAACTAAACAGACAGGTCCAATATTGGCTGGGTTTCAAGGCTCATCCATCCAGCAGCAAGTCAGCTTGGGACTACACTAAGAAAGAACCATTAAAACTAGTGAAGATATACTGACCCAAGACATCTTGTATACGTCATTCATTTCCAAATAATACTGACATTATTTTTACTGCTTTTTCTCCCACTGCTACGAGAGCTTGCTTTCTAACATCTCCAAATGTTAAATCAATTTCTTCCGTGAAATTTTCAGTTCAGTACCAATTTTTGCTCCCAACCAGACACCATCAATCAGAAACAGTACAGCATCTCCCAGAGAACCTCTACAATGGACAAACCATTAAAAAAAGGAATGCTTCAGCTCATCAGCCTTGGCTGAAATTGAACTTTTTTGCTTTAAAACAATACACTATCAAGCTCTTTGATGGGCTGTATTTCAATGAAGTTAACACTTACAACCAAGTTGCAAATGTTTGCCCCAAGTATATCTTCATGAAAACAAGGTCTTTGAAACATCAAACACCTTTTTACATGAAGCAGTTACATTAATGAGACTGAACCAGATGTTTGCAATGTGACACCGGTAATGCAAATCCCGTAAAAAATGCTGACTATGAAAGGACTAATTTGAGCTATAACTTGAATCTGAGCTGCGGTGATAATTTTCAAAGCTAATTCACTCTTTTGAATTAGTTACTGAGCATTGGTTGCATTTACATCATACCTTACATGTATATCCATATATTGAATTATACCTGCACAGCTATTGGAAATGTTAAATCATTAGGTGTTTGAAAGTTAGGCAGACACAGCCAGGAAATGTTATATTCATAATTGTTATTAAATATTCCAAAAGAAAAAAAATTCTGTAAAGCTTAAAATTTAATCTGAGCAAAATATAAACTAATGTACAGAATGGTTTGTGGCAAAGATAATTTTTGAATTAAATTTATTCAATCATCACTTTCTTTCACATGGATTGCAGGAGAGTTTGCATTATTGGGTATTTGGGAAACGACATAGCATTGTAAGCCTTCAGATAGACTGTACTCCTGAAACAGATAAAAATGATTTTCTTCCTGAAAACTCCAATCAGATATCTATCAAACAAATGCAAAGTACTGTGGATGCTGGAAATTAGAAATAAAAGCAGAAAGGTCTGGAGAAAGCCAACAGGTCTAGCGGTATCTGTAAAAAGAGACAGAGTGTTAATGTTTCGAGTCCAGCATTACTCATCTTTGGAATTGATGGGGCCTAGGATATGATGCTTTTTAAACCCTTGATATAGAGAGAGGGAAAGTGTATGGAAAAGATGGCGAGGATACCCAATGAAAAAGACAAAGTGAGAGCCAATGGTGATAAAGGAGCGATTGAGATACAAGATAGGCGTTAATGATTGGTGCAGATGGAGAAAAATTAGTTAGCTCTGCTGAAAACAAAAGCATGCACACAAGACATGGGTGTGAGGGGGAAGGCATGTAATCAAAATGGAGCAGAGTTTTCATGCTCTGAAGTTGTTGAACTCAAAGTTGAGTCCTGAATGTTGTAAAATCTCTCAGTTGAAAATGATGAGCTGGTCCTTCAGCTTGCGTTGAGTTTCACTGAAACTCTGTAGCAGGCCTATGGTGGACAGTTTAGCTTGAGAGTAAGATGATGTATTGGAATAGTAAGTAACTGGGAGGTTGGGTGATCTTAACAAACAATGTGGAGGTGTTCTGCAAAACGGGTCACCCAATTTGCATTTGGTCTTGCAAAGGTAGATGAGACCACATTGCCAACAGGGTAAAAAGTCACAGAGATTGAAAGAAATGCACTGCTTCACCTGGAAAGAGTATTTTGGGCCTCAGGCAGTGGGGAGATAGGAGGTGAAATGGCAGGTATCATGGGGGAGTGGGAGAACATTAGGAGTGATGGAGGAGTAGACCGAGGTATCACAGAGGGAATAGTCCCTGTACAATGCTAACAGTGGAGTATTGGTGATGGCAAAGCTACCTGAGGTGGCAGGAATAATGGAAGATAATCCATTGGATGCAGAAGCTGGAGGGTTGGAAGATGAGATCAAGAGGAAACCTATCATTGTTTTTGAAGGGAGGGAAAGAGATGAGGGCAAAAATGCAGGAAATGGATTGGACACAACTGAAAGCCCTGCTTTCCACAACAGGTGGAATATTAACCTAAGAACATGTCGGGGAAAGCTGAAGGTGAACAGATACGATGGAGATGGCAAAACTGAGAGAATGGAATGGAGTCCTCACAGAATGCAAAGTGTGATGAAATGGAAGTCAAGGTAACTGTGGGGAATTGGTGGATAGACAATATACTCCCAGAAATGGAAACAGAGAACTCAAGGACAGGAAGTGAAGAGTCAGAAATGGATCAAGTGAAGGTGAGAAAAGGGTGGCAATTAGAAGCAAAATTGACATTTCCTTTCCATTTCCAGATGAGAGCAAAAAGCAGCACCAATGACGTTATTGATATCGCAATATCCTTATGGTCTGGGCTTAGATGTAGCTCTACACTAAAATGGGTGATTCCAACTGACCTCTGAAATAACCATTTTATGCAAAGCAGTTAGCATTGGTCAACAAAAACTTACTTTACTTCAACACACAAAACATATAAAGGAAAAAGGGGGCCTAATGCTGACTTCAACAATGGACGTAGATGTTCACAAGTTTATGACTAGATTTATAGAGAATGTAATATTTGAGGAACATAATACAATGACAGTTGGTAAAAGAAAAACAAGTTATCAACAGAGATGTGCATGGACTGGACTGGTAGAGGGCAACTGGGTTGTTTTTCAGACTGGAGGCCTGTGACCAGTGGAGTGCCACAAGGATCGGTGCTGGATAAATGATTTGGATGCGGGCATAAGAGGTATAGTTAGTAAGTTTGCAGATGATGCCAAAATTGGAGGTGTAGTGGACAGCGAAGTGGGTTTGCAGATTACAATAGGATCTGGACCAGATGGGCCAATGGGCTGAGAAGTGGCAGATGGAGTTGCAATTCTGGTCTCCTTCCTATCGGAAAGATGTTGTGAAGCTTGAAAGGGTTCAGAAAAGATTTACAAGAATGTTGCCAGGGTTGGAGGATCTGAGCTACAGGGAGAGGCTGAACATGCTGGGGCTGTTTTCTCTGGAGCGTCGGACACTGAGGGGTGACCTTATAGAGGGTTACAAAATTATGAGGGTCATGGATAGGATAAATAGACAAAGTCTTTTCCCTGGGGTCGGGGAGTCCAGAACTAGAGGGCATAGGTTTAGGGTGAGCTGGGAAAGATATAAAGGAGACCTAAGGGGCAACGTTTTCACGCAGAGGGTGGTACGTGTATGGAATGAGCTGACAGAGGAAATGGTGGAGGCTGGTACAATCGCAACATTTAAGAGGCATTTGGAAGGGTATATGAAGAGGAAGGGTTTGGAGGGATATGGGCCACGTGCTGGCTGGTGGGACTAGACTGGGTTGGGATATCTGGTCGGCATGGACGGATTGGACCGAAGGGTCTGTTTCCATGCTGTACATCTTTATGACTCTATGACTTTATGAACTGGATCAGTCATTTGGATCAGAGGAAGCAGTGAGTAAGCACACATCAACGAATTTCACATTGAATACTCTTATCTGCTCAAGATATACAAAACTTGTTGAACTAACAGAGATAAACATTTGAAAGGATATATCAAAGTTGTTGAAGTAAAAATCGCAGAGCTATATATGTTTCATTAGCTCTGACAAGTGAGCAATTAGACAACAGAGAGAAATTCCCACAGGTAAGCTATTCTCTTTTAGCTTGTAGTGTGCTTATCTTTAAGAGGAAGACTAGTGTAGAACAAAAGGGTATGATAGAGAACAAAGATGAGTGGGTCATGTGATCAGAAATAGCCTTCTCTATGTCAGCAAGAGATTCTGGTTAGCATTAGCTCCCTATCACCTGATCTTGCAAGCGTTTCAGGCACTGTGTGCCTATTTGTTTCCCCTTTATCAATTTGGTGGATGGCATGCTTTCCATAAAAGGAAGCTATTTAATGTTTGAGAACCAGGAATGGTGTAATCAAAATTCTCAGTCCGTGCAGGCATAAGCAATACGTGTCCATTTAGAGACGAGACACTTACTGTAGTCATGGTCTATGAATGGGTGCTCATTGTGATTTGAACAATTTTTGGGCTGAACAAGATATATTCCAAAAGTTCTGCACATTCCCATTCCCACTGCTCCTCCCTCCTGAACACAACTACTATAGCTTTCATTGGACAGACACACAAAAACTATCACCTGTTCAACTGCTTTGCTCAGTTTAATGTGAGTTAATGTCTTTAAACAATAACAACAATGGGATAAAGACAGGTTGATTTTACACTATATGACCATCAGAAATAGGAACAGGAGGAGGCTGTTCAGCCCCTCGAGCCTGCACTGCCATTTAATAGGATCATGGCTGATCCAACATTCCTCACATCCACTTTCCTGCCCTTTCCCTGTAACCCTTGATTCCCCAACTGACCAAGAATCTCTCGATCTCAGCCTTAGATAGACACAAGGAGTCAGCCCCCACAGCTCTCTGTGGTGAGAAGTTACAAAGTCTCACAACCCTTTGACAGATGGAACTCTTCCTCATCTCATTCTTAAATTGGTGTCCCTTTACTCTGAGACTATGTCCTCTGATCCTAGACTCTTCTATGAGGAGGAGCATCCCCTCAGCATTTACCATATCAAGCCCTTGATACTATGTTTCAATGAGATCAACTTTTAATCTTCTAAACTCCAGTGAGTAGAATCCCAACCTGTTTAGCCTTTGCTCATCAAACAATCCCTCCACGCCAGGGATCATCTGCGTGAACCTTCAGTCTAAAGAAACTGAAGTTGCTTCTTACAATGGTGTCTTTCCTCTTTCTGTGCATAGCATGCTGTAATTTGCCTAACTCTTGTTTAATTTCAGTCCCTTATTTGTTCTATTGGACTACTAATTTCAGCTGACACTCAGAAAGTCATGTGTTCATGTCACACTCCAGTTTGACACTTCCAGGCAACATTGGAACTATGCTACTTTCTTGCTGTGTCGTTCAGATTCCGCTGAGAGCTCATGCCCTGTGTCATTGGTAATACTTATCTCCTTTCTGGCTGAAAAGAGAGCTATCTTACCAAATGTTTCTCTTTTTATCTTGCACTCATCAGACAAAATAGCAAAATTCAAGCAGTTCTGGCCATTTATGCAGATTGACAAGTCAACTTTGACAGCACCATCTTCTGTTGTAGCATAACTTGCTGTGATGTTTGAAATTGGATATTCTTGTACTTGAACTGATGAGTGTGTGACAGAAGTACTTGGCTTGGTTGCTCCATGACAACACTCAGCTAATCACGAGTTAACTTATCAATCAGCACACTCTACCAATGTAGTATAAACTGTGTGACCATTTGGAATTTGGCCTACAGACACACTGCAACGTGATTGACTCTTACCTGCTCTCTGGGTAACTAGGGATGGGCAATAAATGCTGGCTTGGACATTGACTCCCAAATCCTGTAATAAAGCAAATTCAAGATGAGATGGACAGGTTTTTAATCAGTGAGGGAATCAAGGATTATGGGGAAAAGATGGGAAAATGGAGTTGAGGGTTATCAGATTAGCCATGATAGAGACTCAGTGATTACATTACTTACTTCTGCTCTCATGCCTTATAATTTTGTGATCTTACGGACTCCACTAGTGACATACTCTCATTGCGACTTTGCTTACTTGCCATCATGTCAAATCACACCATGCTACTCCCAAGAAATTCCTAATCCTTACTCTAGCCTGATCACAGTTTTTTTTTCCATGATTCAGATAGCTTGCTCATGCCAGACAGCATCAATCAACTTATTGATCATCATTGTGTCCTTTCTTTTTGTAGCAAATTACAGCCCTCCACAGTTACACAATTGAATCTTCAGTTGATGTAAACATTGGTTGAATCCCGTCATTAGCCGATTAAACAGCATTGAAGAACATATATCACAGCTGCTCTGTGATTTCCTGCTCATTTTCATTACTGCTGATAATAAAGAGTGCATTTTAAATCTATTAGTTTACTTTCTGTGTCACTGCTCTCTATCTGCCAAAAAATAAGAATGGTAATGGAACGTAAGTCACACGAAGAAATGACCCACTGAACTATCACATTCTGACTTTGAAAGGAACATGGATTTAGATGGTAAAGCTCTCAATCAGATATGTTTTTAATCAACATAGACTGTTAGGGATTAAATAAAACCAGGAGAAAGTGAGGACTGCAGATGCTGGAGATCAGAGCTTACGAATGTGTTGCTGGAAAAGCGCAGCAGGTCAGGCAGCATCAAAGGAGCAGGAGAATCGACGTTTCGGGCATAAGCCCTTCTTCAGGAAATAAAACCATAAAACCTCCAACACATTTTGTATCACTACTTGCATTTCTATTATCAGTTCCTTATCCAGGCCACAAATCATTGGTGGGTGAAGTTGGAACATTATTGCAGTGTTCAACAGTTAACTTACCCGTGTTTGATTATGTTAGCCTGTTCACTGATCTATGTCGAGAGTATGCTGCTGGAGAAGCACAGCAGGTCAGGCAGCATCCGAGGAGCGGGAGAGTTGATGTTTTGGGCAAACGTCCTTCATCATGCCGACCAGATATCCCAACCCAATCTAGTCTCACCTGCCAGCACCCAGCCCATATCCCTCCAAACCCTTCCTATTCATATACCCATCCAGATACCTTTTAAATGTTTCAATCGTACTAGCCTCCACCATTTCCTCTGGTAGCTCCTTCCATACACGTACCACCCTCTGAGTGAAAAGGTTGCCTCTTAGCTCTCTTTTATATCTTTCTCCTCTCACCCTAAACCTATGCCATCTAATTCTGGACTCCACCACCCCAGGGAAAGACTTTGTCTATTTATCCTATCCATGCCCCTCATGATTTTATAAACCTCTATAAGGTCACCCCTCAGCCTCCAACACTCCAGGGAAACAGCCCTAGCCTATTCAACCTCTCCCTATAGCTCAAATCCTCCAACCCTGGCAATCCTTAGCCGATTAAACAGCATTGTAAATCTTTTCTGAACCCTTTCAAGTTTCACAACATCGTGGACGGCACGGTGGCGTAGTGGGCGGCACGGTGGCGCAGTGGTTAGCACTGCTGCCTCACAGCGCCAGAGACCCGGGTTCAATTCCCGACTTAGGCTGTGTGGAGTTTGCACATTCTCCCCGTGTCTGCGTGGGTTTCCTCCGGGTGCTCCGGTTTCCTCCCACAGTCACAAAGATGTGCAGGTCAGGTGAATTGGCCATGCTAAATTGCCCGTAGTGTTAGGTTAAAGGGGTAAATGTAGGGGTATGGGTGGGTTGCGCTTCGGCGGGTCAGTGTGGACTTGTTGGGCCGAAGGGCCTGTTTCCACACTGTAAGTAATCTAATCTAGTCTCATCTTTCTGTTGGAAGGAGACCTGAATTGCATGCAATATTCCAACAGTGGTCTAACCAATGTCTTATACAGCAGCAATATCCTTTTGCAAATTTTATAAAAATTTTATAAACATTTGAGAAAAAAGTTTGTAAAAGAGTCAAGAATCCTCAGACACTGACTGAGCATATTAGCCTAACAAGGATTATCTTGATCAGCATTAAGGAGATGGTGTTTCTCTGAGGAACTTCTGTCTGAGGGATATCAGTTACCGTGAGAAGGCTTGAGACAAGCTGCCTCTGCTAGCACTATGTAACAGTCAGAGTCAGTATCATCCTGAAACCTTCTCTGGCCTGCCAGAGGACGCCAGCATCCTTGGCTTCCATGTGAGCTGAAGAAAATATTTCCATCACCCGCCATGGTAAACTGTAAACAGCACAATTGGCCTATTGTGGTCCAAATGGATTGTAAGTTTTCCCCACACCCAGGGCTTTAGTGATTTGTTAAATAATGTGCTCAGGATGTGGGTGTTGCAGGTAAGCGATTTATTGCAGATCTCTATTTGCTTCTGAGGCAGTTTGTTACTGAACTGCCCACCACTTGCTTTACTGCCAAAAATGAAAATCCTCCCCCCACGGCCTTCCTGGGATTTTGTACACGTATCAAAAAGTATGTGAGGTAAATGTCATCTTGAAACTCAAATACAGACCTGTCATATAAGTCAATAACTCGAGAGAGTATTTCCTTGAACAGTTTTGAAGAGGAAATGTGAAACCAATATTAGCGTTACCCTTCTGCAAATCCATCAGGAGACTTTCCATCCTAAACAAAGCAATGGAAATCCTGCTGTCATTATGTAGAATATTTTATACAGCAACAGAATAAACGAATGGCATAAATTAAAGCAGATTACTAGTTAGAGAAAATGAGAAAGAATGTAGAAATTCTCTGAGTACTTAGTAGAGCTGAACAAAATCATGTTTGTTAGAGTAAATAAGAACAAACTATTTCCAGTGATAGAAAGTTTGGTAACCAACTTTAAAAGTCAGTACCAAAAGAGCCAGGGGCATGACGTAGAGAATTTGCATTCATGAGACTCCAGCACAACACGTACAGAAGCAATCTGTCTGGGTATTAAGCCCAATTTAGAGACCAGCTGGGATTAAATATACTGTTCGCAAGTCTGCCCAAGCTGTACCAGATGGAACCACAACCTCAAGGTCATCATTTTCCAATTGCCCCATGAAGATAGTGCACTGTTTATCTAACCATTAGCTCTTTTTGCAGCTGGAGAAAGAAAATGTTATTGCTGTGTTCCCCGCACCTTTGCAGTAAAACATCCTATTCACTGAAAGGCCAGCCAAGTATGTAACTGTGCTTTGCGACATCAAATCAATGTTAAAATTGGCTGATGCACAATGCAGTCTCAAATCTTCTTCTGTCCAACTGTGACCATTGGGCTTTATATCAGAAACCCTGAAATCTGAAAGGTCTACTGGGACGTTGGAGATACCCAAGCTCATCCGAGTTCCATTCGTTTCTTCATTCATTCTCTTTCTCTGTTAAGAGCAGTTTTGATGAAAGGTCAGTCCCCACCAGAGAAATCCACCCCTCCCCTCACCCCGCCCCAGTATTTTCTGTTTCAGATTTCCAGCACAACTGTTTTGCTACTATTATTTCTACTCCATGCAAACATTTCCTTTGCCTCTGGGTATCTGCATTTTGGAAGTGAGGACAGGAATCCCTTGGAAGAGGTCAAAATGAAAACATCCCCAGGCTAAGCCACCATCACAGAGTGAAGGATTTTCTACTGATGTACAATCACATCTTCTTTATCTGCCTGACATTTCTCAACATTTACACATCAAATAAACACAGTGCAAAAAATATTCTTTAAATAGCAATGATAGGGAACATCAAATCCTGTCAATCTTACAAGTGGCAGAGCAGAAATATTTATTCATTATCTCTTTATTAAAATCTGATTTTACTGAATGTTCAAGTCACTGAGATAGAAATTGTACTGCCACTTGCGCCTTCATGAATCTGAAAGTATCAGTATAACTCTGAATTATTGTAAAACCTTACTCCCTCCAAGTGGACACCTGACATCCATGTGTTGGCAGAGAAGACAGTATAACTCCAGTCAATTGTCACTCACCCTTTAGTATTCTACTCTTTTAAACAAAGCAAGCTGGGACCAGCAATGGCAGGTCAAGGTTCATTGACAGCTCAGTAATGCCTCTCTACCTCTGCAACTGACCTCCGAATTACAACTTGGAGGGAGTCACAGGTAGATAGGATAGTGAAGAAGGCGTTTAGTATGCTTTCCTTTATTGGTCAGAGTATTGAGTACAGGAGTTGGGAGGTCATGTTGCGACTGTACAGGACATTGGTTAGGCCACTGTTGGAATATTGTGTGCAATTCAATGTCTTCTTCCTATTGGAAAGATATAGTGAAACTTGAAAGAGTTCAGAAATGATTTACAAGGATGTTGCCAGGGTTGGAGGATTTGAGCTATAAGGAGAGGTTGAATAGGCTGAGGCTGTTTTCCCTTTAGCATCGGAGGCTGAGGGATGACCTTACTGAGGTTTACAAAATCATGAGGGGCATGGATAGGATAAATAGACAAAGTATTTTCCCTGGGGTCGGGGAGTCCAGAACCAGAGGGCACAGGTTTAGGATAGGAGGGGAAAGATATAAAGGAGAGCTAAGGGCCAACGTTTTCACGCAGAGGGTGGTACATGTATGGAATGAGCTGCCAGAGGAAATGGTGGAGGCTGGTACAATTGCAACATTTAAAGGCATCTGGATGGGTATGTGAATAGGAAGGGTTTGGAGGGATATGGGCTGGGTGCTGGCAGGTGGGACTAGATTGGGTTGGGATATCTGGACAGCCTGAACGAGTTGGGCCGAAGGGCCTGTTTCTGTGCTGTACATCTCTATGACTCTAACTAGGGATGCTGTAAATCAGAAACAAAAACAGAAATTGCTGAAAAAGCTCAGTAGGTCTTGCAGCATCTGTGGAGAGAAATCAGAGTTAACATTTCAGGTCGAGTGACCATTCCTCAGAACAGGGTTACTGGACATGAAACATTAACACTGATTTCTCTCCACAGATGCTGCAAGACCTACTGAGCTTTTCCTGCAATTTCTGTTTTTGTTTGAGAACCTAACCACCTTCCCTTGACATTCAATGACATTACCTTTGTTGTGTTGCTCACTGTCAACAAGCTGGGGGAAACATTGATCAGAATCTGATTTGGGTTACTATCTAAACACTGTTGCTACAAAAACAAATTGGGAACAGGCTGGGAATTCTGCAATGAGTAGCCCACCTCCCGATTTTCCAAAGCCTGTTCACCATTGACGCGAACAAATCAAAAGCATGATAAAATATTCTCCACTTGCTCAGGAAATTTCATACCCAACAACACTCCAGAATCGAAAAACTATGCATAAATGACCGCACTTGATTGGCACTCCACCTACCACTCAAAACATTCACTTCCTCCATCACTGATGTAAAGTGATATAAGTTTGTACTATCTGCATTGATTCACCAAGCTCCTTCCACAGCACCTGCTAAACCCACCTAGAAAGTCAGGATGACAGACACATGGGAGCAACCTGAAGGTTCCCCACCAAGTTACACGTAAAACATTGCAAGAAGTAAGAGCAGGAATAAACATTGCAACTAAATCACTTGTAATTCATGGTTACTGGGTCAAAATGCGAGGACTCTCTTCCTAACAGCACTGAGGGTGACCCATGGACTGCATTGGTTGATGAGAGTAGTTCATCACCACTTCCACATTAAATAATCCAGACTGCTCTATGAATGATACTGGAAACTTATTAAGTCAGGCTCACAGTGTGATGCATTTTGTGTACTAGAAACAACTTAAATTAATACACAGAACCTTGTTTTATGTGGGCCCTGGAATTCATACACACCTTGACCCTTTATTTCATTGACAAAACAAGGGGGCATGGAGACTGCCAATCGTTGCTGCATTGCTATGGCAACAGTCTGACAAATCAGAGTCTACCAGCCCAAACTGAAAGTTAAAACTGACAGTGAACTACTCCTGTTGCATCTCCATGCCAACAATGAACCAACCAATCAGCATCCTCTTCTCATGCTGTATAACTTAATGTCCCTTTTGTTTAAGGCTGTGTCTAGCTTTCCAGACCTAATAAGCGCAAAAGGAAATGCCTTGACTCCTTTTCTCCTTTTAAGCAATGTTTAAGTTTGGTATTATCAATCAATTCTGATCATAAATCTCCACGGAGGCATTTTAGAAATTTAAAATTAAATTTTGAGGGTCACTGAGGCTGTTAGGCAGTCATAATAGATTTAGTACACTGCTAAAAACCAAACTACACATCATTTAACAAGATGTAAGTTTCTCAAGAGTTTTTAGTGTGACTTCTCATCAGTTCAGTGATTTCTAATTAACCACCATCCCTGGTGAATTCAATAATGCAGCCTATAGGGAATCATTGAATCGTTGGCAGAAACTTTGGGATTTACAACAACAACAAAAACAATTTGTACTTATATAGCACCTTTAATGTGGTAAAGCCTACTGCAGCACTCCACTAGACAGTTAGAACGATAACTGTGTAACTCAAAGTTAAATGAGTCATACAGCATGAAAACAGGCCCTTCAACCCAACTCCAACACGCTGATCAGGTTTCTGAAACTGAATTAGTCCCATTTGCCTGCATTTCGCCCATATCCGTCTAACTTTCTCTATCTATGAACCTTGTCCAATGTCTTAAGTGTTTCAGTTGTATTTGGCCTCTATCACGTCCTCTGGCAGCTTGTTCCATGTACACACCCACCCTCTGTGTGAAAAAGCTGCCCCTCAGATCCCGCTTAAATCTTTCCCCTCTCACCTTAAACTTGTGTCCTGTACTTTTGGATTGCTTCATCCTGGGGAAAAAAATACTTTGGCTATTCACCCTCTCCATGCCCCTCATGATTTTATAAACCTCTATAAGGTCACTCTCAGCCTCCAAAGCTTGAGGAAAGAAAGTCCTACCCTATTCTGCCTCACTTTATAACTCAAACTCTCTAGACTCGGTAACATCCTTGTAAATCCTTTATTGGACCCTTTCCAATTTAATAACATCTTACCTCTTGTAGGGAGACCAGAATTGTATGTAGGACTCCAAATGTGGCCTTACCAATCCTTGTACATAAGGAGACAGTGGGACAGATGAAAATACTTGATCAAAGAAGATTTTATGGATTTTATGGAGCATCTCAAAGGAGGAGATTTGGACAGAGAGAGAAATGGAGAGATTTGGGCTGCATTCCATCCAGGTGCCAGGGAGTGGATGGGTTCACCTACCATAGAGTCATACAGTCATAGAGATGTACAGCATGGAAACAGACCATTCAGTCCAACTTGTCCATGCCAACCAGATATCCCAGCTCAATCTAGATCCACCTGCCAGCACCTGACCCATATCCCTCCAAACCCTTCCTATTCATATACCCATACAAATACCTTTTAAATGTTTTTACTTTATTGGCCTTTTCAAGTGAGAAGCTCAGTACCTGTCTCTTAAAACCTGTCTTTAAAAAAAGACAAAATAACCTCTTAAATTCACATCCTTTTTCCTCTGATGGTGATGGCTAGCACAAGGGGACATTGCTTTAAATTGAGGGGTGATAGATATAGGACAGATATCAGAGATAGTTTCTTTACTCAGAGAGTAGCAGAGATGTGGAACGCACTGCCTGCAACAGTAGTAGACTCACCATCTTTAAGGGCATTTAAATGGTCATTGGATAAACATATAGATTATAATGGAATAGTGTAGGATAGATAGGCTTCAGATTGGTTCCACAGGTTGGCGCAACATCGAGGGCTGAAGGGCCTGTACTGTGTTGTAACGTTCTACATTCTATGTTCTACTACGTAGTTTCAAAACCCCCCTTCCTAGCTTACTCCGAGCAAATGTACAATCTCTGAAGAACAAGATGGACGAACTCAGATCACAGCTCAGCTTTCAGCATGAACTGTGGAACTGCTGCACACTCTGCTTCACAGAAACCTGGCTCAACCCATCCATTCCCGACTGCGCACTTCAGACTGACGGTTTTTCTATCCATCGTAAGGAACATACAGTGTCCTCAAGTAAGGCAAAGGGTGGAGGGGTTTGCTTTTTAATCAACAACTTGGGTGCACAGACATTGAAACCCATTGCTCCCCAAACCTTGAACTTCTTGCCATCAAATACCGCCCCTTCTATCTACCCTGGGAATTTACCACTGCTATACTAACTGCTGTGTATATACCGCCACAAGCAAAGGTTGAGGAAGCTCAGGATGTGCTGTACTCCACCACTAACACCCTGTAGACAGAACAGCGCGAGACCCTGTTTATTGTAACTGACAACTTCAATCAAGCCAATCTAAGGAAGATGTTGCCCAAGTACCACCAGAACCTTACCTATCCCACCAGGAGCCCGAACATTTTAGATCACTGCTACACCACTGTGAAAGATGCCTACCGCTCCATCCCACACCCTCATTTCAGGAATTCCAACCACAATGCCGTGTTTCTTCTCCCGGCTTACAGGCAAAAGCTCAAGCAGGAGACCCCCCCCCCTCACGGATGAGGTCCAGTGTTGGTCGGAGGAGGCAGAGGGTCAACTCCAGGGCTGTCTGGAATTGGCTGATTGGGCCGTGTTCTAACAGGCCGCAGGTACCTTGGACAAGTACGCCATCGCCGTCACAGACTTTATCAGCAAGTGTGTGGAGGACTGCATACCGAGGAAGTCAATCCAGGTGTCCCCCAACAGGAAACCCTGGATGAATCAGGACATACAGAACCTGCTAAAAACCAGACTTGAGGCCTTTAGATCAGGAGACCCACTCAAATATAAGAATGCAAGTATGACCTTCACAGAGCGATTAAGACAATCAACGACCAATACTGATCCAAACTAGAGACCCAGACAGATACCTGGCGACTATGGCAAGGACTGAATGACATCACAGGTTCTAAAAAGAGACAGTGCAAGATACAGACAACGACACATCCCTCCCAGATCGTCTCAATGCCTTCTATGCTTGCTTTGAGCAGAATTTCAGTGGAGAGGTAACGCCTATTCTGACAAGCCCTGGAGAATAGTCACTGCATCAGAGGTCATGTCAGTTTTCCTTCATGTGAATCCAATAAAAGCGATGGGACCAGACGGAGTACCAGGCTGTGCACTCAGAGCATGTGCAGATCAACTGACAGAGGTCTTCTTGGACATCTTCAACCTCTCCCTGCAGCAGGCACTGTCCCTGCCTGTTCCAAGCAGGCCAACATCATCCCTGTGCCTAAGGTGGCTCATACAGCATGTCTCAATGACTACCGCCCAGTGGCCCTAACCTCGGTGGTCATGAAATGCTTTGAAAGGCTGGTCATGGCATTAATCAGCTCCAGCCTCCCCACTACTGTTGACCCACTCCAATTTGCCTATCAGACCAACAGATCCACGTCAGACGTCATATCACTTGCCCTTCACTCCTCCCTGTAACATCTTGACACCAAGAACAGCTATGTAAGAATCCTACTCATTGACTACAGTTCAGCCTTCAACACTATTATCCCCTCAAGACTGATTACTAACCTTATTGATCTCGGACTAAGCCCCACTCTCTGCAACCGGATCCTCGGTTTCCTGACCCACGGGCCACAATCAGTGAAGATTAAGGACAATATTTCATCCTCACTAACACTCAACACTGGAGCTCCCCAGGGGTGCGTACTCAGCCCCATAATGTACTCACTGTAGACCCATGACTGCATCACCAAAAGCCAGACTAACTCCATTTACAAGTTTGGTGGTGACACCATCATAGTCAGTCGAAGTTCAGATGACGACGAAACAGACTACAGCTGGGAGGTGGAAGACTCGGAAAAATGGCGCACTGAGAACAACCTAGCTCTCAATGCCAGCAAAACCAAGGAACTCATTATTGACTTACACATTAACAGCACAGAGGTGGAACGAGTCAAGCTCCTGGGAGTGGGCATCCACAACAAGCTTTCTTGGACTCTTCATGTGGACGCATTGGTTACAAAGACCCAACAACGTCTCTTCTTCCTCAGGTAGCTGAGGAAAATTGGCATGACGGCCAATACCCTTGCCAACTTTCATAGGTGCGCCATCGAGAGCATTGTCTGGATGTATCACGACCTGGTATGGCAACTGTACCATTCAAGATCGGAGACGGTTACAGAGAGTGATGGACTCGGGCCGGACAATGACAAAGGCCAACCTCCTACCTATAGAATCCATCTACCAGGCCCTCTGTCAAGGAAAGGCCACCAGCATTCTCAAAGATCCATCCCACCCTGGCAATGTTTTTCTACAACCTCTACCATCAGGGAGAAGGTACAGAAGCCTGAACACACGCACCAGCCGGTTTCAAAACAGTTTCTACCCTACTGTTTTAGAATACTGAATGGAATCACAAACTCTTAGCATTTTCCTGTGTCTGTGTTTTTGGTTTTGCTGCTGTTTACCTATTATTTACTTATCGATGCTACTTAACTATGTGATCTGCCTGTTTTGCTAGCAAGACAAAGCTTTTCACTGTGTCTCGATACATGTGACAATAAATTCAATTCAATTCAATTCAATCAAAGTGTTTCCCATTTAGGACGTGGCACACCACTTACTGCCTCCTCCTAACCTTGTACAGTGAGCACACCATGTAGAATGTTTAGGATAGAATCCAATACAATTTCTTTCTCCAGTATTAAGACTGCCGCTAGTGGGCTTTGCCCTGAAATTCAGTTTGATTTGGAGAACAAATAGAAGTCACGCAGAGCAGGACAAGCTTCTGTAGGAGGAAGGAGAAGCAAGAGGGGAGAGAGAGATGCAGGATCAAGAAGGAATATCGACAGAGAGTATTCAGGGAACTGTATTGGATCTGCTTGCACTTCCATGAGGAGATCTTTACTGAAACCTGACACCTCATTTAGCCAAAACTGCAAACCCAGAGCAGGACGAGGTTCACATGTTTGGGAAAGTGACTGCGGTGATGAATGTTTGTGTGTCTGGTGCCTTCCAGCTTAGAGATGGAAATATTTCCAAGATGTCACAAGCTACTGTCTACTGTTGCATAAGAGAGGTCACTGCAGTCCAGAGAGAACTTATTGCATATGATTCTCTATTGGCAGAGGGAAGCAGGCAGACTGGGCATGTGTCTTGTTGTGGAATTGCAGGTCAAATGTCAAAGCGCGCTCTGTCAGAGGTGCAGACTTTCCAATGAAAAGTTAAAGTAACAGCCCACTTGTCCCCTCAAGTGGCTGTAAGAGATCCTAGGCTTTTATTTCTAAGCAGGGGGGTGTAGCACCAGCAAATTTTTATCCCACAACCAACAGATGGCATGGCCAGCACAACATCGCTGCATGTGGGATCTTGCTGTACATAAGTAGGCAGCCCAGGTGGAGTGGTGGAGATGAGAGGATGAACGTTAACGTCCTGAGGAAGGACAGCAGCTATGTGTTCCATGGAGCACTGCCAATAGCCCTCAGCGATCTTGCTATGCCAGGGGACAGGCTGGCAGGATTGCTGTCACACTTTTCAAGCCCCTTTGAATTTTGTTTCATTCATCCATGAGATGTGTGCACTGGGCCAGTGTTTATTGCCCATCGCTAATTAACCTGAAGAATGTGGTGGTGAGCAATCCTTTGGGTACAAGAGATGCCCACAATGCTGTTAGGGAGGGAATTCCTGAATTTGGACCCAGTGACAGTGAGGGAACGGCGATACATTTCCAAGTCAGGATGGTGAGTGACTGTCGAGTGGGACTTTCAGGTGGTGGTGTCTCATTGGCCTGTTGCTCTTGATTTTCAAGGTGGTAGACGTTACAGTTTTGGAAGGTGCTTTCAAAGGATCGAAGATGAGTTACTGCAGTGCATCTTGTGGACTGTGACCTGCAGCCATAACGACAGGTTTGACTTCCCCTGTAAACCATTCAGGTGCATTAACTTACAGGTTTAGTTTTATTTATTCATTTTGTGGGATATGGGTGTCACTGGCTGTTGAGAAGGTGGTGGTGAGCTGCCTTCTTGAACCGCTGCAATCCACAATGCCATTAGGGAGGGAATTCCAGGATTTTGATGCAGCGACAGTGAAGGAATGGTGATATATTTCCAAATCAGGATTGTGAGTGGGAGGGGAACTTGCAGGTGGCGGCGTTCCCATGTATCTGCTGCCTGTGTTCTTCTAGGTGGAAGTGGTCGTGGGTTTGGAAGGGGCTGCCTCAGGATTTTTGGTGAATTTCTGCAGTGCATCTTGTGGATAGTACACACTGCTGCTACTGATCGTCGCTGGTGGAGGGAGTGGGCGCTTGTGGAGACGCTGCATCAGGCACCTGAATGGGTACATGAATAGGAAGGGCTTAGAGGGATATGGGCCAAGTGCTGGCAAATGGGACTAGATTAATTTAGGATATCTGGTCGGCGTGGAAGAGTTTGACTGAAGAGTCTGTTTCCGGGCTGTACCTCTCTATGACTCTATGTGTGAATGAAGACGTCACCACCTTCAAACTGCAAAGGATAAGCTCAAAACATTGCGTAAAACCCCTCTGTAACAAATTGATGGTGGCCAAAATGAAAACTAAAATACAGCTGCTGCTGGAAAGCTGAAATAAAAACAGAGGTTCTGATGTTTATGGTGAGAAAAACAAAGTTAGCAATCCAGGCCAATGGCATTAAAAGTCAGCAACCTGAAATACTTGTCCTTTGCTGCGGGCACTACTGAGTATTTTGAGCATTTTTCTGCTGTTGACGTGCATTCTCAGAGCTTGATTCCATAATAATGTGGAGATGCCAGTGTTGGACTGGAGTGTATAAAGTTAAAAATCACACAACACCAGTTTCTGGTCCAACAGGTTTATTTGGAAGCACTAGCTTTCGGAGTGCTGCTCCTTTGTGAGGTAGCTGGTGAAGGAGCAGCGCTCTGAAAGTTAGTGCTTCCAAATAAACCTGTTGAACTATAACCTGGTGTTGTGTGATTCTGCATACTGATCTCCACAGCTATCTCCGTCTCCCCAACCACTGTGTTCTCTGAATGAACTTGTGAATTCTGTGAAGGATCTCTCTACCTTTCCAACATTTCTATCCATGTCTCAAGTTCAACATCCAAACAAACCTGGGCAGCCACTCTCTCGCTCAAGCGCTATTTAATGTGTCCCATGGCAGTCCCCTATCTGCATCACTGACAGCAGATCTTCCAGCCACTGGGCAACCTCTCTTTAAGGAGAGAGGGTTCATTTAAGTTCAAGGGATAGTCAAAAGTGATATTATTCATTTAATCTCTGAGGGGATGACAAGGTCAAGATTTGTTGGCCTATCTGAGCTGCCTTTGAACTGAATGTCTTGCTCAGCTACATCACTGTGGGTTAGTTTGTGAGCCAGATGTGTTTTTAACAATGATTTTGGTCAACATTACAGAGATTACCTCTATTCGATAGTTTTAATCAACATGTTCAGAGATGATACACCTCTGGAGCAAGTGGAACTTGAACTCGGTTTTCCTGGCTCAGAGGTAAAAGTTACTAGCATTGACATTGTAGAGGGTGGTTTCGACTCATTGCCCTCTAGGTTACAGGCCCAGCACACTCCTGCTGCGCCTTGTCATGAAATAAATTTCGATTCCACCAGCCGGTCTCGTGAGATTTGAACTTAGATCCCCAGTACATTAACCTGAGCATTACTGGTTCAGTGCTATTACTGTTACACCAGCATCCCCCCACCTCCAGCTGATCAACAGATCTGATTGGAGTTGCGTCTTCAGTGAAATGAGGAGGCAGTGTGCCAACCTGTACTGTTGGCATTACCAGAATGCATGGGTTAATCATCCTCCTGCCCATTTCTTGCATTACTGAATCGAACACCACAATGGTCCACAAAATTCATCGTTTTAGTTAAATTTCAAATTTAATTTTACAGACATAAATAAAGTTTATACTGTTAAACCTCTGAATTTTACTAGATTTTATTATGCTATTGTTCATACATTTTTATGGGACACTTGATTATAATGCATTAGGTTTCTCAAGTTTTCTTAAGTTCTTTTAACTGTTAACACTTCACATGATTAGTCCATTTTCCAGGTCACTGAGTACTAATTGAATTGGAGCTTCCCTAAGCTGCGTTTCACAGCATTAAGCATGATCATTATCCCATTGAGTCTCCAGCACCATTCACAGGAGAATTTTCGAAGACATTAAATTGTCAGTAATTCTCTCAAAATAAAATCCAAATGTTTATTAGATGATAAAATACAAAAGCCTGCACATTCTCCACGTCAAACAGAAAACCTACTCTCACATCTCCCAAAAAACTAATACTGCTTGTTGCAAATGAAGGGTCTGATTAAGCACTTGGCCCTGTTAGCTCCTCTCAATTGGTATAGGATTTGTGGCCAACACAGCAATGTCTGGAAATCACAGCTTCATATTGCCAGACTGAATCTTATCGGGCTCTGAACAACGTGGGCTATGGCAAGATTTGTGGCTGAATTGGTCAAGTAATCCAATGAGGCTCATCCTGACATCTTGATCATTTTTACAGGCAGCATCGAGTTGTCGATCGCGGGGGACTAGTGCTTGTTAAACATTTTGTTGATGGCACAACCCGTCTCATTAATATTCAGCTTTCTACCCTACCACATATGCCAAACAGGCCAAATGTCAAGAAAGCTCGCTATGGAGATGAGAGCATATATTTAACAGGTTCAACTTTCTGTTTACCCCGATGTCCTTCCATGTTAGAGTCACAGACTTATGCAGTATGGAAACAGGCTCTTTGGCCCAACGTGTCCAGGCTTTGTAACTGAACAAGACCCATTTGTCTGCATTTGGCCCTTATCCCTCTAAACCTTTCCTATCCATGTACCTGTCCCAATGTCTTTTAAATGTTGGAGTGGAATGTTAGGTTTGATCAAACAGCAGCTCAGGGCATGGTCCACAGGCATTAGCCATGTACACCCCTCACCCACGGCCAATGGCATCAGGCGTATGCTAATCCGTCCTCTCTACAATGGCACCTTCCTGATACAGGGGCAGGACACTCCAACAACTTGTGTTGAAAGTCTGCAGTGGGACCCGTTTGCAGATTGGGACAAAGACCCAGCTCACAAACTGAACCCAGCTGCATCACAAGACTTTTTGCTTGCTCTCCCAGTGCCAAGCTGCTCGCTCGCACCATCCATGCCTTGTCCTATCTTGCCTCTCCGTGCCAGTCAGAAGAGTCACACAACCAGGCAGCTCACCTTCCTGGTCAACACTCCTCAGTCAAGATTTTTTAAAATTTTTTTTTTTAATTGATGCCCACATCATGGGATGTGGGCGTCAATGGCTGTCCAGCATTTATTGCCCGTCCCTAGCTGCCCTTCAGGAGGTGGTGATGATCTGTCTTCTTGAACCGCTGCAGTTCATGTGCGGTAGGGAGACCCACAAAGCCCTTAGGGCAGGAATTCCAAGATTTTCACCCAGTGGCAAAGAAGGAACAGCGATATATTTCTAAGTCAGGTTGGTGAGTGAGTTGGAGAGGAATTTGAAAGGGATGGTGTTCCCATGTATCTGTTGCCCTTGTCCTTATATATGGAAGTGGTTGTGGGCTTGTAAGGTGCTATCTAAGGATCTTTGGTGAATTTCTGCAGTGTATCTTCTCAATAATACACACTGCTGCTACTGAGCATCAGTGGTGGAAGGAGTAGATGCTTATGGATGTGGTGTCAATGAAGGGGGCTGCTTCGTCCTGGATGGTGTCAAGCTTCTTGAGTGTTGTTGGAGCTGCACCCATCCAGGCAAGTGGGGAATATTCAATCACTCTCCTGACTTGTGCCTTGTAGATGGTGGACAAATTTTGGGGAGTCAGGAAATGACTTACTCGCTGCAGTATTCCTAGCCTCTGACCTGCACTTGTAGTGAGTCCAGTTGAATTTCTGGTCAATGGTAACCTTAAAGATGTTGACAGTGGATGTGATGGAACACCGCTGAACGTCAAAGGGGCATGGTTAGATTGTTTCTTATTAGGTACAACCATTGTCTGGCTTTTGTATGGTGTGAATGTTGCTTGCCACTTGTCAGCCCAAGCCTGGATACTGTCCAGATCTTGTCGCATTTGCACATGGACTGCTTTAGTATCTGAGGTGTCATGAATGGTACTGGACATTATGCAATCATTGGCTAACATCCCCATTTCTGACCTTATTATGGAGGGAAGGTCATTGATAAAGCAGCTGAAGATGGTTAGGCCGAGGACGCTACACAGATGAGCTCCTGCAGAGATGTCCTGGAGCTGAGATGACTGACCTCCAACAAATAAAACCACCCTTCCATTGGTCAGATCTGACTGCAACCAGCAGAAAGTTTGTCCCCAATACTCTGACTGCCATTTTGCTACAGACTGGCTTCTTGGTGTTTGGAAATGTGCTGTATCAATCCTACACCTTTAGCAAGCATACTGCATGGGTAGCAAGAGGCCAGCTGTGTCTCAATGTCTTGGGGGAAGTGGTCCACACAGATGTCCAAGGAAACATCTATCAGTCAGAAGGGGTCCTTGCACAGTGAGCCAAAGCAGCATCCAATGCCAGTACAAGGTTAGGCCCCATGTTCTGTATCTGATTGGTGTGATCTTAATCAGGGGTGGTCTGTGCATCTGCAGTCCAGGGAGTGGGTCATGGTCATTCCTATGGCTTCATAGCAACCAGACTGGGCCTTAGGGCTAATGTGGTCAGGGAGATATATAGACATCCATTAGAGGCCTCGAATATCAGTGAGGTTTCTGAAAGGGATGGTAAGTCATAGTCAGGGGATTATGGGAGGGGTGGCAGGAATGAGACTCCACAAGTGGGTGCCCAGGACTGGGGCAGCGGGTTGGGGTTGGGAGAGTGGTGACAACTATAAAGGGAGCGGGGGGGGGGGGGGAGGGGGGAATATGGTTAAGGCATGGATGGGAAGGAGGTCATGATGGAATTGGGGGAAGGGTCTTTTACAGTCAGGTGCACCCTGTCTTCAAGGCAGAGGGTAGGGAATGCCCACCTCTCTCAGCAGGGGCTGGAGAGGGGAAGGTAAGCTGGTGCAGGCCTGTGTAGACAGGTTAGGTGGGAGCCAGGGGTGGGTTGGAAGCCTGTGGGGTTTAGCGGAAGTGGGTCTGGGTGTTCAGTGGGATTTCACTGACAGGCTCAGGTGTACGCTACAAACCAGTAGCTGAGGAGCACTCATCATCGTCTTCCATTGAGCCAGAAATCAAAAGTACACAGCGGTGAAGATAATGGCTGTGAGCACACTCTGAGGGGATGGGCTATGGGAGTCAAACCGTGAGAAGGGAGGGGGGCTGCAGGACCCACCACCGTTACAGCTTTGCAAGAGAATGAACATTTTGCACAGACCTACGTGTAGTATGTGACGCGGACCCTGCAAGGTCCTTAATCCTAATGCAAGGCCACGTCCGTGTGTCCATCTCCAGCCACTGCTGAACATCTCATTGACAGCTACACATTTACACACACACAGGCCATTAGAGAATATGAGGAGGGCCGAAGGCATCAGAAAGACCCAGGCCACGTGGATGCATTGCTTTAAGATGATGCAGTAAGCTCTCAGCACAGACCTTCATCCAGGGACCCTTGCCTGAGGCTGGGAAGTGGTGCCTAACGCAGTTACGAAACCATTTGGCCCTTCACAGAGAGACTAACCACCAGTTAAATCAGTGATACTTATCCAAAATCATTTACTATAGAGTATCACCTATGCCACCAAAATGTGTCCAATAGATTTGCTTCCTCCTGCTCCATCCTTCCCACAATGTCTTTGTGTACTCACTGGGTCTACAGCTGGAGTAGGGGAGTGTGCCGAATAGAGGGCCTATCAGCCTTGAAGGTTTAGTCAGGTGACCCAGGGGATGTGAGGGAAGGGAGGGTGCATGGAAGGGGCTTGTATGAGGACAGCCCAGATGTTTCAAGGGTCTTCCCACTGGAAGCAAATTGATCCTCCTCAGTAGGAAGGTCTAAGAAGTGGAGGAGGGCAGGCAGGGTGAGCTGGAGGGTCCCACCACCCCTGGTCTGGAGAGGAGGTTCTGTGGGTAGTCCCTCCTCAGGCTGGCTACCTCCTGACACCAGCCTGCCCCCTTACCTGCCATGCTCACCAGGACACCCGCCACCATGCCTTCTGTCCTGAGAACCAATGTCTGGGGGCGATGGAGTGTGAGCCTCTCCAGCAGACCGGCGGTGGGGGGATGCTGGAGCTGGCTCTCCAGGCGGCCAACCTGTCCTTGGAGGGACTGTCGCATGATCTGGTGCACGGCTGCCTCACAGCACCAGGGACCCAGGTTCGATTCCAGCCTCGGGCGACAATCTGTGTGGAGTTTGCATGTTCTCCCCATATCTATATGGGTTTCCTCCCACAATCCACAGATGTGCAGGTCAGGTAAAGCGGCCATGCTAAAGTGCCCATAGTGGTCAGGGATGTGTAGGTTAAGTGCTTTAGTCAGGGGGAAATGTAGAGTGATAAGGTAGGGGAATGAGCTTGTGGACTTGCTGGGCTGAAGGGCCTGTTTCCACATTGTAGGGATTCTGTGATCTGTTGTACTGCTGCAGCTTCTGTGCATTGAGGGCCATTGTATCCCGAATACGGACTTTTACATCTGATTCCATTCCAGATTCCTATCAATTTGTTCACAAGTCGGAACGCCATGCAGGACAATGGAAAGTAGCCATTCATAAGCACAGGGAATGTTGTACATTGGAGCATTCAATTTTAAAACCATGTGTGGGATTGTGTTTGTAACTATGAGCATTCATAAGTCAGATGTTGATAAAATCGGGGACCCCTGTTCCTGTCTGCTGCTCCTGTTCCTTCCTGTACATCTGCATGAGGTCCCTGATTGCCAACAGCAGCTCTCCTGCCTGGGGCTGAGCAGATGTCTGGTCTCTGGCTGTCCTCTGAGTGCTGGCAGCCTGGACTGTTCCTTCCTCAGCCAGATGTTGAGTTGTCACCGTGAGGAGTTCACCAGCTTGTGCTCCAACACTTTCTGAAACTTAACAGAGCAGACCTACGGGGGTTTGAATAAGAATCATTTATACAGCAATCCATATCATATATTTATGTGCTCTGCACTATAAAGGCTTCTTCCGTAATGTATTCGATAAGCACAGTGAAAATTATGTTTTGATGGCCTTGAGTCAATCCTTTTGACCTTTTAATGTCAAACATTGCAGTAGGCAAGCCACAGCAGTGGATACTGTTATCCTACTGCTCTCCGAACTATTGCTGTTAATAATTCTGTTACTAATTACCAGCACCATTACTGATACTACATCACAATGACTATTTTACAGCAACCAATGCTGTTGTGGAACTAGCTTACTGATACAGCAGAAAACAAGTACTTATTAAACTGCCTTTAATGATAATGAAAGGCTTGATCGAAAAATATGTTCAGTGGAGTCTTAAAGCAGTAAAAGTTAGGGCATGGGGGGGGGGGTGGGGAGCCTGAGGAATTTTAGAACATATTGACAATCCAGACTTGCAAACAGAAATCGATTTCAACTAACTTATTTCTGAAGTAAGATGCAGACAAACTGAGGCTCTGCTTTGTATGTCCTTTGCACAGAGTTATGGCCTAATTTATTGTCTATCTTTTCCTGTCTTGGCAGGTTGGCAGTGAACATTCATGAACTAACAATTTTGCCACTTTGTAAATTTTCTCCCCACCCTCCAGAAGTGTGTTGACTCCTGCTGTGGCTATTGTGGCCTTTTACTCATCACCAGTTTAAATTGGCTTACCATCGATAATTGTACCTTCAATCACTGAGACTACAAGCATCAGAATTCCCACATGAACCTCTCTGCCTCCTTTTAATCTCTTAAGATGTTCCTTATATTACAACCAGACACTGGAGAGGTTCACCAATTATTATAGTTCTAGATGGACACACAAAATTATTAAACTCACAAATGAGCAGAGTTGAACACACTTTCGTTCTCTATTCACCCAACTACTTGATTGGTCGCTGTAAAGTTAATTTAAAATGGATCTGTCCCTTGTCAATGCTTTTCTCCCAGATCAAATGAACTTATATTTCAAAAGAAGCCTCAGTACCTTGAGGTTCTGATCCATTGCCATTACAATTCCTTCACAGGATATGTGAACTGAGATCCATGCCCATTTCTTGACAAAAGGCAAAAAGTATCAAATATAATAAAATCCACACCAATTGGCCGCCAAAACACATGGCCCACTATCACTAGTTTCCATACACACAGACAAAGAAGGACACCACTTTGACTGGGACAACACACACATCCTAGGACAGGCGAAACAAAGACACGCATGAGAATTGTTAGAGGCCTGGCATTCTAACCAGAAATCCATCAATAAACACATCGATTTAGATCCTATCTACCTTGCCCTGAAAAAAAGAACCGGAAATGACATCACCCACCTTAAAAAACCAAGACCTATAAGTAGAGAGGTGGGACATGCCACTAGCACTTCACCAGAGACTCTCACTGATGATGTTACCTAGTACGGTGATGAAACGTCTGAAAACAAACCTTCCAGCTCAGTGAGCTAACATACATCCATATCACCAACCCGAGCTACAAATCTTCTCAAACATCGCTACCATATTCATTCCATTAGCCTTAGCCACTACCGTCTTTTCTGTTCCAAATATTTTTCTTTATCTACCTGCTCAGAGGTACCATTACATACCTCTAAAGAAGGTGGGACTTGAACCCAGGCCTCCTGGTTCTGAGCTAGGGATATTACCACTACACAATTGGAGTCCTAGGGAGAACATGCAATTCTGTGCAGAAACGATATTAAGTAAATTGTTCTAGCCAAGTCTTATTAAGCTCTGGACGAAGCATTGTGTTTGCTTTCACAGCAATGTGGGTGATTTTTTTAGGTGGTATGGTTGAAGGAACAAACTTTAATGGAATAATCTGGTATTTTGCACCTTAAGCTTTTCCACAAACATTAACGGCTTGTCGTTAGTACAGACTGCAATCTCTCTTAACCTATTTTGTGCATAGATTGTAAGGTCTTTGACAGCCAGTAATAACCTGAGGGTTTCTTTCTCTACTGTGGAGTACTACCTCTGATTCTTGTGTCGTTTTTTGAGGAAGTACTTGAATGTTCTCTTTATTCTGGATTCGTCTTTGTGAAGAAGGCCAGTCGCTAGCCTGTTATCACCCACCCCATTAACTATTTTTAATGTTTGGTCAAAGTTCAGAGCTGCAAGCGCAAACTCACTTGTCAAAATAGCCTTCAAGGTTTCAAAAGTAGTTTTGCATTTGTCAGTCCATGTGTTTTTATCCTGTAGTAGATCTGTCAGTGGGGCCGTGGGGCAACTTTGGCAGAAACCTTTCGGAGAATACACATCCAACCAAGAATAGCATGATTTCCCATTTTGGTGAAGGAATGGGGAACTGTGCTCCTGCTTCTCCCTATGCAGCCCTGGGCAGTATTCATCCACTATCGGCCAATATGTGTCTCCATTAGGCCACCTGGCCATGGGTGAACTTGCTCTTTGTGAAATTGACCACTAGGTCAGCTGACTATTTTCTGGAAGAGGGCTTTCAGTTGCTCTGAGTTCATTTCCCAGGTGACGTTGTCCATGGAGAGGCCATCCGAGCACAGGACACAATTTGATAAACCTTCCACTATCTGGTTTATCATTTGAACGGTGGCTGGATTATTTCGGAGATTAAATGGCACAATTCATCACTAGTGTAACCTTCTAGTGTTTCAGGAGCTGGTCAAGGGAGCCAGTTAGTACCTCTTGTGTAAATCTACCAACAGTAACGTAGGCTGATCTACCCACCCTGGGTATGCAATCTCTCAGCCAGGGTATGGGCTCGGAGCAGTTACTGCAGAGTCTTGTGGAGATTTCCACTTTGGGTGCCAGCACAACTTGGGTGGGTTTTTTTCCAGGTACACTGCCCGGATCTTTCAGTTGGTGCTCCATTCCTGTAGATAATCACCTCCTGAACATGGGCTAGCCTCTCTGGATCTAGCCAATAGGAACTGGTGTCTTCTGGGAGGAGTCTCTCCCACACCCAGATGTTGATTGGTGTGGCCTGGCTTGTCCCAGCACATGCCCTTGAATACAGTGAGTAGCGTCAATACATCCACTTGCTGTCCTGCACTGAGGTGGCCAAATAAGGAGTCTCAGGTTGATTAATATTCTCGTAGTGGTTAACCAGGTCATAGTGGGTACAATGTGGGCCTCCCCCATGTCTCTCTCCAATTCATCCACGCCTTATCTTCGAGGGCAATGGCAATGGGACAGACTGTTACCTGATGCCCTGCTCCTCAGTGTGATGTTGCTTTATGACATTAACATGACAATAAAACCTTAGCGAATTGGACCAGACATAGGTCATTCAATCCATTGAGTCTACTCTGACATTCAAGAAGACCGTGGCTAATCACCCCCAATAATTCTCGACTTCACTTTACTGCCTTTTCCCCATAATGTCTCCTGAGTAAAAATCTGTCTCTATCAACTGAATTCCATAGATTCATTATCCCCCTGAGAGGAGAAATTCCTCCTCATCTCTGTTTTAAATGGGTAAAGATCTATTCTGAGTTTATGCTCTGTGGTCTCATATTTTCCCACGAGGAAAAACAACCTTCTCACTTTCCTCTGTCAGGTTCCCATAGAATCCTGTTAGCTTCATTAATGTCACCCTTCATTTTTCTAAACTCCAATGCATGCCGGTCTAACCTACGTAACCTCTCCTCATTGGAAAATCCCTCCATCCCCAAGGTCAAACCTAGATTTACTCCAATGCCAACGCATGATTCCTTAGATAAGGGGCCCAACGTTGTTGACAGTACTCCAGCTATGGACTGTATTGTTTTAGTAAGATTTACCTTCCATTTGCCTTCTGAAGTAACTGCACAGATGCCAGTTTCCCGTCACCAAGTCACCCTTTATTTCCATGTGCACAGTACACTGGCTGTGATCAGCCAGCTCAGAGTCAGTCCCTGAACAGGGGAGATTCTAAACCCCTTGTTTCTGTCGGTCAGCCAGGGCTTCCTGATTGACCCAGGTTAACAATCCCAATCAAGGATCTCGTCGTCAACAAGATCCACTTGGTTATAATCACTACACCTTCCCTATTACCCACTGAACCTGGATGCTAGCTTTTGCATGGTTCATTATGATTCATTTTGTCACCCTTTTGAATTATTGCTACAGTTAGCTCAGAATCACTGAAAATGCAACACAAGCACGCGCACATGCATGCACCCACACATACACCCACACAGACACACGCACACACACACAGATACATACACAAACACACAGACACACGCACACAGACACACACACAGATACATACACGAACACACAGACACACACACAGATACATACAC
>NC_057736.1:10638903-10643436 GCF_004010195.1 Chiloscyllium plagiosum | reverse complement strand
GATCTGAAGTGTACATGCATTGAAACCACTCACACCTTCACGGACACACACACACACACAAACTCACAGACACACACAAAGTCACAGACACACGCACAAGCTCACAGACACACACACAGATACATACACAAACACACAGACACACACACAAACTCACAGACACACACAAACACACAGACACACGCACACACAGACAGACATGCACACACAAACACACAGACACACACACAGATGCGCACACACACACAGACACTCACACACGCGTGTCTGAAATTCTAGGTGTTACATTTGATGCCCTGCGTTTGGAAGTAGGAGTTTGGAATTGATTGAATAAGCGAGTAGCAAGATGCGACATCTCAGCTCATGCCTTTGTGATATGACCTCCTCTTGCTCAGTGACACTAAGAAAAGGGATTAGGAGTTTGCTTGTGGAACCGTGCAGAAGGCCAGCAGAGCTTTTTCCACAGGCATGATTCACTCATCTTGATTTGCAGCTCTTTTAAAGCAATCCCAGGAGGTGGTCATTCTTTTTTACTCATCGGTTTGAGTGAACTAAGTGTTCCCTCTGTTTACCAAGTCTGTTTAAAGCTACACTGTCCATTGGTTCTTGAAAACTAATAATTTTCCCATGCAATCCAAATCCATTAATGCGTTGCCCTCCATTGCCATCAGCAATTCAAGTTTTCATGGAGATGAAATTCAAGGACTTAACCGTACATTTTCTCACATTGCTGAACAGTTCTCATTGATAATTAAGTTTCAGTCAAACCTTTGGACCAGCAGGACGTGCAGGACAGACTGTTCTGAAGGGCTAGATAGCCAGGGTTGTGAGTTTCTCGCTGGGTTAGCTCTCTCTGAATTAGAAGAATCCCAGTGAATTTTATAAAGCTATCTGATGTAGGTTTTCTGTGATGCCCTGATTTTGCAGATCATCATAGAATCACACAGGAGACCATTCTGCCCTTTGTCACTCTGACAGCACTTTGAAAGAGTTATCCAATGAGCCCCACTCACCTTGCTCTCTCTCAAGCCCTGCAGTTATTTTCCATTTCTGAGAACTTATCCAATTTCTGATTGAAGATTAGTATTGAATTTTCTTCCTCTCTCCCTCCAACAACGTATTCCAGATCACAGTAATTCTGTGCAAAGAAATCTTTTTCCTCATCTTGCCTCAGGTCCTACTGTTAATTCCTTTTATTCAGTATCCTTCAGCGACTGACAATTGCAGCACTCACGACAGTTTCTGTCTTTCAAGATACTTCATAAAGGACTCCAAACAAAAACGCAATACTTAAAAATCCTTTTATGTAAGATGCCATCAGGGTTTTAATCTGTCTTGTGTTAAAGCCCTTGCACAGATTGTTAACTTTTTTAAAGGGATTTGAATTCCTAGCAGCTGACTTTAAGGAATTGCATGGCAAGATTTCACATTTTAGGACTTTAAGATATTTTCTTAACAATCTATTCAAAGATGTTGTTACTTATCCATAAAGCAGGTAGTACTTGAATTTGGGCCTCCTAGCTTAATAGTAATGGATGTTACCACTGTGCTGCCAGATCCACCTATTTGAGGACTTGTACTTATACAAACAAATTAAAATTGACATTTATTAAACTTTACACAGTAAGAAAAGAATACTGTAAAGTGCAGATCAGGTATTCCTTATTAGTTTCTTAACATAACCGATAACACAATGTAACATTTTTATACTAAACTTCACATTCTGCAGGAATTGAAGTCTTTACAGGAGCCTGTCCACAGTTACTCCCAGAGGAGTATTACAATTAGCTCACTTCTTCCCGTTTTGTTAAGTCATAGTATCGAGTTAACCTTAGTCATCTGAGAATCCCCAAACTGACTCACCAAAACAAGGCTCCTGTCTTCCTTCCCCTGGCCACCAGTATCCTTAAATCTCTGCAGATTCTCTCTCCTTGACCAGAGGATGACTTCCCATCATTGTTCTGCTTAGCTGCTGTCTGCAAGAGCATCTCTGTCCCAGTCCAGTGTTTCTGAGAGTCTCTTAAGTCTTCACAAAGCAAGACATCCCCTTCCCTTTATGTTCAGACGTTAAATCTGATGCTTGAGTTTGAATCAGATTTGGTCGGTGCCCTGAGTCCCTTGATAACAGGGTCACATTAGTTTATAGCCAAGCAGAACTAGCAGAAGGTCGCATTCTTCATGTTATGTTGAACATGGAGAGACAGTTTAAAACATAACCACATAATATTTGTACATAATATTTGTACATCTAGAGTGTTGTTTTTATTGGTGAAAAGCTCTATTTTGGTCACTGCAACTTGGAATTCTCAGCAGCTATAATGTTGATGTAAAATAAAATCAATTTTCATATATACCATGAATGCTACGTAACTGTGACCAAAGTCAAAGACATCCAGATCCAACCTGTGTGCCCTTTTACATGCACCATTGCATCTGTTACAGCTCTCTGGATGCAGCTCTGGATTGAATTAATGAAGAATACAAGGTTGTAAGATTCTGGTAGTATACCCAAGGTAAGTGGACCACATTCATTCAGATCAAAGTTTCGGTAACATAAAAATGTAACCGACTCTTTTGAAGACTTTACTGTTGAACACTGGTGGATTTGAACTGCCCACCATCATTGTTAAAGAGAAAACTATTAACAGCACATGGAAATATAAGGTTTTATAGTTTACAACTCAGTGCAGTATGAGTATAGTGTTTAATGTTAATTGTGTTGTAACTGATTTTGAGGAGGAAAACAACACGTTTTATTTTAGCAGGCAGTGGAATTTCAGATTCATGGAACATGTAAGTCAAAGAGACAGAAGGATTGCAATGAGAGCTATTCCTCAACACAATTCCAGAATTTTACAAAAATAGGAATTGCTGGAAAAACTCAGTAGGTCTGACAACATCTGTAGAGAGAAAGCAGAGTTAACGTTTCAGGTCCCGTGCCCCTTCCTCAGAACTCAGTTTTGTTTCTGATTTCCAGTATCGGCAGTTCTGTTTTTTTCGTCCAGAATCTTACATGTTGTTTTGTGACTTCAACTTGAACAAACATTTTACAGACAGTTCTGAAGAAAGGTCATCAAACTGAAACGATAACGGTTTCTTCCTCAGATGATCCTCCCTAACCTGCTGAGAGTTTCCACCATTTTCTATTTTTATTTTGTTTCAGAACTTACAAAAACTTGGGTCATGACCTTCAGTGCGTTGCAAGGTGACGTTCTGGGGATTGTGGAGTTCTGATGAAGCCATGGAATACCTAACAGTGACATCCTTATTGAGATCCCTTTAAATCCTCACTTTATTTAATAGTGTGTATGCCCTGACGGATCGGACTTAAAGGCTTGATTCCTGTTCCAGAAAAGTTTGGTAACAAGTTACTTTTTTTATCTCCCTTGCTGGTCTCTCAGCTCTTACCAACCCGACTGACAACTGTCCACCCATCATAAAACCTTCCTCCAGAGCCCCTCTCCCTCAAATCCCGAGCTCTGCCTCTCTCCCTGGGGTGGGGCGGCAATTTTCAAGTTTCGAAATGGAGTCACAACAGTGAAAGGTTTGGGAAGCAATGCTGTATGTTAGACCAGACATCATCACAGCAGAGATCAATGGCTTTACCCACTCAGAGAGAAGAACCAGGTTTGCAGCTTTTACGTGGTCATCTGTGAGCTGGCTTGCTCGTAATTCAAGCTTTCTTAAAAAGAATCTGTCAGAAATGTTTACATTAACTCTGCCAGCACGACTCCGTTTCAGCTCATGATGCTGCTTAGCTTAAAACAATTGTGAGTGCCATAATTTCAGGGTCAGCAATCTTAGGTAAAGAAAGGATTTCACTGCAGTCAAGCTAAAAATGGCAATTAACTTCACTTTGACAAAGGGGCACTTGGCCATTTCTTCGACAGGAATGTGGGGAGGCCGCACTCTGATATTTACAATGTCCATGGAGATAGAGCTGCTTCAAGTATATGTGTGCAGTCTTTTAACTCTTTATCAGGGATATGCAGGAGTGCAGAGATGAGGTTAAAATTAGATCAGCCATGGTGTTATTGAATGGTGAATCAGGCTCGAAGGGCCAAGTGGCCTACTCTTCTCTCTTTGTAACTCCTGCTGTCGGTCGTTATGCTTCTTATCAATGAACAAGTTAATGTCACTTGTGCAACCAGCTACAACAAAGCTCACTTTCTCCAACAGTATGGTCAACATGGCGGCAGGGCAAGAGAGTCCAACAGGAGCTCCTTCATTCCTCTTCTTTTCCCATTTTTTTCTCCTCTTGTTATCTTCAGAGGTAGAGCTGGAGGCATGAAGTGGAGCGGGAACGGTCAGTGTCTAGGGGTTTGTGCGGTGTGGGGATGGTCAGTGGCTGGGGATCTGTGTGGTGTGGAGACGGTCAGTGGCTGGAGGTCTGTGTTGTGTGGGGACGGTCAGTGCCTGGGGGCCTGTGTGGTGTGGGGATGGTCAGTGGCTGTGGGTTTGTGTGGTTTGGGGATGGTCAGTGGCGGGAGGTCTGTGCGGTGTGGGGACGGTCAGTGGCGGGGGTCTGTGCGG
>NC_057736.1:10570853-10635105 GCF_004010195.1 Chiloscyllium plagiosum | reverse complement strand
GTCATTTGTTGGAGGTCTGTGCGGTGTGGGGACGGTCAGTGGTTGGAGGTCTGTGCGGTGTGGGGACGGTCAGTGGTTGGAGGTCTGTGTGGTGTGCGGACGGTCAGTGGTTGGAGGTCTGTGCAGTGTGGGGATGGTCAATGGCTGTGGCCTATGCGGTGTGGGGATAGTCAGTGGCTGTGGGTCTATGTGGTGTGGGGATGGTCAGTGGCTGGAGATCTGTGCGGGTGGGGACGGTCAGTGATTGGCGGTCTGTGTGGTGTGCGGATGGTCAGTGGCTGGGGGTCTGTGCGGTGTGGAGATGGTCAGTGGCTGGGGAGCTGTGCAATGTGGGGATGGTCATTGGCTGGGGAGCTGTGTAGTGTGGGGATGGTCAGTGGCTGGGGAGCTGTGCGGTGTGGGGATGGTCAGTGGCTGGGGAGCTGTGCGGTGTGGGGATGGTCAGTGGCTGGGGAGCTGTGCAATGTGGGGATGGTCAGTCATCCAGCACTTCCTCCTCTGTAATATGGACATTTTTCGAGATGTCACCATCTATTTCCCCACATTCTTTATCTGCCTTGTCCTTTTCCACAGTAAACACTGATGCAAAATACTCGTTTAGTATCTCCCCCATCTCCTGCGGCTCCACACAAAGGCCGCCTTGCTGATCTTTGAGGGGCCCTATTCTGTCCCTAGTTACCGTTTTGTCCTTACTGTATTAGTAAAATCCCTTTGGATTCTCCTTAACCCTATTTGCCAAAGGTATTTCATGTCCCCTTTTCGCCCTCCTGATTTACCTCTTAAATATGCTCCTACTTTATACTCTTCTTAGGATTCTCTCAATCTATCCTATCTATATCCGACATATGCTTCCTTCTTTTTCTTAACCAAAACCTCAATTTTTCCAGTCTTCCAGCATTCCCTATACCTGCCAGCCTTCCCTTTCACCCTGACAGGAATACACTTTCTGTGGATTCTTGCTATCTCATTTCTGAAGGCTTCCCATTTTCCAGCCACCCTTTTACCTGCGAACATCTGCCTCCGATCAGCTTTTGAAAGTTCTTACCTAATACCGTCAAAATTAGCCTTCCTCCAGTTTAGAACTTCAACATTTGGATCTGGTCTATCCTTTTCCGTCATTACTTTAAATCTAATAGAATTATGGTTGCTGGCCCCAAAGTGCTCCCCCACTGACACCTCAGTCACCTACCCTGCCTTGTTTCCCAAGAGTAGGTCAAGTTTTGCACCTTCTCTAGTAGGTACATCCACATACTGAATCAGAAAAGTTAACAAATTCCCCTCCATCTAAGCCTGTAATACTATGACAGTCCCAGTCTGTGTCTGGAAAGTTACAATCCCCTACCATAACCACCCTATTATTCTTACAGATAACTGAGATCTCCTTCTAATTTGTTTCTCAATTTCCCACTGACTATTAGAGGGTCTAATAATACAATCCCAATAAGATGATCATCCCTTTCTTATTTCTCAGTTCCACCCAAATAATTTCCCTGGATGTATTTCCGGGAATATCCTCCCTCAGTACAGCTGTAATGCTATCCCTTATCAAAAACGCCCCCTCCTCTCTTGCCTCCCTTTGTCCTTCCTCCTGTAGCATTTGTATCCTGGAACATTAAGCTGCCAGTCCTGTCTACCCCTGAGCCATGTTTCTGTAATTGCTATGATATCCCAGTCCCATGTTCCTAACCATGCCCTGAGTTCATCTGCCTTCCCTCTTAGGCCTCTTGCATTGAAATAAATGCAGTTTAATTTATCAGTCCTCTCTTGTTCTCTGCTTTGTTCCTGCCTTTCCTGACTGTTTGACTCACTCCTTTTCTCAGCTGTACCAGTCTCAGATTTATTTCTTTCCTCACTATCTCCCTGGGTTCCACAATCGATCACTCGGAACCCGATGTACCCCTCATTACATTAGAGCCTGTCTTCATACCAGAAACTTGGCTACATTCTGCTGAGAGTCAATCACCCCTTTCATTTTCTAAGACAGCATACCTGTTTGAAACGGGGATAGCCACAGAAGATTCCTGTACTACCCGCCTTCCTCTCCTACCTTTCCTGGAGTTAACCCATCTACCTGACTGTATCTGCGGCTTTTCTCCTTTCCTATAACTGCCATCCATCACACCCCCAGCTCTTGTAAATTCTTCATTGCCTCTAACTGTCACTCCAACTGATCCATTTGATCTGGCAAGACGTGATGGATGTGGATACAGTTACAATGTTTAAAAGATAAGTAAATGAATAAGAAATGTTTGGAGGGATATAGGCAAAGCACAGGCAGGTGGGACTAGTTTAGTTTGGGGATTGTGTTCGGCATGGACTGGTTGGACTGAAGGGTCTGATCGGGTGCTGTTTGACTCTATGACTCTGTTGGTACTTTATTCCTGCTGACCAAGCCGAGCTTCCCCTATCCGGGCTCTAGTCCTACAGCATTCTTGAATTTCACCGCCATCTTGTTTTTCTGAACTTATCTTGGCCATGAAACTCACCGTTCGTTCTCATTCATGGTTCTTGTACCTCAGACTCATTCTGTGTGCTTAGCAAACAAAGCATCCCCAGAGAGTGAGTTCTCATGTAAACAAAAGAGCCAGCATTTGCATCGTGCTTTTTACAATCATGGGAGAGTGTAGAGCACTTTATGGCTAATGAGGCTGCATGCAGGAAATGCAGCAGCCAATGTGATAACAGAAAGGTCCTACAATTAGTACTGTAATAATAATCGGTGCATCCATTTCTGTGACAATGATTGAGGGATAAATATTGACCAGCGCACCAGGGAGATTTTACCCAGTATTCGTCAAACATAGGATCTTTCCCAATTGTTTTAGCCAGAAGATAGCACCTCTGACAGTGCAGCACACCCTCCATACTGTACTGATTGTCAGTCTAGATGCTTGCACTGCAGCCCTACAGTCTAACAGGAAGCCAGAATTCTGTGCCACATAAACTCAAGAGGGACTGTTGGAATGTGGTAGGAGGTGATGAGGGTGCTGTGGTTCAGAAGATGCAAGCTGGGAGAATGTACTAACCAGGCTATAACGGGTGGGATATGTTGCCTGGTCTGTGAGACCAGGAGCTCGAGTTCAGATCAAGGGGACTGTGAAAACGTGTCTGTCCAGCCTATGGGAGTGGTGAAAGAGCTGGGAGGGGAGAACAGAGGGGGATGGTGTCCGGTCCAGACTATGGGGCTTGAGGTGGAAATAGGAGGACCTGCCCAGACCATATGATTGGGGGCAGAGGTGGGGGTGGTGGTGGAGGTTCCATCTGGATCTCGGGCCTAGAATTAGGGGATGTGGCAGCCTGTTTAGATCGTGACAGTTGCAGACTGCACATGCCACACAGCCGGATCTTTGGATGAGTGAGGAGACTCACTCTGTTTTCAAAACTACAATAACAAGGGCTTCTCCAGCAACAGTCATCCTGGGGCACTTCAAACGCAGGACAGTGTTATAAATCCAGAACAGTTGATCACCCTGGATTGGGGGATCAAGAGTGTGACCAGCTGAGACACAGCTGACATGAAGAATAGACTAGAATGCCGAACAGAAGCCCTAGTAACAGCTCTGTTTTATTATCACAATAACTTTAATGCTGGAGTTGAATTGGAATTCAAGGCTCCTGTCTTAGTAACAGAAATGCTATGCTGCTCCTCCCTGGGCATAGAGGATGGGAGACAGGCCAGGGTTGCATTGGAACAGTCAAACCTAGAGACAACAAAGGTATGAATAAGCCTGACACCAGCAGCTGCTGATATCACTGCAGCGAGTAACATTGATCAACATGCTTTACCCATACACCCCAGAACCAGGCACCACTGGACAACGTGGACTGGAATGAGTCCCTCTCAGTTCATCGATTTCCTGTCACCTTAATTTCCAAAGGAAAATGAAAGCTTTATTCATCCATAGCAGGACCTGCTTTTCAAATGATTCATATCCATTGATTAAAGAAATTTTTGCATGGTAAGTGTAAACAATAGTTCTCTAATGAGGCAATATTATTAAATCGATTTTAATTACACAAGCTGTGCTTTGTACCAATTGAAAATTTTCAGTTGTGAACTGCAAACGCTGTCAGCAAATATTTTATTTAAACATTCTGCTTTGATTGTCTATTAAATGGCATTATCAGAATGCTACATTGCAGAAACTGTGTTTTGTTCTTCCAGGGCACACCACAACAAAGTTCATAGAATCCCTACAGTGTGGAAGCAGGCCATTCGGCCCATCATGTCCACAGCAACCCTCCAAAGAGCATCCCATCCAGACCAAACCTCCCCCCTCCCCCCCGCCCCAACCCAATCTCTCATTTCCCATGGCTCACCCACAATACCTGCACATCCCTATACACTATGAGGTAATTTAGCATAGTCAATCTACCTAACCTGCACATCGTTGGACTGAGAGAGAAAACTGGAGCACCCTGGGAAAACCCACACAGACACGGAGAAAGTGTGAAAACTCCACACAGTCACCCGAGGCTGGAATCAAACCTGGGTCCCTAGCGCTGTGAGGCAGCAATGCTAACCACTGAGACACCATGCCACCCAAATTTGAGACAATGGTTTACATTGATTGTAGATGTAATACAAAAGAAAACAAAATACGTCTGTATTGCTTCTGTATCCAAGTTAGGGGACTATATTTTATGGAAGTGTCCATGTTTTGCATAGAGTTGAGATAAGGCTTACTAGAATTATACCAAAGTTGAGGGACTTCAATTATGTAGAGGGAATAGGTTGATTCAGATTATTCACTTTAAAGCAGAGAGGGTAAAGAAAGAATTAATAGGAAGTGCCTCAAATTGAAAACGGTTTGGTAGAACAGAAAAAGATGAATGGTTTCCAGACCCAGAAGGGTCAGTGAGGAGTGGAGACTGCCTTAAATTAATTGGCGAAAGAGGAGAAGGAAAAATACTGTGGATGTTAGAAATCTGAAACAAATACAAAGAATACTGGAGAAACTCAGCAAGTCTGGCCACATCCGTGGAGAGAGAAACGGAATTAGTGTTTCTAGTGCAGCATGACTCAACTGCGAGGAAGAGTCAGGCTTGAAAGCAGCAGTTCCACCCAGCTGAAAGGTTAAACAATCATACTCTCAAATATATAGTCATAGAGTCATAGAGATGTACAGCATGGACCCTTCCATCCAACCCGTCCATGCCGACCAGATATCCCAACCCAATCTAGTCCCACCTGCCAGCACCCGGCCCATATCCCTCCAAACCCTTCATCTACCCATCCAAATGCCTCTTAAATGTTGCAATTGTACCAGCTTCCACCACATCCTCTCCTCTCCCTATAGCTCAAATCCTCCAACCCTGGCAACATCCTTGTAAATCTTTTCTGAACCCTTTCAAGTTTCACAACATCTGTCCGATAGGAAGGAGACCAGAATTGCATGCAATATTCCAACAGTGGCATAACCAATGTCCTGTACAGCCACAACATGACCTCCGAATTCCTGTACTCAATACTCTGACCAATAAAGGAAAGCATACCAAACGCCTTCTTCACTATCCTATCTACCTGTGACACCACTTTCAAGGAGCTATAAACCTGCACCCCAAGGTCTCTTTGTTTAGCAACACTCCCTAGGACTTTACCATTAAGTGTATAAGTCACTAAGATTTGCTTTCCCAAAATGCAGCACCTCACGTTTATCTAAATTAAACTCCATCTGCCACTTCTCAGCCCATTGGCCCATCTGGTCAATGAAGGGCAATAGCTTCACAACAGCAGTAAGGTGGTATAATCTGGTTGGACAGGAAAAGCAGATTAAATAGTGGCTTTCGAAAGGGAGTTGGGTAATTTCTTGAAATGGAAAGGTTTGCAGGTTTGTGGGCATGGAGCAGGGGAAGTGGACTTTAATTGGATAGCTCCTTCAGACACAGACAAAATGGGCTGAATGACCTCATTCCGCACTCAATGATTCAATTAGTTTGGTGCTTGGTCATAACAGTGGAGTGAGGGGTCATGACAGAGTGCAGACTTTGCTGCATGTTCTCACTAGCTCCAAGTTGCTGGATCAGCAGAAAGACAAAAGCTCTCATAAGCCAAAAGGTGCGGTGCTGGAAAAGCACAGCCAGTCAGACAGCATCCAAGGAGCAAGAGACTCGACATTTCAAGCATAAGCTCATCATCAGAAAACGTCAATTCTTCTGCTTTCTGGAAGCTGCCTGACCGGCTGTGCTTTTCCAGCACCACACTCTTTGACTCTGATCTCCAGCATCTGCAGTCCTCACTTTCTCCTAGTAGATTATAAACTCTCATAACTTCACTTCAGAACGCACGAATGACAAAAAGTCATGTCACTTGCTGTCTACTGTTGGTAAGTGGCCAACCAAAGCCTCACCCAGACTGAGAGCATGGGCTGGCAAACTCAGTGCAACCAGTGTGTAATCATCTTTGTGCCACATGCATAGCTAAACATTAGTTTTAAGTTTATGATTAATTAACAATTTGAAAACACAATCATTTATACCTAATCCCTTGTCAAATGCATTGGCACCTTGCTACATGGGTCTTAATTTTTGGCAGGATACAAATTTATAACATATAAACACTTTGTGAACTTTAACTGCCACTGAGTCTCCAAAGGCAGTGCTCATGGTGAGGCAGTGATGTGCTGTTTTAAAACTATTAAACTGCCCACATCTGTTAGTAGCAACATCACATCAGAGAATTGTGCAGCACCTAGTGATGCCAGGTAGCCCGTCATGCCCTCTGAACTATGCAAAAAGGCTGTGTTTCACTCCTAATGATAAAGTGGAGCAACAGGAAGAACAAATCATCTGCATTTAGAACTCACGACTCAAAGCATCATTTACAACTAATGAAGCACTTTCCGAAGTGCAATCGCTGTTGGAATGTATGAAACATGACAGCTACTTTGTACACAGCACTCTCCCACAAACAGTAATGAAATAATGAGCAATAACCAGTTTTATTGCCCTCGGAGGGGTGGAGGGGGATATTGACTAATGGACAAATAAACAATCAGGGCGCCAGGGAAACTCACCCACTCCTCTTTAAAGAAGTGCCCTGTGATCTCTCATGCCCACCCAAGGGGGTGGTGGTTAATGTCTCCCCTGACGCAGATGCCCTCTTCTGAATGCAGTCCTCTCTCTATATTACACTGGACTATTAAACCTCCGCATAGAACTCTCTGGAGTGGAACTTCAATCACACAACTGCCTTCTGACCCTGAGGTGAGGGGAGCTACCTGCTGAGCCACAGTTCTGGTGCTGGTTATTCATACCGAATGACAGTAAGTAGGAGTTCCTCTCCCCTATCCTTTCATCACTTCCTTTTTCAAATATTTAAGTACACCTTTTTGAAAATCTATTGAGTTGCTACATCCACTAGTATTTCTGGAAGGGTATTCCAGTCCTGATAATTCGATATGTATCTTCTTTCATGCTTTTGCAGATGATTTTAACTTTATTCTCTGTACTTACCATGTTACTGACCAGTGGGAATAAAGCTTTCCTCCATTTACCTTATCGAGACCTGTCGTAATTCTAAGCACGTCAACTAACGTCTTTCCTTTAATGAATCGAGCCCAACTTCCTGCAGTTTCCCTTCTTATTAAATCCTCTCATCCCTGTTATAATTTTAGTAAAACTCTCTGTGGATGCTAGAAGACATTGCTCAGGGGAATTCAGCCAATATGCTGTTTATTAAGGCAGCAATGAGATACCATTAGCCATACTGAAATAACTCCACAGAGGCCAGAATCCCGTCACCAAGTCACCCTTTATTTACACGTGCATGGTGCATAGCACTGACCTGTCTAACGCACAGCCAGCTCCTAGAGTTAATAGAGCTCCTGACTGTCCTGTTAATAGCTATTAATACTAGGTTAACAGCCCCAGTCGGGGAACTCAGATTCTATCAGATTGGCCTGGCTGACCTCATTCCAATCACTACATGCACAATGTATTCTCCCACTGAAAGTGAGCTCAGTCCCTGCATGGTCACAAAATCCAAGCAGTAAGTCAAGACAGGTTCAGCATGTTTAGAGTTGTGATTTTCTGTCACAACCAGCTAGCCGACAGCAAATACCCAGAGTTAAAGAGGTGGAGGAAAATCAGGTGTAAGTCAACTATACCCAATCCTTGAATGTGTCTACTTGTATACACTGACCTTTACACTCTCACTTGCCATCATAGCATTGACAGGAAGCTCATACATGAAGTAAACCCTCAGAACGCTGGAACTTTTACCTCAAATTTAGTCTGGTTTTATCTCCACTCAGATCAACATATTTTGTATGCAGTTAGAGGGCAATGGTAATGGTATGTCTCATGACTGCACTATACCAATGCATTCAAGATTATGAATGATGGTGTCAGGATGTAGCTACAGGCTTCTCATTCATCCTCCAAAGCAAGGATGAATGAGAAGGAACCAGAGAAGCAGGGTCCTATTATCATATTATCATCCCCCAGTATTATCATAGGACCAAAGGAGCACGGTAACCCATTCAGCCTCTGAAGGTTGTCCCATTGTTTGGTTAGATCATGGCTGATCAATATCTTCACGAGTTTATTATTCTTTCATGCACTGTCAGAGAATGTAGTCCTTCAAACGAACCATTATCTGCCGGGGCCAACTCTGATTGCTCATCTCTAATTACCCTGGGACTGAGTTGTGTGATAGCCCACACAGCAATTCAGAATCCATTACATTGCTGTGGGTCTGGAATCACTGGGAGATAAGGATGGCAACTGTATTCTCCATAAAGTCAGTAGTGAACCAGATGGATATTTAATTTCAGATTTTTATCAAATTCAAATTTAACAGCTTGTTGTCCCCACTGCATGACTCATGGTCTCTGATTACTAGTCTAGATCAGAGTGGTGCTGGAAAAGCACAGCAGGTCAGGCAGCATCTGCGGAGTAGGAAAATCGACGTCTTAGGCAAAAACCCTTCATCAGGAATACTCCTCGGATGCTGCCTGACCTGCTGTGCTTCTCCAACACCACTCTAATCTAGACTCTGATCTCCAGCATGTGTAGTCCTCACTTTTGTCTCTGATTACTAGCCCAGTGCTAGTACCATGACCCAAATTAATACTGAGTCCTAAACAAAACCTTCTTAATGTCCATTTTGAAATTTTCAATTCACCCCAGCATTAACAGCTTTTTGGGAGAGAACGCTCCAGAATTCTCTACTTGGAGTGTCAAAAGGTTTTTTGTTTTAACAAAACAGTCCAGCCCTTATTTCTCCTTTGTTAGATCCCTCCTACCTCACTTAGATCACTCGCCTCATCTTGCCAAACATAAAAGTATTCTGTGTGGTGATCACAAAGAAGAAACAGTTTTGAATTTGCAGAGGTGATTTAAGTATACATTAGGTTTTCACAGCGTCGTGCGATTTCTTTCGGTTGAAGAATTTAATCATAGTTTTGGATAATTTGCACAATTGTTCCCTAGCGGTGATGTAACCCAACCCAACACAAGCATTGTTTGTATTGACAGAGAAATTGTTGGGTATTCTAAAAATGTAAAGCACATTAGCTGTGGCTGGCTTTCTAAAACTGAGACTCCTTACTTAAGCTATCAAAAGATCTAAGGGTTGGAGTGAAAAATGACCACTCCACAGCACAAGATATAAGAGAAACTTGCATTTATAAGGTCTAATCACAATCTCAGCACATTCCTAAAGGACCTGGCACACAATGACTTATATGAAGCTTGGGTCTCTGCTATTCTGCAGATGTTTGGTGCAGTCAGGTAGAGCAGCTAGCAATGATTCGATTTTTATTTAGATGGCTTGTCAAATGCCAACTGTTAATAAGATTCTTGCAACTTGATTAAAAACTGTAACTTGTTTTAGTCAGCTTCATTGAGAAGAAGAGACAGTAGTCCCATCTCCCATGCAACTAAAAGACCCTGGTCTGATTCTGAAATGTCTTGCCTTTCCCTGGCCTTCACTGGTGGCTGTTATTCCACATGGAATCCACTATAATGGAGACCCAGACCCAAAAGCTGCACAGCTATCAGATACCATTTGGTCATCACTTCTTGTGCACCTCTCACTTCCCAAATTATCCAAAACTGGGAGCTCCACGGTTTCCATGCTAAAAATTCCATGGGTTTGCAAGGCTGTGAATCCTCTCACACTCCTTTTGCTCACAACTACTTGGCAAGGCCAACTGAACGATGCAACCTAGGGCTTCACATTGGCTTTAGACCAGGATTCTCAGTGGATGTCACCCTGTCTCTTGCCTGGACAGGATTGGCAGCAACTGCATATGCAAGAAGTTATTCCGTGTTGACAATGAGATATTGAGGAGGATCTAACAAGGAAGGAAAAGTGGAAGAACATACTGCACATCTTACACTGGAGAACGCCACACTGTGCTGAACAAAAGCACTCAGAACAGAATGCTTGTCAGTGGGAGATATTTCAGTTTGTTTTTTTAATTCATGGGAGGTGGGATTCGCTGGGTGGGCCAGCATGTATTGCCCATGCCTAGCTGCCCTTGAAATAATAACATGGGGTGAGACTTGCGTGTTTGAAAAGAGAACATTGCCAGAGCTACGGGGGAGATTGAGAAATGGTTCTTATTGGTATAGCTCTACAAAGACCCAGTGCCACCAAAAAAGGACTAATTGTCCTCCTTCTGCACAAAATAACAGTCAACACGGTCAGCAATACTTTGCAATACATTTCTTGTTTTTTTTTAAATTAATATTATGGACTTTTCTGCCTTTGTGAATATTTCAAATTTGTTTCATTTCTGGTGCCTAACTCTGATAAAATATGCATACCCCATAGTTGTGAAGAACAAAGCTTAAATGCTAATGCTTAGAAACTTACAGCAAAGTGGGATAAATAGCAACGAAATCACCTTCTCCATATAATAATCATTTGGATTTCTTCTTGTGAACCACTAAATTCTGGCTGTAAGGATTTGCTCTATCCACTGTCAGTTTAAGGGTTATTTATTATTTTGGTATAAATTTATATTTAAAAGCAGCATTCAATCACTAAAATATATCTTTTCAGCATTACAATTGTTGGCTGAGCATTCTCAACAGCTAGCATGCTGTAACATTTTAAAATCTAACAACCAATCTGTGGGTTTATTTACCTTTGTATGCCACCCCAAGTGCACCAGAGGAACATGCAAACAAAACTCAGAGAGATGATCCCAGAACTGACGTTGAAGCTGTCAGGAAAATCCAAACAGACTAGAAAAGGTTGAGGGGTGACCTCATTAAGGTCTTTAAAATTATGAAGGGTATTGTTACGGTAGGCGTGGGAAAGTTGTTTCCCCTTGTGGGGGAATCCATAACGAGGGGTCACAAATGTCGGATAGCACCTGATAATTCCTTTAGGGAATTCAGGAAAGGAAATCTTTATCCAGAGAGTTGTTGGAATGCTGAGTTCAAAGTCTATGGAATACTTGAGGTGAATCGCATCAATGAGTGTGGGGAGGAGGCACAGGTGGCACATGAAGGAGATGACAGAGTTTTGTCCAGAAAGGCTGGTCCAGGTTTTCCAATAGATAGACAATCGGTACTGCCGCCTAGGTGGACATGGGGACCCCTGTGGAAACCCTACTGCAGCTAGCTCTGTGGGAAATGACAGGGAAATTGAAGATTCTGCTGTGCAGTTCCTCTACAAAAGAAAATACCCATTGAAAATCAGAGAATCCTGAGGCTTACCAAGTCTAACTCCTGACTAACAATTAAGCCCACCTCCAAATTACTGCCCAATTACACCAATCCTGGATGGTTTACATCTTCTAAACATTGACTGGAAATCCTCTTCTAGCAAGGCTTCACCACTGGATTGGACAGAACCTCTCGATCCCCAGGAGCCAAACCCCCTTCCACATCCCCTGATCTGATCCTGTTTCAGACGCAAAGCCCGTGCCTCACCGTGCACCCAATACCCCACCTGCTCTGATCCTGATCCTCTCCCCAGGATCTGAACTCCCTCCATTACCGCTGGACCTGACCTCCCTTCCCCTGGTGCCAATTGCCATCCTCTCTAATCTGGACCTATCCCCTCCCCACATACCCCTCCCTTGGACCTGAAAAACCCATCCTGCCCATCCTGTCCAATGAGATGTTGAGGAGGATCTAACAAGGAAGGAAAAGTGGAAGAACATACTGCACATCCTACACTGGAGAACACCACATTGTGCAGAGCAAAAGCACTCAGAACATACATTCTTCCCCAGCCCGCTGCTGTAACCAATATCTTGTGGGCGGCACGGTGGCACAGTGGTTAGCACTGCTGCCAGCCCGCTGCTGTAACCAATATCTCCCACCCACCCGGACCTATCCTGAACACTCCATCATTTACCTTGCCCCCTTGGGCGCTGGCAACCAGCTCACCTTCCCACCTGGCATCACAACCACCTGCTATCCTTCTCTCACCAGCACCCTATCCACATGGCACCCTACCCTCCTGGCACCCGAACTACACACTAACGTTACCTATTTATCCATTGACTGCAGCCTCCAAACCTGCTGTGAATCTGGAATCTAAAAGCTAATTGCTGTGAAAAAGGATGTATAGAAATAGTGACTGTAAAACAGAAGGAAAAGGGGGCAGAGAAACGTGGGGGGGGGGGTGTAGAAACAGAAGAAGAGAATCAGACAGGCAGAAACAGAGACTGAGAAATGGATGGTGAGAAACAGAAGGAGAGAATCAGAGGGGGTGAAACAGACTGAGAAATGGGGAAAGAAGCAGAAACTGAGAAACAGTGATGGAGAAACGTGGGGGAGAAACAGAGACTGAGAACCAGACAAGGAGAAACAGAGACTGCGAAATGGTGGGGAGGAGGGGCGCGGAGATACAGAAATTGAGAAACAGCGTGGGAGAAACAGAGACTGAGAAATGGATTGTGAGAAAGAGAGGAGAAACGTTTCCATCCAACTTCTCCACACTGTGGCATATGGCTTGCTTTCCCCCCACTGTCACTGACAGTTCTGCACTATCAGGGAACTGTCAGAAGGGAAAGAGCTCTGAGTGGAATCTCCTTTCAGAAATATGAGGCTCTTTTGGTGGTCTAGTAAAGGGGGAGTGCAGACTGGCACTCCTCAAAACACCTGGCCCAATGTTTCTTGGAAACACAAGGCCTGCACCCAGCCAGGCTATAAGCTGGAAGCAGCACAGTGCCTCACCAATCACCTCATACATCTCCTTCCAAACCCACAACTTGAATTCAAGGATTAGGGTAGCTGCAAACACTACCGCCTGCAAACTCTCCTCCAGGGCACAGACCAGCCTGGCTTAGAAACATCTCACTATTCCTTCACTGTCACTGAGTCAAAACCTGAACTCCCCTGCCCACCAGCATTGTGGGTAGGCCATGGGCTGCAGCGGTTCAGGAAGGTGGATCGCCTACTGACAGGTGGTTAGGCAAGGACAATAAATGCTGGACCTACGAGTGTCATCCACATCCCACGAACCCATGAAAGAAAATGTGACAGGAAGACAGATAATGCTAGCGATGCTGCCATCTTTAACGCTGATAACCTTTGATTTTTTTTCTGCCAGTCAAACAGTCCCATCAACATATGTTGATCACCTTAAAGTTATAGTTCTACACCGTCACCACATTTGTGAGCAATAAGATTTGTGGGACTTGTTGTTCATCATGCATTACTCACAGCAAATCATGTTGTGACATTTCTGCTCGTACGTACTTGTTGTTAATCAGTGTGCATCTCGCATGCTCTGATGCTATCAAAGGGGAATAATATAAAGTGTAACACTGCAAAGCAAAATGTCATTATCACCAAACAAATGGCAGCAGTAGCTGTGATTTATCTCCATCCCAAACTCCCAAACTCCATCCTAAATAATCATCTTAAAAACTGCTGCCCTTCAAATAAAAAAAAAGGGTAACATGAAATTAAAAACACTGCAGGGCAATTATGCACTGTTACTCGAGAAAACTCTCTTAAATAACCATAGCATAAATAAAATATAACTTTCTCTTTTGCTGTATAGCTGATACTTCTGAAGCCATCTGGAAAATTAATGGTTTCCAAAAGCACATGGCAAAATATAAACTTGTTATCAAGTTATTGTCCTGGTAGACAGTTGGTGAAGGAATATCTAAAGTCAGTCTTTACTGAGGATACATTTATTCACCGAGTGAAATAATAAAAACTTATATCCCCAACTCCATTCCACTCTTGTGTGAAGAAATCTTCCTTTAAACTTTTTTGAGCAAATAACTGAACAAATTAATTAGTTGACAGTCTCTTAAAGGGATACTGCAGCATAGCTTAAAACTTTTAAAGGAATATTAAGAAAATCAGTTAAAATAATGTTTTGGGAGGGAAGTTATGCACCCCAGCACCGACAGTGCCACCCAGTTACAAAGGTCCTAAAGCATGCCAGTGGGAACTGTGTGATCCCTTGCCAAGGACAATTGGATATAGACAAAATCACTGAAGAGAAGTGGGGGTTTGTCAGATCGAACACAGCACTCCATGGCCCACTGTCTGAGCCCCTTATTGGATACTATGGCCAGGCCCAGGCACAGACTCACGAGATTGTTCCCCAATCTGCCCACTCCTCCACCTTCTGCAGCAGCTAACCAAAGATCAGGAACATGGGGCTCACATGCAAAACGTCGCCCCATTCAGTTGGACCAGCTGAATCCCCCCCACCTCCACCACCCCACTCTCAGGACGTGTAAGAGGGATCAAGCACAGTCAGTGTACACATGGAGCAAGGACTCCTCAACACCCACACAAACACCTCATGGAGGCCCAGGAGTCCAGGAACTATCTTAACATTCCATTGCATGGGACTCCTGCATACAGCACCCGGCAAGCCAAATCCCAATGGAAAAGAGAAGGAGAGCCATGTAGACAGCCGCCTTTGGGGGCCCTTTGTTCCCTCTGATTGGCAGGATGGAAGCTATTTTACCATGATCATGACACCCTCCATTTATTTCCCATTCGTCTTGTATTCCACCTGTTTTCCTTATCAGTTGCTATACCTGCATACTCACTTTGTATGGCTCCAACACCAGGACACCAGATCCCTCTGCAGAGCTGCCCATTCTCTCCTCATTTCAATTGTATTCTACTTTTCTGTACTTCCTGCCAAACTGGACATTTTCCACATTATCCCTGATGAAGGGCTTTTGTCCGAAACGTCGATTTTCCTGCTCCACGGATGCTGCCTGACCTGCTGTGCTATTCCAGCCCCTCTCTAATCTTGACAATTTTCCACATTATAGTTAATCTACTGACCTTTTGCACACTTATGAAGCCTGGCTATAGTCTTTTGTAGAGTCCTCCCCTTAGTGATTCCCAAACATTTACCCACCGTTACCCCATTTTGAGGATTCCAAATTGCCACCTCCCCTCAATGAGAGCTGAGAAAGTTGGGGGTGGGGTGTGGTTGAGGGTGGGCCCTGTTGGGGCAGAACTGCAGCTGTTGTAACTCAGTCAGAGCTCCATGATGGCCATTACATCCCCATAGTTTAACTCAGGACCCCGCCTTGGGTTTCCAGCCTTACTTTGAGAAGCCCTAATCTACTTCCGCTCGACAACTTACCTTCTTAGCTAACATTGTGTTCAGCCACCATGCTTCATTGCAGGCATGAGTCCACCTGTCTCATATGACAGTTGCATGGTCTCTCGATACCAAGCTATTTTCTGTTCTGTGTTAACGTGGCTCAGTCCCTGTCCAGGCAGCTCTGAATCAGGGAACTGTGTGACCTCAGGGACTGGACCTGCAATATTTCATGTTGGACAGTCTGTGTCTTGAAGATAAGCCCTCCAGGTTAGCGTACCTGAGTCAATGATGTGAGACTACATTTGGTTTGACTGACTGTTTTTATGTGCTGGAACCTGGTGGATAGCCAGGAATGGATAGATGGACATCTAGCAGTAATCTGCACAAGTTTTCAATAAAAGCATTGCATATTCCATGTATCTATTTCAATCTGGCAGCAGTTCACTGCAAGATGCTTGTTCTCCAAACAGACCCAGACGTGTCTGAATTTTCATTGAGCTGCGAAGCCTTTGAACACATTGGTGAAGAAAGTTCTTGCATTGAAACCTCACTTTACATGATCTGAGGATGTTAGAAAGTACTTTACAGTCACTGGAATACCTCTGCACGTTCAATCACTGATATAATGCACAGCAAGATCCCAAGAAAAAGTTGCAACAACCAGATCATGTGTTTCAACACCGTTGGTTGAAGGATTAGTATTAGCTAAGAAGTGGTACCCTGCAATCCATTATTTCCATTCAAGAAGACAAGTAGATCCTTGCTTTAATTGTCCATTGGAAGGATAGTATCTTGGACAGTGCAGTTTGCCATCAGTGTCACGATCTGAGGGCCACTTGAAGCCACCACATTCTGGTCAGCTGCCTCATACCAACTCTGTGGTTTGCATGGACCTTCTGCAGAATCTTTCTTGCAGTGAAGAATTTCTAACATCCAAAAAGTTCCTTAAATATTCTAGGGCTTGCTGCATACCTCATCAGTTATAGGTCTCCTGACTTGGCATCAAGGACAGAGAGAAGTCAGGCATCAGCAATCTCTGTAATGCTTTCATGTGTTGATATTGGATGTGGTTCTCTGTAATTAATTTGCGTGTGTCTTTGGGATCAATCCAAATGCATTTCCCTATTGATGTATGCTGTTTGGTTCCATTTTCACTGAGGAAAAGAAGAAGGTTTAGCAAAGGATCTTTTCTCAATAATGTCAAACTTTATTGGAGTGAACAGGAAAAATTTGTGCATTGGCGAAGTGCTAGTTGCATCGGGTCTATTAGAAGGTTTGTCACAGTGAAATCTCAGGAGTTTTCTCACTGAAACTTACCAACGTGCTTCATTAATTACCCACCCCATCCCTATGGCATCCACCTCACCTGATTTTGCAACCCAACCTTCATGCACATCACTTCCAGGACAATCTGCCATGGCAGAGGTAACAAATTGTCTTCCAACCCCCATTGCACAGACTGCAGTGGTTCAAGAAGGCAGCTCACCACCAACTTTTCAAAGGTGATTGAGGATGGGCAATAAATGCTGACCTGGCCAGACATGCGCACATCACATGAAGGAATATTTAAAAAGCACTGGAGACGTACCACAAGCAATGTCTTCACAAGATCCTTCAAATTCATTAGCAAGAAAACTAGTCCAGCAGCAACACTGAACTGCCCAGCAGCTGAGCTGCCCAATATCAAGGCTCTAATTACTGCAAACCTGCCCCACTAAGTGGGACATGGTGTCTATACGTCCGTCACCAGACACTCAAAACTCAAATCCAGTAAAGAGTCTGAGGCAGAAGCCTTCCTGGGAGATAACTAAACACTTTAGGGATGTTGATATCACAATCCTGAAGAGGTCAAACATCTAAGCTGATGCATGTGGATCCCAGGTTTGTGACAGACCAGAAATGGCGATCCCTCATCCAGGAATTCACTGAATACATCAAGTGAATCCATCAGGAAATTGCTGAGGTGTAGTAGAGCACCCAAACCTCCAACCAAGTCACTTCTCCAACTTCTCAAGCTCTGTTTGCCCCAGATGAGGCAGAGTCTGCAGATCCCACATTGAACATTATCAGTAAATTCAGAACCCATCAAATCAGACTGAAAGCAAGTACCTTCAATCTTGTGCGACTACCCAAAATGGTAAGAAACTCAATAACCAGTATTGTATCAATCCTTGGTCAGGGCATTGTATATGTTTTACTGCATTTTGTTAAATCTAGTTCATGACATTGGTTCGGCCACTGTTGGAATATTGTGTGCAATTCTGGTCTCCTTCCTATTGGAAAGATGTTGTGAAACTCGAAAGGGTTTAGAAAAGATTTACAAGGAAGTTGCTAGGGTTGGAGGATTTGAGCTAACGGGAGAGGCTGAATAGCGTAGGGCTGCTTTCCCTGGAGCGTCGGAGGCTGAGGGGCAACCTTATAGAAGTTTACAAAATTATGAGGGGCATGGATAGGGTAAATAGGCAAAGTCTTTTCCCTGGGGTGGGGGAGTCCAGAACTAGAGGGCATAGGTTTAGGGTGAGAGGGTAAAGATATAAAAGAGACCTAAGGAGCAACGTTTTCACGCAGAGGGTGGTACATGTATGGAATGAGCTGCCAGAGGAAGTGGTGGAGGCTGGTACAATTGCAACATTTAAGAGGCATTTGGATGGGTATATGAATAGGAAGGGTTTGGAGGCTTATGGGCTGGGTGCTGGCAGGTGGGAGTAGATTGGGTTGGGATATCTGGTCGGCATTGACGGGTTGGACCAAAGGTTCTGTTTCCACGCTGTACATCGCTATGCCTCTATGAAGGTCACATTGTATTGGCTAAACTGGGGAGGAATCTGAATGCCTTCAGTCTGAACTTGCTTACCGCGAGGCAAAAACGCTGCAACTAATTTTCTGCAAAAAAAAGCAATCTCCAAACTTCTGGAGAGAAATATTGAAGAAAAATGTCCTCTTAACATAAAACCTGGGAGACATTTATTTCGCAGCATGGTGGCAGAACATTATTGGAAGTTATTGGACATCATTAAACTGCATCACGCTTCACTGAAAGTCTAATATAAAAATGTTTGTGCACTCCACTAGATATGGAGAATGAATTTTCAATGTGGGATAAATATTTTCTAATGTTATTGGCAAAATATTATACTCATCCAATCAGTAGGAATGATCATCTAATGAGGGAATAAAGCCATTACAATGGTTAAAACGTGGAACCTGCTAGCACAGGGGGCAATTAGACGCATTGAACAGAAAGCTAAAAGGATAAAAGGTACATTCACAGAACCAGAGCAGATTGGAGAGAGATTGTAAACACCAGGATGGACTAGTTGGGCCAAATGGCCTGTTCCTATGCTGTAAGCTCTCAGCAGCTGAAGAAGTTCCCTCAAAGCCTTGCCTCATATTCCCATGATTGAATTGTCACTGCTCATTTAACCTTCCTTCTGCTAATCCTTGCAAATCATTTATGTTTCCTTTTGCATCACTGTTGTTTCTTTTGAAAATTGTGCTCTTTTCATGAATCACACTTTCCTCATTGATGAAATTCCCTTGAAGCCTTCTTGCTACTTTGTGCAGAGTCTTCCCCATGGCCTTCAACCCCTGACATGTGCACCAAAATAACACCAGGAGGCAGTATTATTGTGATTTCCTTCAAGTTGACCAACAAGTAGCCAGAGTTGGGTGCTTGTTGTCCAATTGACATCAGGCAGGCTTTAGAAGTTGAATTGCCAATAGAGGGCATTATGGTCCTCAAATAGACAGCAATGGCCTCAGTAGAAATCTTGCAATTAACCCAGAGATCCAGGTAATGGTCAAGGTACCCAAGTTCAATTCCTGCCTTGGTAGATGGTGGATTGTTAATCCAATATTTAAAGAAAAAAACTGGAATGAAGAGTCTAATGATGATTATGAAGCCATTTTAGATTGCTGGGGGAAACCCCATCTGGTTCACCAATGTCCTTAAGGGAAGGAAATCTGTTCTCCTTACTTATATCTTTATCAAGATGCACAGATTGAGGTGGACCCTTAACTGTCCTTTGGACAATTAGGGATGGTCAATAAATGCTGACCCAGCCAGTGACACTGTGGGTGGCATGGTGGCACAGTGGTTAGCACTGCTGCCTCACAGCACCAGAGACCAGGGTTCAATTCCCGCCTCAGACAGATGTCTGTGTGGAGTTTGCATGTTCTCCCTGTGTCTGTGTTGGGGTACTCTGGTTTCCTCCCACAGTCCAAAAATGTGCAGGTTAGGTGAATTGGCCATGCTAAATTGCCCATAGTGTTAGGTGTAGGGGAATGGGTTGGGTGGGTTGCTCTTCGAAGGGTCGGTGTGGACTTAGTTGGGCCAAAGGGCCTGTTTCCACACTGTAAGTAATCTAATCTAATCCACGTCATGCTAATGGTTTTGTTTTAAATTTTGACAGAGCACATTGCCTAGCTTTAAAGTGAAAACAAGGAGAGGGTCCTTCAAGATGGAGAATCCTTTTCTCTGAGGTTTTTAGAATTTTAAACAAAATGTAGACTCCACATCCTAGGGCTTTATTGTGGTGATGGGCGGGGTTGGGGGGGTAGATGTTGGAGTCCACCTGCACAGCTGAGGTCAGGGAGTTGGGGAGAGTTTGAAACCCTGCCTGGAGCCTTGGCATCCCCTGAGCTGCCAAAGGGACATCCAGATCTTAACCCACCCCCCTAGGGGCCAAGGAAGTGAATGAAAAATTCCAAGAAGCCTCTGGCCATAGGCCTTATGTGACCATTAAGCATTTCAATTGGCCACACTCATAGTTTCTGGGTGGTTATCCCTGCCCTGCCCCCATTCCATTATTTTGGAAAAATAGCCTGAGGCAGAATGGAGCCTGAAAACCGCCAATCCAACAGGTGACATGGGATTATGTACCTGCCTTCATGCTCATAGCCATCAGGACTGAAACATCCTGCCCTTGGTTTCATTAATCATGCAGTAAACCTTTCTCCTGGTACAATTTGGGATAATTGTTTCACCCATCACATCAAGTTTTGGGAGAACTGCATTTCACTGGAAGAATAATTTGGATTAGTCCATTTTAATTTGACAATTCATTTTTGAAGCATCCTCCTTGCATTCACCAGTTCATAGTTTGGATTTCTCTGCACTGACTCCTGGCATTTTTCCTTTCATTGAGTAATTTGATTTCTGTAATGAAGAATAAACATGCAGCACACAATGAGACTAAAGCAAAGCCACCGAAGGTACTTATATAGAAGGGTAACCCAAGGCTAGGTCAAAGACTTTAAAGGAGGATTTTAATGAGGACAGAGGGAGGCAGAGGGGGTGAGCTTGAAGGAGAAATAGTGCACAACTGGATGAACAAGTGGTGAGGCCAAGGGAAGAGGATGGACAAAAGAGGACGGGGTTGAAACAATAGAGAGCTCAGAACCCTTTCTGCTGTCTGTGATAACCAGAGTGCATGGGACTTTGCGAGATCAAGGGATGTTGTTGCCTTTTGGGTTGAAATTTACTTGAACTTAAGCAACAGCAAAATATACACTGCCCTGTTTACCTTCATCCCTCGAATTTTGCAAGTGTATTTTCTGGGCCCTACATGCCTACAGTCTCTTCACAATCTTCCCATACAGTTTAACACTGTTGTAAGCTCCCCAGAGGCCAACTGATGACGTACATTCTCCTTCCCCTCGATGGTGTATGGGTTTCATGTTTACGTCTTGTGCAAGGGGTCCCTCAGTTAATTCTGTGCTGGTTAGAGTTTGACAATGAGGCAGAGGTGCTAGGGCAATGATAACATCATTAACTCTATGATCAAGAAGCTCAAAGTAAAGCTTGAGAAGCATAGCTTCAAATCCCATATGGTAGCTGTGGGTGTTTAGAATCCTTCTATACAATTCATTGCAACTTATAAAGGGTTTGTTTTCATTGCTAGACAAATCAAAGTCATACAGATTCTTTTTGACAATGTTGCTCCATACGGTGAAAGAACAATGTTCCACTGCCATTGTTGTTTTGTTTTCAGTGCAGCCAGATATGATCAATGAATGAAGGTTCTGCTTTGTTTCCAAACATAACCCTTTTCAGGCTCAGCATTTACTGTATGAAAATTTGAAACTGAGCAGGAATATCAATATACACTCTATATCTGGCTTTATCTATGATATGGAGATGCCAGTGTTGAACTGCAGGTGGACAAGGTCAGAGGTCACATGACACCAGATTATAGTCCAACAGGTTTATTTGAAATCACAAGCTTTTGGAGCGATTCTCCTTTGTCAGCTGAAGTCTATATGTCATCCCTCCTGAGAAAGTGTCTCTCACATGGCAGCGAGAATCCCTCTCAGCCTGGACAGCTCATTCACACCATGGACCATGCAGGACAACTCAATTGGTTTGTCAGTCTACTCATACAATTGCAAAAGGAATTGTTTTGAAGGGTCGTTGAGGAATCGATGGGCCGAATGGCCTGCTTCTGCAATGTAAGGGTTCTAGGAATCCAAGAACCAGCAGCAGAACGACTGAAAGGGCCAGGAACAGAAACCCAGCTCACGGTTCTGCACCCCCAAGTGCTGTGAAGTGTTCTTCTTTGCAGCTTGTGTGGGATTTGTTTTACTGATTTTGACAATTGTTGTTATATCCCCTATTCTCAATAACAGCTTGCATTTGCATAGCCCCATATTTAAGGCACACCTTGGGAGTGTTATTGAGCCAAAATAACTAACAAACCAGATTAGAAGATATGAGGGTGCATAATCAAGCACGTACTCAATGGGATAAGTTTTGAGGAGCACCTTAAAAGAGGAAAATGAATGAGAGAGACAGAGAGGTTTCAGGAGGTCATTTGAGACCTTAGGCCTTAGACATTTGAAGACACTGCCATCGGTGGTAGAAGAAGTAAAATAAAGCACATTCAAGAGAGCAGCGTTAGATGAGCACAGATACCTTGGAACATTCTAGAGCTAGACAAGATTATAGAGATGAAGAGGGATGAAGGCAACAGAGGGATGTGAAAGGATGAGAACTTTAAATTTGGGCATTTGCTTAACCAGGAGCCAGCATAGCTCCGTAAGCACAAAGTGATGGGCAAACAGGATTGGGGCAAGTAAGAAGATGGCTTTTGTTGCCCTCAAATGTGTGGAAGGTAGAATGTGAGACACTGGCCAGAATGCCTCTGGAACAGTTAGGAGTAAGAAGAGTAAAGACGAGGGCTGTGCATAAGGTGAGGCAGGGCCAGAGTTCAGTGATGTTACTAAGTGAGAATGGGAGATATCAGAACGACTGTTTTTATGTCATCTCAGAGTCTAAGATGGTGGGAAATTTGAAAACGGTCTGGTTCAGCTTCAGGCAGTTGCCAGGGAGACAGATGGAGTTAGTAGCTAGGCAACTGAGTTTGTGGTGCTGGTCGAAGGCAAAGGTTTCTTTCTTCACTTTGGAGGACATTTCCCTGACTGGATATCAGACAAACATTTCAGTAATGGACCAGCAGGGAGGGTGTTGAGACAGGAGCAGTGGATTTGGAAGATGCCGATGTAGGAAGACACGAGCAATGCTTTTGGATGATGTCTCCAAGGAACAGTGAATAAGTTTGAAATCGCAATGGGAAATGATGCAGCTTCAGAATACACCAGGGGTATCGGAATGGAAGTGGGAAGATGATACATCTTGTTTTTTTGATATTGCTGTTTGCTGGGTCATGATATATTGACCTCTGCCAGTGAGTAACTGATATCAACAATACTGACATTTTTTTGTCAACATGACTACCCTACAACTCTGGATTTTTTCAATAGATCAGTTTTTAGTTTAGATTAGACAGCAGGGACTGTTGTTTGAGAATTTACTCTGTTATCTCTTTCAGATGTCTGTTTGAACAATGTCTTTGATCTACTACTTTGACAATTGAAAAATTTGGTGCCTTGTTATTTAAAATGTCAAATTTACCTTCACTGATTCCACAGGGACTCATTTGCAGATATCAAGTTGCAAAATTCCACTTATCTGTCTTGGTCCTCAATTTGTTAGTGGTTTCATTACATTCACTTTATATATACTTGGCTTTGAATCCAATTTTGTTTTCTCATGTAGTATCTTCTTTCTACTCTGTAAGTATCATTATCTTCAGTGTCTTGGTCTAATTTGTAACCTAATTGTTTCCATATCTCAATTGTCCATTGTTACGTCACAGGGTAAACACTCCTGCTTAATTTAAACCAGCACCACAGAAAAGATTTATCCTAGTAATCTGTGAAAATTTGAGAGGACGAGAACTATTTAGAGTAAAAATTAACAACTTTATTTCTTAAAAAATAGAGAATAATTAGCTAACAACTGTTTACAACTGCTTCCTCTAACCTACATTTTATCTTTTTTTCTGTAATATGAGTCCAATAAAAGCCCCCAATCAAGATTTACCAAAGATTCAAGCTTTCAAAACCAGCCAGCTGTCGAATCTTCTATTTGGATCTTCCTGTGTCTTCTTTTCTTCTTCTTAGGGATTATGCTTCACAGGGCATGGATCAATAAAGGCACCTTTAAGAGAAAATTTTTTGGGCAGTCTCTACATGCTGGTGGCTTGGCAGTTCTCCTCCCAACTGTTCAATTTTCCCCAGTCTTATACCCCCAAAGCATTGACTTTTAAAGTTGTCAATATACCCAATTCAAACCTGATTGGAGTTTGGTATAATTTAAACTGATTGGCCTAATTCCAGGCAACCCAGGTAATCTAACTTTCAACCAAGTGTTACATTGTTACGTTATTGAGAACACTTGGTGCTGTCATGTAGTTCTGCTAGCTTCTAACTGTCTTAAAGATACAGTACACCCACGTCTTCTTAACACAATCATGTTCTATCATGTGCCTCTCAGGACTCAGGATATTTCCTTTTCTCTCTCCTGGCCTTACATTCACCACGATCATGGAATAGATGCTATTGGGGTGACCAAAAAACCCTCTTCCCTCTGGCTCCATTTTTTCAATGATCAAATAGCCAGCTTTCTAGGGAAGGACAAAGAAAATTCTGTAAAGATACTCTGAAACTCTCTCTGAAATTCAGCAACATTGACGCCTAGGAGGAGTTTGCTTCCAATTCTTCAGAATGGTGAGAATCTGTCTGTCAAACAGTACCATGTTTGGAGTCCAAATGTCTGATTGATGATGCAATGAGGAGACAGTGGGAGGAACAGAAGGAAGTGAATCCTGTATTCCATTCCAGCCGGTGGGACATCCTGCTCCATGGAGCCAAATATCTGTGGGTGGAGAATTGGCCTGCTGAAGACCAACACTCGAAACCTCTGACACCGTGGCTCAGTGGTTAGCACTGTTGCCTCACAGCACCAGATTCAATTTCACTCTCAGGCAACTATCTGTGCAGCGTTTATACCTTCTCCCTGGGTCTGTGTGGGTTTCTCCCACAGTCCAAAGACATGCAGGTTAGATGGATTGGCCAAGCTAAACTGCCAGGGATATGCAGCCTAGGTAGATTAGCCATGGGAAATGCAGGATTACAGGGATGGGGTAGAAGGATAGGCCTGGGTGGGATGCTCTTCAGAGGGTCAATGTGGACTCGATAGGCTGAATGGCTTGCTTCCACACTATGATTGTGAACAGACATTATTCTTGAATCAAGGGATGGGTATGCCTTCCCTACCTTCAGGCAATCCATTTCATTTCCTCTGAGCTCTTCATCCTTCCTGCTCGCGTGTCACCGTCCTGCAGCTGAAATTCTCACTCATTCCTTTTTTCCCTCGAGATGATGATATCAGAACACCTCTGGCTGGTCCTCCACAAGTAGAGATCATTCAAAGCTCTGCCATCCCTGTCATAGCACACATCCAAGCCTACTTGTCCACCGACTTCATGTTCATTGACCTACATTAACCGGGTCAGCCAATGGCTCACGTTTAAAATTCTCATGCGTGTTTTCAAACCATTTTATGGCCTTTCCCTCCCTATCAGTGCAATTCCACTCAGCCTTGTATTCCTTCATGTTCCTTGAACTCCTCAAATTCTACCCACTGCGCGGTCCAGATTTTAATCATTCCCCCTCAACAGCAGCCATGCCTTCATCAATGTAGACACTGAGCTCTGGAATTCTCCCCCTTTTATTCCATTTGCCTGCTTTCTTCCTTTCAGTTTTCTTCTTAAAACTACCTCTTGTGCTGGCCTGGCACCAACTCTCTTAGTATATGCCTTGAGTTCCAAGAAAGATTTGTATATGGCCCAAAGTGTTAGCTCTGTTTCTCTCTTGCAGAAGCTATCAGACCAGCTGAGTTTTTCTTGCACTTCCTGTTTTTCTCCTATTGGTTCATGGGATGCTGGGCCAGTGTCCATTGCCCAGCCCTCAATGCCCCTGGCGGAGGTGGTAGTGAGTTAAAGTTCTTGAATTGCTGCAACCTTTAATGTGTAAGTGCAGCCATAGTACTGTTCAGAAGGATGTTCCAGGGTTTTGACCAACGACGGTGAAGCAATGGTGCTTTTTTCCCAAGACAGGATGCTGTGTGTTTTTGAGTGGAACTTAAGAGTGGTGGAAGTTCCCTTGGATCTGCTGCCCTTGTTCTTCCAGATGGTAGAGGTTGCGGGTTTCGAAGGTTGTCAAAAGATTCTCAAAAGAGTTGCTGCAGTGCACCTTGTAGATGGTACAGCCTACTGACACTTTGTGCTGGTAGTTGGGGGGGGGGGGGATGAATGCTGAGGGTGTTAGATGGGGATGGGGGGGAGGGGGTGCAATCAAGTCAGCTGCTTTGTCTTGGGTGGTGTTGAGCTCCTTGAGTGATTTTAAAGCTGCATCTATCCAATCACAGGAGACCCTCCTGTGCCTTGTAGACGGTGCACAAGCCTTGGGGAGGGAGCAGATCATTTACAAGCCACAGTATTCCACTCTTACAGCCACTGTTTTAACATGGATGGATATGTTCAGTTTCTGGTCGGCAGTAACAACCAGGATCATTAATTGTGTGGTAATCAGTGATGGCAATGTCATTGAACATTGATTTTATACCTGCATTTCTCAGTGTCAAATCTGGTTTGAGGCACTTTGGGATCTTTCAATGAAAGGTGCGAAATAAATGCAAGCTGTTCTTGTTGAGGGAAGGGTGGGTTGTCTGGCTAAATTAGATCCTTTAAAGTGATTTAAGACAAATTGCTTAAATGGAAGCTTTGATAGGGAGACGGACATGGCCGAAGTTTTAAGTTGTCAGGATATAGCCTCAGGAGAAAGTGAGGACTGCAGAGATCAGAGTCGAGAGTGTAGCACTGGTAAAGCACAGCAGGTCAGGCAGTATTCGAGGAGCAGGGCAGTCAACATTTTGGGCATAAGCCCTTCATCAGGTTATAGCCTCGACAAATCCCCCACTGCCAATCAGCGTTACCTTCTGAAAGTGTTCTTGTTCAAACTCCTGGAAGCATCCCCTCAAGTATGAGAGTGTCCCACACATAGCAGCAACAGCTCTCCATTCTCTTGCATAACCTGACTGTTATAACAAGCCTCGACAGTGAGTGTTGGAAGGTAAGGAGACAAGAGAGGAGTCAGGACCCCCAGGGGCTCACTTGTCCTCATCTGATGGACACATGAGGTTCCAATTAGTGAAGACCAATCATTTACTTAATGTTAACATCCTGGGATGGAGCAGAGCTGTTGCTGTTAGATTTAATGAGTATTTGTGATCGGTATCAGTGGCTTAAGGTGACTTTGGGCACAAGATGAAAGAGATATGTCTCGAAACCTGTACACAAAAATGAAATAAAGGGGCCTGGTCACTTTATCATTTAAGTGAAACAACAAGAAAATTGCTGTCAGAAACCCGAACTGATTTAATTTGTTTCAGCGCACAATAATTCATCTTGTGTCAGATGTAGCTTGGTTGGTAGCACTTTTAACTCACAAGGTCATATGTACAAGTCCCAGGCCAGGGCTGGTATGCAAAACTCAAAGTTGCCCACCCAGTGTGATATGAGGGAATGTTGTATTGTCCGAGGAGCATCTTTCAGGTGCAGTGTTGAACCAAGTTCCCACCTGCTCTCACTGTCAGTGCAGAAAATCACATGTCAATATTTGGTGTGGGTAGTCCAGAACTAAAGGGCATAGGTTTAGGGTGAGAGGGAAAAGATTTAAAAGATACCTAAGGGGCAATTTTTTTCACACAGAGGGTGGAATGAGCTGCCATGTGCAGGCTAGAGTAATTATAACATTTCAAATCCATGATGTGGAAGTGCTGGTGTTGGACTGGAGTGGACAAAGCTAAAAATCACACAACACCAGGTTATAGTCCAACAGGTTTATTTGGAAGCACTAGCTTTCGGACCACTGCTTCTTCACCAGGTGGCTATGGAGTATAAGATCTTAAGACACAGAATTTACAGCAAAAGATTACAGTGTCATGCAACTGAAATCATATATTGAACAAACCTGGATTGTTAAGTCTTTCATCTTAATCTGCAACCCATTCTAAAAGATGAAAGACTTAACAATCCAGGTTTGTTCAATATATCATTTCAGTTGCATGACACTGTAATCTTTTACTATAAATTCTGTGTCTTATGATCTTATACTCCACAACCACCTGATGAAGGAGCAGCGCTCCGAAAGCTAGTGCTTCCAAATAAACCTGTTGGACTACAACCTGGTGTTGTGTGATTTTTAATGTTTAAAAGGCATCTGGGTGGATATATGAAAAGGAAGTGTTTTGCAGGATATGGGCCAAGTGCTGGCAGATTAGGTTAGGATATCTGGTCAGTATGGACGAGTTTGGACCAAAGGGCCTGTTTCTGTGCTGTACATCTCCTTACATCTCGATGACTGTAAGAGTAGTCGGAAAGGGTTCTCCTGGACACGGTCAAACAACGCTCTAAAATAAAGTAGGTGATCTAATAATTATCCCCATGGTGTTGTGGGAATTTGCATTGTACAAGTTGGCTGCTGTACTTCCTTCATCGTAGCTGTGACCACATGTCAGAATATTCATTCATCAGCTAGTAGACGATATAAATGCAAAGCATTCTTTTTCCATATTTACAAAATGGATATTAAACATTGCTGTTTTTTGCCTATGTTTATCATACTTCAAAGTATTTCATTGGATGTGAGCACTTTACAAAATAGGATGAAGTGTTGCATAGGTGAAAAGAAATGGTTTTGTATTTAACCTCTGCAGAGAGCAAGTTATTATTTGCATCTAATATGGAGCAGAAGATTACTAATTATACTTTGATCTTCTGTTCATGCTTCATTTTGCTATTAAATAAATCCAACCTTCAAAAACATAGACTACAAATTGCTAATGAATCCAAGATGGAAATGTGAAGCCTCTTCGCATCACATGCACAGGTAAACATGAAACAAACGATTTAATTTGCATTTCAATGACAAGCATTTATGGTGAGCATTTGGAAGGAAAGGTAGGACCGGAGAAAGAAGAAAGGAAAGCACGTTTTATAAAGGCTTTTTGAGAAGGACTGTAATAACTGGATGATCAGATCAAAACAAGGATTCTTAACAAGAGATACTGAAGAGATGATAGCTCCCTCATTGGTGTACTTAAGAACTGTCACACATCAAGCCAGTCTAATTGTGACAGTGCTGCTGTATATTTCGGTACGTCAATCACCTGAGCTGAAAAGGTGTCTCCAGTAGCTAATTTTCCCTTCCAATTCTCTCTCCTTCTCTCGTAATGCACAAATACCAGCAGGCTTCTGATATCTTCCCAGTGTATTGACTCTGTGTGTGCACTCTGCAAATCTGCAAATATAATCGGTGACTTTGGTGTGAGGTGAGAGCTAAATGTCTAGAAACCTGTTCTCAAAAATGAAACGAAGAGTCCTGGTGACTTCATCATTTAAGTGAAACAACAAAAAAATTACTGACAGAAGCTAGAACTGACTTCATCTATTTTAGCAACGGATAGTTCATCTTGTGTCAGTTGAAGCTTGGCTGGGAGCAGGCATTGTTGCTTGGTCTTGTTGTCACTCAGCATTCTGGAACCTTCTCACATTCCACACGACAATGAAAGCTGAGATTTCAATCAGTACTCAGGGCCTGAAATGACTCTGAATCCCCAATCTGCTCCCTCAGTCACGTGAATACTGCCTCTTGAGCCAACATGACTCAGAGTCATACAGTTCAGTCCAACTCATCCATTCCAACCCAAGTTTCCCCAAACTAAACTTGTCCTACTTGCTTGCATTTAACCCATATCTCTCTCAACCTTTCCTATTCATGTACCAATTCAAATGCCTTTTAAATGTTGCAACTGTACCTGCATCTACCATTTCATAGAGTCATAGAAATGTACAGCATGGAAACAGACCCTTCAGTCCAACTCGTCCATGCCAACCAGATATCGTAACCTAATCTAGTCCCATTTGCTAGCACTTGGCCCATATCCCTCTAAACTCTTTTTATTCATATATCCATCCAGATGCCTTTTAAATGCTGTTTTTGTACCAGCCTCCACCACATCCTCTGGCAGCCCACTTTATACATGCACTACATTCTGTGTGAAAACATTGCCCCTTAGGTCCCATTCATAGCTTTCCCTTCGCACCCTAAACCTTTGCCCTCTAGTTCTGGACTCCCCCACCTCAGGGAAAAGACTTTGTCTATTTATCCTATCCATGACCCTCACAATTTTGTAAACCTCTATAAGGTCACCCCTCAGCCTCCGACGCTCCAGGGAAAACAGCCCCAGCCTGCCCAGCCTCTCCCTATAGCTCAAATCCTCCAGCCCTGGCAACATCCTTGTAAATCTTTGCTGAACCCTTTCAAGTTTCACAATATCCTTCCAATAGGAAGGAGACCAGAACTGCATGCAATATTCCAAAAGTGGCCTAACCAATGTCCTGTACAGCCACAACATGACCTCCCAACTCCTGTACTCAATACTCTGACCAATAAAGGGAAGCATACCAAAACCCGCCCTCACTATCCTATCTACCTGCGACTCCACTTTCAAGGAGCTATGAACCTGCACTCCAAGGTCTCTTTGTTCAGCAATACTCCCTAGGACCTTAACATCAAGTGTATAAGTCCTGCTAAGATTTGCTTTCCCAAAATGCAGCACCTCACATTTATCTGAATTAAACTCCATCTTCCACTCCTGAGGAACAGAAAGTCATTAATATGAGCAAAGGAAACATCTTAGAGAAAATTAGGAACTAACAGATAACAAATCCCTGGCCTACCTCCTGCTGTTCCAAAAAGCTTTCTATAATGATAATGTGTGTACTTGTTATAAGGTTCTGGAAAGTCCCTAGATTCTACAGTGCTCTTCACAAAATTAGCAAATGTTTTTCAGGAAATGAGGCAGAGAGGAAACAGAATGATACCGCAGTTTGTCTGAACTCATTAATCAGGAAAATGCTGGAATCAATTCTTAAAGAAGTTTTCACAATAATCTGAGAAAGTAATGGTATGATCAGACTGAGCTTTGCAAAAGGGAACTTTTGTTTAATAAATTTATTAGAACTTTTTGAGGATGTAACTTGTAAGGTGAGAGCCAGGAGATGTGGATTTCTAAAAAAGACTTGACAAAGTAGTGTATAAAAGGCTAATATACAAGATAGGGAAACACAAAGCTGGGTGAATATATTTAGATGGACAGAAATTTGATTAACAGACAGGAAGCTGGGCAGGCTATGATTAATGGAATCTCACACAGGGGATCAGCTACTTATAACCTACATTTCACAAAGTGGATGAAGAAACAAAGAATGATGTATCTAACTTTATTAATGATACAAAGCCAGATGAGAGTTTAAACTGTGTGGAGAACACCGAAAGCACAAAGATATATGAGCAGGTTAAAGGAATGGACATCAATGAGTTAGAGAAAGTACAACATAGGGAAATGGATTGACTTTGCAAGAATGAAAAATCAGAATATTTTTTAAAAGACGTGAAACTTTTAAACATTAATTTTCATAGAGTCTTGGTAGTTTTTGATTCAGGCTGGTACAGCACACAATCGGGGCATGGCATATTGGTCCTTATCATAAGATAGTTGGAAATTGGAAAAAATAGATTAGATTCCCTACAGTGTGGAAACAGGGCCTTTGGGCCAACCAGTTCTCTGAAGAGTAACCCACCCAGATCCATTTCCCTCTGACTAATGTACCTAACACTGTGGGCAATTTAACGTGGCCAATTCACCTGACCTGCACATCTTTGGATTGTGGGAGGAAACCAGAGCAAACCCACACAGACAGTCACACGAGGCTGGAATTGAACCTGGGACCCTGGTGCTGTGAGGCAGCAGTGCTAACCACTGAGCCACCGTGCCACCCAATATGCTTTAGGAAATTTGTGTAGAGCTTCAGCTAGGCTTGTCCTGGACTACTGTGCAGTTTTACACAATGTCTGAGGAAAGATCTTGTCTTGGAGATGGTGTAATGCAAGTTCTCTCGGATGATCCCTGGTATGACAAGATGGGAGGCTGTGTAAATTGGACTGATATTCTGCACTCAGCAAAGGCCTTAGTTTTATCCATCTGTGGCCCACCTTCACAAATTTCGGGCTTGACGTGACGTTGATATCTTCTTCTGTTGCCTTTGCCTCCGTGCCCCATTTCTTTGAACAAGAGTCCTCTACCTGTCCCACTGATGCCTTCACCATCCTCCACCTGGATCCCTCTCACTGGTCTTTCACTTGAATAAGACCTGTTCATTCAGAACTGTCAATGTGACATTGGTCACCTCAAGTTTTCTGCACCTAGCCCCCAACCCCTCCTAATTACCCATTCAAACCTATCTCCCTCTGAACTGACAGCACTCCATGTTCTCAGATCTAACCCTGACTTTGTCATTAAGCCTGCTGGTAAGGGTGGGGTTGTTGTTGTCTGGCAGAGTGACCTCTACAGTGCAGAGGCTGAGCTCCAGGTCTCAAATACCTCCCGAACCATGGGACACCAGCCTATTGTGTCTACAATGGTCATTAATCTCATTTCATCTGGTGATCTCCCCCCTCCCTATTGCTTCCAGGCTCATCGTCTCCCGATCCCTCACAGCTCACTTCTACCTCCTTCCCAGAATCCACAAACAGGACTACCCAGGGAGACCCAACATTTCTGCCTGCTCCTGCCTCCCAGAGTTCAGCTCTTCCTACCTCTCCCCTTGTCCTGTCCCTCCCACGTGCATCTGCAAATCTTGCCACATTTCACATTACTTTCAGAATTTCCAGCTCACAGGCTGCAGCTGCCTCTTCTTCACCCCATGCACATCGATCAACCACCCCACCCCAACCATCCCCGCACCAAAACCCTCCGGGCTCTCCAGTTCTTTCTTGATAGAAAGCGTGAACCCTCCCCACTGACCACCACCCTTCTCCCCTTGGCTGAGCTCATCCCCATTCTGAACAACTTCCCCTTTAACTCCTCCCATTTTCTTCAGGTCAGAAGGGTGGCCATAGGTATCCAGTTATGGCTGTCACTTTCTAGAACATTCCTTGTTCCAGTCCTATTCCGGCTCCCACCCAGAACTCTTTCTCTGGTACATTGATGACATTGTCAGTGTTGCTTCCCTCCCTCTCATCTGCAACTGGAAAAATTCATCAATTTCTATTCCAATTTCCACCCTGCTCTTGTTTTCACCTGGTCCATCTCTCCCTCCTCTCTTCCCTTGCTCAACATCTCTGTTTCCATTCTAGGGATAAACTGGTCACTAATATCCATTACAATCCCACTGACTCCCACAGTTACCTTGACTATGCATCCTCATACTCTGCTTTATTCCATTCTCCCTGTCTCGCTGTGTTCATCGTGTGTCCAGTTTTGACAAGGGAGCCTCCAAAATGTCCACCTTCTTCCTCCACTGAGGATTCCCTGGCACCGAGTTGAACAGAGTCCTCAGCTGGATCCGATCTATCTCCCACTACTCAGCCCTCCATCCCTCTCCTCCCTCCCACTGCAGCGATAGGGTGCCCCCTGTCCTCACCTACTATTCTACCACATCTATGTTCAGGAGGATAATTAACCGCCATTCCTACCACCTCAAGCGAGATGCCACCAGCAGACACATATTCCCTTCCCCTCTCTGTCCACCTTCTGCGAGGACTGTTCCCTCTGGGACTCCTCCTCCACTCCCAACACATAGCCATACCCCATGGCACCTTCCCCTGCCATTGCAGAATATGTAATCCCTGCCCATTTACTTCCTCCATCGTCACTATCCAAGGCCCCAAACACACCTTCCAGTTGAAACGGCAATATATCTGCACTTCACTCAATCTGGTCTATAATATTTATTGCTCACAATGTGGTGTCCCATACACAGGAGAAACTGAGCGTAGACTGAGTGATCACATAGCGGAACACCTATGTTCTGTCTGTAAAAAAGATCCTGAGCTTCCAGTTGCCTTTCACTTCAACACCCCGCCGTGTTCCCTGGCCAACATCTCTGTCTCAGGTTTGCTGCACTGGTCCAGTGAAGCTCAGCATAATCTGGAAGAACAACACCGCATTTTCCACTTGGGGACCCTGCAGCCTTTAGGACTCAATAACAGGTTCAATTATTTTAGGACCTGATCACCTTGCCCTGCTTTGGGGCAGCATAGTGGCTCAGTGGTTAACACTGCTGCCTCACAGCACCAGGGACCCGGGTTCGATTCGAGCCTCAGGCGATTGTGTGTGTAGAACCTCTGCACTCTCCCTGTGTCTGCATGGGTTTCCTCTGGGTGCTCCGGTTTCTTCCCACAATCCAAAGCTGTACAGGTTAGCTGAATTGGCTATGCTAAGTTGCACATAGTGTTCAGGGATGTGCAGGCTGGGTGGATTAGCCATGGGAAATATAGGGAGAGGATGGGGCACTCTTCGGAGGGTTGGTGAAGACTTGATGGGCCAAATGGCATCTCAGTGCACTGTAGGGATTCTATGATTCAATGTCCTTACCCATTATCCATTCTGACTTTTCACCACTTCTTTGTCTACCTAACTGTTCTCTCTCTGTCTCCAAGATCCCTCTCCACGTATACAGAGGAATCTCGAATATTCGACATTCAATTATCCGAATTTCGCTTTATCCAGACAAGATCGCAAGGTCCCGATGCTTGGCTAAACTGTGTTATCTGAACATTCGATTATCCGAACACAAAACTCCCCCTGCCCATGTCATTCAGATAATCGAGGTCCCTCTGTAATTTGTTGTCTTTTTTGCTGTTCTTTGATTTATCTAAAGATATGATCTCATTAAGACACAACATGCTAAAAAGGATTGATGGCGTGAAGATGATATTTCCCATGCTGAGGATGTAGAACGTGGTGACAAAATTTTGGGGTCAAGGGTCGATCATTTCAGAGTGAGACAAGGAGAACTAGTTTACCAGCTGTGTATTATTGAGTAGAGGCAGAGCTGAGAATAAGCAGCTCCTTGGTCACCTGGGGAGCTAAATGATACAGAAAGCTGACAGGAAAGTAGAGGTGATCCTGAGGAGCAGCTGTAATTGGATTCAGCAAGCTCAGGGGCTGTGACCCTCTTGCTTCTTGCTTCTCTGTTCGGAACACAGACGTGAGGACAGGATCTCAAAGTGGAACTGTACCTTTGCTGACTGCTGGCATCTATAAAGAACAAAAGAAACATTTTTATGAAGCTGGAAATCTGAAATACTCCTCAAGTCATGCAGCGTGAGTTGGGAGATTTCAGATTTAACTTTGTGAATGCTTAATGAATTTCTGGTGGGTGAATAATGCTTATTTTTGGCCCATTAATGAGTCAACATCTTCAGCAAAAATATGAAGAAAATGGTTAAGGAATAAATGCACAATTATATCTTTTTTTTTCAAATATGTACTTTGTTTATAATGTTAGATTATAAGCTTGACGATATAGAAATGCAATACAATTTAATTATTTTCCAATACTCTACATTCCACTCTCAGGTGCCCCACTACATTTGCAATTACGTTTTTACAACATTCATTTCATGTTAAACATGCCGCTTGAGGGATTCATGTGATTTGCAGCTTCTCTGTGCATTATAGTTGGTGGGTTTTCAGACCACTGTCTTTCCCCATTGAGCCTTTATAGTAACTGCCCTGAGCTTTGGTGTTCCCTCAGCTCATAGCAAGTCACAAAGCATGGAAACAGACCCTTCGGTCCAACCAGTCCATGCCGACCAAAATCCCAAACTAAACTAGTCCCACTCTGCCTGCTCCTGACCCATATCACTGCAAGCCTTTCTTATTTATATACTTATCCAAATGTCTTTTAAACATTGTAATTGTGCCCACATCCAGCACTTCCTCAGGAAGCACATTCCACATGCGAACCACCCTCTGTGTAAAACATTTACCCCTCATGTATTTTTTAGTTCTCTCCTCTAAACTTAAAAATGTGCTCCCTAGTCTTGAAATCCCCCATCCAAGGGAAAGACAACTACCATGAACTTTATCTATACCCCTCATTATTTTATAAACTTCTATAAGGTTACCTGCCAAGCTCCTATGCTCCAGTGAGAAACGTTCCAGCCTGTCCAGCCTTTATTTATAACTCAAACCCTCCATACCCGGCAACATCCTGGTAAATCACTTCTGAGCCCTCTCCAGCTGGATAATGTCCTTCCTTAGTCCTGGACCTTGTTATGTGCCATGCTCCAATAACAGATAGTTCAATGCAATTTCCTGATGTATGAAAATTGCAGCCAACATTTGCATTTAAGTAGCACCTTTAGAATGATCTCATATTGTCCTAAAGTGTTTTCAAGCCAATGATGTACTTTCATTATATACTCACTGTAGTAGCAAGAGAAGTTGCGAACAAATGCTGTGAGGATGGGTCACCTTTCTGTCTGGCTGCTGACATTGCTGTCAACAGCCATCTGAGTGAGACTTGTGGCATTTTCTGCTGTCACAAAATTTTCACAACATTTCTGGACTCATTTTTCCTTTTACTGTTCAGTGATGATGCTTCTGTCTCATGCTCATGCTCATTGCAAAGTGAAACAATGACTTTTCCAAATTTTTTTGGGAAGCAATGATATTTAAAATTTATTTTTGTTTGGAAATTGGCAGCAGTCTATTCATGAATTAAACTGAACTCTATGTCGATTAATTTAACAGTAACTTTCCTTGGTCCATCATGCAGATTTTCTTAAAGTGACAGAGTGCCGGAAGAATTCTCTCTTTTTTTTCCAATTTTGAAGATCTTGTTAATTTCTAGTAACTTTAAAGAGCATTTCATAAAATACCCAACTGGAAGAGGAATAGGCCACCTAGAATAGGCCACCTGCATCAACATGGAGTTGATCCAATCCAACTCCATTTTCCTGCTTGCATTTCACTTGATTCCTGAAGGGGTCAAAATATCTATGGATCCCACTCTTGAATACACTTCAGGATGAAGTAGCTGTAATCTAATGGTCTACACAATTCCAAATATTCACAGCCCCTTGAGTGCAGAAGTTTCTCCTCATCCCAGTCCTAAATGATCAATCCCTTAACCTGATGTTGTCTGCATTCCCCCTTATTCAATATTCCAACAGCCCTGGGGAAGCAAATTTGCTGATGACACCATTGTAGTGAATCAAATGTCAAACAACAGCAAGACAGAGTACAGTAAAGAATTCAGTGCTCAATGACATGGTGTAAAGACAGGAATCGCTCCCTCAATGTCAGCCAAATGAAGGAGCTGGTTATCGACTTCAGGAAGTGGAGTGGAGGACACGCCCCTGTCTGAATCATTGGTGCTGAGGGAGAGATGGTTGAGCACTTCAAGTTCCTAGGAGTAAATATCATGAACAATCTGCCCTGGTCCATCCACGTTGAAGCTACAATCAAGAACCCAATTCGGCGTGTCCACAATGACTCTTCCTCATTTTTATGGCTCCTCCATAAAAAGCATCCTGTGTGGATGTATCACAGCCTGTTATGGCAACTGCTGTGCCCAAAACCCACAAGAAATTAGAGAGAATTGTGAATACAGTCCAGTCCCATCATGAAAGCCAGCCTTCCATCATTGACTCTATCTACACTTCCTGCTGTCTCTGGAAAGCAGCCAACATACTCAAAGACCCCTCCCACCCTGATTATATTCTCTTCCACCTCCTTCCATCGAGCAGATGATACAAAATTTGAAAACACATAACAGCAGATTCAAGAACTGATTCTTCCTGCTGTTAACAGACTAATGAACTAAACTCTCATATTAGAATTGATCTTTCTTTGTAGCTGTAATACTATATTCTGCATTTCATTCTATTGTCCTGATGTACTTATGTAAGGTATGATTTGTCTTGATAGTGTGCAAAACAATAATTTTCACTGTATTTTGATATACGTGACAATAATAAATCAAGCTCCTTCAGAATGGTATATTTCTCAATTTCAAACAACTCGTTACAGAGAATGAAAAGATTACCAAACTTGCATTTAAGTGGCATTTTTCATGATTTGACAATGTTGAAAAGAACTTCCCAATTCCTAAGCCACTTTTGAGTTCTGCTCTCTTATAGTTTGAAACACAGAATGATGCAGAAATGGCTAACATAGATGATTAATATGTCTGGATGGCATTCCGATCTATTGTTCTATTGCAGCTGTTAACCTAATTGAAAAATGCAGAAAATAGCACTTGCAGCAATATCCCTGCAATCTTTTAACTCTCATTAGAGGATTCAGTGCTGAAGATTTAGCAGGAAACAGAAATTTGTTTCTATTCCTTTCATTGGTTAGTTACATACAATATACTGTTCATGCAAATTGCTAATGTCTCATGTTGTAAAGTAGTGGATTAGTTTGGATCAAGGTACATTCTTTAACAGAGAAATGGATGGGAATGGAGGTAACTGAAGAACACTATGCTGCTTTGAATTTGGAAGTTGATGGGTCAATGTCCCGGAAAGTGTTAATGCAACATGAGCTAGCCAATACAAATCAACTGAACCAGAGCTCCCAACAGAGGTAAGAGAATCAGATTCACAATGCTGCATTTCACGCTCGAGGTAGCATTCAGATTTGTATACTTACAACAAGCAAACTCCTTCTGAATAACCTCTCACTGGCATAATTGCAGTAAAGCTGAATTTGCTATGAAAAAAACAAACTTTCTGACTATGTAGACTATTGTCTTGTTAGTTTTCCTTGAATGGAAATGAGGTGAAATATTAAGCCTTTTCAGTCTGTCTTTCAAGCCTAACTATTGTGGGTCGAGAGAGATTTAAAAAAAAACAAATTGCGGTGTTACCGGGAAAAGATGGGTGAATAGGACTAGCTGAGTTGCTCTTCCATGGACACCACGGGCTGAATGCTTCTTTCTGAAATGTCCAAAATCACACAACACCAGGCTATAGTCCAACAGGTTTAATCGGAAGCATACTAGCTTTCGGAGCGCCACTCCATCATCAGGTAAATTGGTGTGGTGATTTTTAACTTTGTGCACCCCAGTCCAACACCGGCATCTCCAAATTCTGAAATGTCGGCAGTTTAGGATGGGGTCAGGGCACGGTGCAATGATTTATGAGAGGTTAATTTGAGTTCTGTGCCACTCACCATGTTAAGAGATTGTCAAAGGAAAGTTTGAGCTTTTAATTATTATGTTTATCCCTTTTGCAACATACAATGTAAATGCTGTCGGCAGCAAATGTGACTGTGGACATTATGCAATGACAGAACCACACCCAGAGCTAAGGGGTTATTGTTTTGTTTTACCCAAGGTGAAAGGCTGAATGACCAAGTCACATGTCATCAAATAAAGCCATACAAATAAATGTGAATGAGAACAAAGCCAATAACGACTGAAACATTCAATACATATCTTTTTGTAGGGGGTGCGGTTAGCTTGGACAGCTGGTTTGCAATGCAGAGTAACACCAACAGTGTTGGTTCAATTCCTGTACCGAGCTGAGGTCACCATGAAGGACTCTCCTTCTCAACCTTTCCCAACACCTGACGAGTGGTGACCCTCAGGTTAAACCACCAACAATCGTCTGTCTCTCTATGGTCTGGTAGGACCAAGGCAACTTTCCCTTCACCTTTTACTTGTCATTCAAATGTTTAAATACTGTCACAGATTTAAAACGGTTGAAAATGGCAGGATGGATTGTAGAACACACATTTTTATATTTCAGTGAAATATCAAGAGAGGTTGAATGGTGATGTTTCTAGTTTATTGTTTGTAAGTGAAATAAGATTGCAGATCAAAAGTTGCTGAATGTGTTTCCTTCTCTCCACCTCACTGAGCTCAGTGGTACATGCAGAGTGAAAGCACAATCTCCTGTTGTTTAATAGTAGTGTTATAATACCTGACTCCCTCCCTCAGGGGTTAAAGGGAGATAGACCCTTCCCTTTCTACAACCTGTGTCAGATAAAGTGTATGCCATTTCTTGATAGGCAGGTCACACAGCATCTGGCCATGGTATTGGACCACAGTGTTGCCATGAACAGATCTTAAATTGCTTCTTCTTCATTTTTTCAAAAAGGAGGCTTGAGTGAAAGCCGTGAAATGTTTTATTTTGTTGTGATTGTCTATAACCTCAGCTTCATATATTTTTCACATTTTAACCCATTGTGTTTAAACAAGAAAAATATAATCAATCCCATGTCTTAGAGAATGGAGCTGGGAATGAGGATGGAATGGTTAAACCACAGAAAGCAAGTTGTTCAAGGGGAGCCCCCCTGGTTCCCAGTCACTAGGCCAGCAGCTCTTCACTATCACCATTTGACAGTGAGGAATAAGTCAGAATACTAATGAAGAATACTAATGGATATCCTGAAGGACTGTCTTTGACGATATGCGAGTGACATGATTAAAAATGTCTTTGTGCCAGATATTTTGGAACGTCAGGATTCTGCAGGAGATTCACAGTTCCTCTTCACTCCTTCTCTGTCAGTGTAGAGAGACTCTTATCCCCTGACTGGGTCTGATTACTTCACTAGGGGTCTCATTTCCTTCCAGTATGATGTTGCTCAATGCACTCATACTGAATTCCTTTGTGTGCCACATTAGCATATCACACCAAAGATTGTTTCATGAACATATTAATGATACAGCAGAGGAAATGAAATCCTCAGGAGAGAATGCTCCAGCCCCCTTATGACCAGAAGCTGCAGTCTTCATACCAGATTAAATTTGATCTTTAGATACAAGAATAATCATTTCACCTATCTAGAAATACAAACAATTGGACTTGAGAATGCAGAAGAGGCAAGTACATAAAGGCTTGGCTTTATTTTAAGAAGACTATTTTAGGAAGTGTTCCTCAAGGAGAGGTCAATATTAAATATTCCTCATAAATGGAGAGGGAAGCGTTGGTAAAGTGAAATTCATTCACATTGTCTGTAGCCTCTGAAAGTAACTGATTAGAATCAACATCAGTGTTTTATCTATGTTGTGAAATAATGCTGCTGCAATCACACCATTGTATTAAACACCAACTATCAAACTAGAATTGGTGGCTCCCAGGTTTCTGTTGATCTGGAGCATTTGCTGTGCTGTGTCATTTATCACAATAGTCGCTTATATTAAAAGAGCTTTTCTCATCAGTTCTTCCTGATTAAATCTATCCAATAAATGTTAGAACATTGAAGTAACCAGACTGACTACATTGGTTTGAATTTGAAACATTACTGTGATTGGTAATTATGAACTGCAAATCTGTTTCCTCTCCCACTCCCACTGTAATATTGGTGTATTTGTCATTAATGAAACTACACAAAACTCAATAAATATCCCATATTTTGAATGAAGATTCATTACCAATAATGCAAACCTCCCAGATAGCAATACATTTCCAGCATTGGCAGCATTGCCTTTTCAAGTCTAACAGTTTGCGCTCTTTTCTCCTGTTTACTGTCCGGGATCCATCTTGTTTGAACTCCAGCAGCCATTGAGCAGGAATAACTTAGCTCAGTTGGCTGGACAGCTGGTTTTCAATGCCAGAGTGATGCCAACTCCAGAGGTTTGATTCCCACGCCACTGCCATCACCTTGAAGCTTTCCTTTGTGACCTCTCTCCTTGCCTGAGGCATGATCACCCTCAGGTTAAACTCACCGCCAATGCTGTCTCTATTGACAAAAAAGGTGTAAGCTGTGCACAGATAGATGTGACATATTCTAACATCCCACATTTAACATGAGGCAAGTATGAGTTACAGACAAATGGTCAAACATACCACAGAACACATCAAACAGCAGTTGCAGTCAAACAGATCCCACAGATTTCTCAGTAGTCCCTCTCAAACAACTGGAACTGACCTTCTTTGTTCTGGGTATGGCACTAGCCAATGGAGACTTTTCCCCCAGAGTCCCACTGACTCCAGCTCTATTAGAAGTCCTGAATGCCATACTCAATCAAATGGGGCCTTGATCTTAACAGCAGTCCCTCTCACCTCTGGAGTTTGGTTCTCTTGCCCAGTGTTTGGCTGTAATCATGTCAGGAGTCGAGTGATCCTGATAGAGATCTGAGTGTCAGCAAGCAGCTTATTGTTATGTAAGAGCCAGATGAGGCATTGTTGATGAGACAGTTCATTGCCTTACTGTTGATCAAGAGGAGGCTGAATTTATTGATTGGATTTATCCTCATAGCAGGAAATAGCCATGCAATTTTCCACAATATCAGCTGGATGCCCTTGCTGTAACTATACTGACACAGTCTAACTCTGGATCTGCCGATTTCTCAAGCACCAGTCTGCAGTAATATTGCTACGATGTTATTTGGAAGGTTCTGGTGCCTTCAGCCATTTCTTGATATCATGTGCAGTGAGTCAACTTGGCTCAAAATTGATATTTATGATTATAAGCATCTCAATCCGGCTGAAGATGGATGCAAATGTTTCAGCCTTGCCTTCTGGACTGATGTGCTGCACTCCCTCCACTTTTAAGGATAGGGATATTTGTGAAACCTCCTCCTGTCAAGTAACATATCCAACATGTTTCAGAGCTTGGGGGGTATGACAGGACTATAGAACTTTGATCAGATCAGGGTATTCGGGGATCATTTAGCTCTGTCTAAGACATATTCTTTCCACTGACACTGCAAATAACCCAGTGTTATAGCTTCACCAGGCTGACTCATCTTTTGCAGGTTAACTCTGCTGCTCCTCCTGCACTCTTCATTTACCTAGGGGTTGATCACATGGCTTAGTAGAGTGATAGTGGAGTGAGGGATATTCCATGCCATGAGGTTGAATACTTTTCTGCTGTTGCCAATGTTCCACACTGCCTAACGGATGCCTAGTTTTGACCTGTTAGCTCTGTTTTGAATCAATCCCATTCAGCACAGTACCACAAAGCACTATGTTATGGATATGCTTAGTGTGAAGGTGAATCCTCATCTTCATAAGGACTGGCCATGCCTACCAATCCTGTAATGTACAGGTGCATCACTGACAGATAAGTTGGTGAGGATGGATCAGCTTCTCCTACAGTTTGAATACGGATCCTGATTACTATCTTGAAAGCACAACAATAAAGACAGTGTTAGGTAGTGTCAGTGTCAACTGGAGGGCCCAGAAATTCCTCCAAGTTGCTCCCACTCCACAACATTACTCAGTCCGATACGCAGTGGAAGTAGAGCAGGACTGGATTTAAGGAAAATCCCAAGCAGATGATCCTTTCAAATTATGACACACAAAGCAATATCTCAGTGTTGTGTCTTGACAGGAGATAGATCAAAGCTGCGGAAAGTTAAGCTTTTACCATCAGGTGTAGCAATCCCACTGCTCATCAAACACAAGCTGCTTATAGAAAAGAATTCCCACAGCTCATTGCTTCTTGCTGTGTTCTTGCAGGCTATGTTTACACAAGAGGGTATGTTTTATTCGCCGAATGCATTGTGCATGTACAATGGCCAAGCCGCTCCTCATTAACTATAACAAAGCAATCTCCAAGGTTGCTTGGTTCATGACAAATGCACACTGTCTGGTATCACGTTGACTGTGTCTCTGTGACATTCAAAACCCAAGAAAGGTTTATTCATTCCTACCTGATTAACCCTTTCTGTACCAAATTTTTATGGTTTTCAAATCATTTCTTTAGTCCGTACAGCATTAAAATTTGTCAGAAATCCTTCTATACCTCAGATTTATCCAGTAGGAAACCATTTGCAGTCAGCTCATGGGGGATGATTCTAGACATTTCCCAGCACATCAATCAGTGTCAACGCTACAGCATGAATACAGGCGCCCATTAACATCTTATTAGTACAACTTGCTGTGATTTACAAACGATGACATACAATTTTTGATGTGCCATTTTGTTACATCCATTATGTAGATTGTGAAGGAGCAAACATTGTGAAGGAGCACTCTACCTTTAGTACAGTGATATGCTCTTCCTGTCAGATGTGGGAGTTTAGAGAGTTTCCATGTTACTGAGGATTATGTCTGCAGGAAGTGTCTTTGGTTGTGAATCCTATCAAATCGCATGGATCGGTTGGAGCACCGGTTAGAGGCAATGAGGAATTTACAAGAGCTAGGGATTGTGATGGATGGCAGTTATAGGAAGGGAGAAAAGCTGCAGATATAGTCAGGTAGATGGTTCAACTCCAGGAAAGGTAGGAGAAGTAGGCAGGTAATGCAGGAGACTCCTGTGGCTATCCCTATTTCAAAAAAATATATTGTTTTAGAAAATGTAGAGGGTGATGGACTCTCAGGGGAATGTAGCAGGAACAGCCAAGTTTCTGGTATCAAGACAGGCTCTAATGTAATGAGGGGTACATCAGGTTCCAAGCAATAGATTGTGTTAGTGGACTCTCTAGTCAGAGGTACAGACAGACGTTTCTGTGGCCAGCAGTGAAAAATCAGAATGGTGTGTTGCTTCCCTGGTGCCAGGATCAAGGATGTCTCAGAGAGGGTGCAGAATGTGCACAAGGGGGAGAGGGGCCATCAAGAGGTCATTGTACACATCGGAACCAACGACATAGGAAGGGAAGAGGATGAGATTCTGAAGGGAGATTATGGAAACTTAGGCAGGAATTTAAAAAGAGGTCCTCGAAAGTAGTCATGCCTGGATTACTCACAGTGCTACGGGCTAATGAGAGTAGGAATGGAGGATAGAGCAGATGAAGGTGTGGCTGAGGAGCTGGTGCAAGGGAGAAGGATCACTGGAATCTATTCTGGGGTAGAAGTGACCTGTACATGAAGGACAGATTGCATCTGAATTGGAAGGAGAATTGCCAGGGACATTTGCTCAAGGATTTAAACTAGTAAGGTGGGGTGGGGATTCAAGGTGATAGTGATGAAAAAGATCAATCTGAGACTGGTAAAGTTGAGAAAAGAAGCGAGTCAAACAGTCACGGCAGGCAGGGACAAAGCAGAGAACAAGGTCGGACTGATAAATTAAACTGCATTTACTTCAATGCAAGGGGCCTAACAGGGAAGGCAGATGAACTCAGGGCATGGTTAGGAACATGGGATTGGGATATCATAGCAATTACAGAAACATGGCTCAGGGATGGACAGGCCTGGCAGCTTAATGTTCCAGGATACAAATGCTACAGGAAAGACAGAGAGGGAGGCAGGAGAGGAGGGGGAGTGGCATTTTTTTTATTAGGTATAGCATTACTGCTGTACTTAGGGAGGATAGTCCGAGGAATACATCCAGGGAAATTATTTGGGTGGAACTGAGAAATAACAAAGTGACGATCACCTTATTGGGATTGTATTATAGATCCTCTAATAGTCAGAGGGAAATTGAGAAACAAATTTGTAAGGAGATCTCAGCTATCTGTAAGAATAATAGGGTGGTTATGGTCAGGGATTTTAACTTTCCAAACATAGACTGGGACTGCCATCGTGGCAAGGGTTTAGATGGAGAGGAATTTGTTAAGTGCGTACAAGAAAATTTTCTGCTTCAGTATGTGGATGTACCTACTAGAGAAAGTGCAAAACTTGACCTACTCTTGGGAAATAAGGCAGGGCAGATGACTGAGGTGTCAGTGGGGGAGCACTTTGGGGCCAGTGACCATAATTCTATTAGTTTTAAAATAGTGATGGAAAAGGATAGACCAGATCTAAAAGTTGAAGTTCTAAATTGGAGAAAGGCCAATTTTGACGGTATTAGGCAAGAACTTTCAAAAGCAGATTGGGGACAGATGTTCGCAGGAAAAGAGATGGCTGGAAAATGGGAAGCCTGCAGAAATGAGATAACATGAGTCCAGAGACAATACAGTCCTGTTAGGGTGAAAGAAAAGGCTGGCAGGTGTAAGGAACGCTGGATGACTAGAAAAATTGAGGGTTTGGTTAAGAAAACAAAGGAAGCATATGTCGGGTATAGACAGGATAGACTGAGTGAATCCTTGGAACAGTATAAAGGCAGTAGGAGTAATCTTAAGAGGAAAATCAGGAGGGCAAAAAGGGGACATAGATCGCTTTGGCAAACAGGGTTAAGGAGAATCCAAAGGGTTATTATAAATACACTAAGGACAAAAGGGTAACTAGGGAGAGAATGGGGCCCCTCAAAGATCAGCAAGGCGGCCTTTGTGTGGAGCCGCAGGAGATGGGGGAGATACTAGATGAGTATTTTGCATCAGTGTTTACTGTGGAGAAGGAGAAAGTGAGGACTGCAGATGCTGGAGATCAAAGTTGAAACTTTATTGCTGGAACAGCACAGCAGGTCAGGCAGCATCCAGGGAACAGGAGATTCGACGTTTCGGGCACAGGCCCTTCTTCAGGCCCTGATTCTCCTTACTGTGGAGAAGGACATGGAAGATATAGAATGTGGGGAAATGGATGGTGACATCTTGCAAAATGTCCATATTACAGTGAAGGAAGTGCTGGATGTCTTAAAGGTGGATAAATCCCCAGGACCTGATCAGGTGTACCCTAGAACTCTGTGGGAAGCTAGGGAAGTGATTGCTGGGCCTCTTGCTGAGATATTTGAATCATCGATAGCCACAGTTAAGGTGCCAGATACCTGGAGGATGGCTAATGTGGTGCCACTATTTAAGAAAGGTGGTAAGGACAAGCCAGGGAACTATAGACCAGTGAGCCTGACATCAGTGGTGGGCAAGTTGTTGGAGGGAATCCTGAGGGACAGGATGTACATGTATTTGGATTCGGGATAATCAACATGGCTTTGTGTGTGGGAAATCATGTCTCATAAACTTTATTAAGTTTTTCTGAAGTAATGAAGAGGATTGATGAGGACAGAGCACTAGAAATGATCTATAGGGACTTCAATAAGGCGTTCAACATAGTTACTCATGGAAGACTGGTTAGCAAGGTTAGATCTCATGAAATACAGGGAGAACTAGTCATTTGGATACAGAACAGGCTCGAAGGCAGAAGACAGAGGGCGGTAGTGATGGAGGCTTGCTTTTCAGACTGGAGGCTTGTGTCCAGTGGTGTCCCACATGGATTGGTGCTGGGTCCACTGCTTTTCGTCATTTATATAAATGATTTGGATGTAAACATAGGAGGTGTAGTTTGCAGATGACACCAAAATTGAAGGTGTAGTGCACAGTGAAGAAGGTTACCTCAGATTACAACAGGATCTTGATCAGATGGACCAATGGGCTGAGGAGTGGCAGATGGAGTTGAATTTAGATAAATGCGAGGTGCTGCATTTTGGAAAAGCAAATCTTAGCAGGACTTATACACTTACTGGTAAGGACCTAGGGAATGTTGCTGAACAAAGGGACCTTGGAGTGCAGGTTCATAGCTCCTTGAAAGTAGAGTCAGAGGTAGATAGGATAATGAAGAAGATGTTTGGTAGGCTTTCATTTATTGGTCAGAGCACTGAGTATAAGGAGGTCATGTTGCAGCTGTACAGGACATTGATTAGGCCACTTTTGGAATATCGCATGCAATTCTGGTCTCCTTCCTATCGGAAGGATGTTGTGAAACTTGAAAGGGTTCAGAAAAGATTTATAAGGATGTTGCCAGGGTTGGAGGATTTGAGCTATAGAGAGAGGTTGAACAGGCTGGGGCTGTTTTCCCTGGAGCGTCAGAGGCTGATTGGGTAAATAGACAAGGTCTTTTACCTGGGGTGGGGAGTCCAGAACTAGAGGGCTTGGGCTTAGGATGAGAGGGGGAAGATCTAAAAGAGACCTAAGGGGCAACTTTTTCATGCAGAGGGTGGTGCATGTGTGGAATGAGCTGCCAGAGGAAGTGGTGGAGGCTGGTATAATTACAACATTTGAAAGGCATCTGGATGGTTATATGAATAGGAAGGATTTAGAGGGATATGGGCCAAGTGCTGGCAAATGGGACTAGATTAGGTTGGAATATCAGGTTGGCGAGTTGGATTGCAGGGTCTGTTTCCATGCTGGACATCTGTATGACTCTATGACTCTAACTGAGGAGCATAGGAACAGAAATGGGCCATGCAGCCTGTCAGACCTACCCTGCAATACTATATTTTCTTGCCTGATTGTAAACAATTTACCCACCCATCCCCATAACTCTGATGCCCCTGATAGTTTTCAGACTATCAACCTCTGCCTTAAACATACTCCAAGAGGGTCCGCAGCTCTCTGTGGTGAAAAATGCCACAAGTTCACAACTCACTGAGTAAAATAACCCTTCATCTCAGATCTAAGTGCATGCCCCTTACTTTTATATTGTGTCCCCTGTTTCTAGACTCTCTGACCAGGAAAACATTTTATTTGTTTCTAACTCATCAATTGCTTTTTGCTGTTAGCGAGTTACAATGAGATTAGATTAGATTAGATTCCCTACAGTATGGAACCAGGCCCTTCAGTCCAACAAGTCCACACTGATCCTCTGAAGAGTAACCCACCCAGCCCCATTCCCCACATTTACCCCTGACTAATGCACCTAACACTACGGGCAATTTAGTATGGCCAATTCATCTAACCTGCACATCTTTGGATTGTGGAAGGAAACCTGGAGCACCCGAAGGAAACCCACGCAAACACGGGGAGAACATGCAAACTCCACACAGACTGTCGCCCAAGGCTGGAATCAAATCCGGGTCCCTGACGCTGTGAGGCAGCAGATCATCTCACATTCTTTGAAACTCTAGTGAATATAGGTCCGTTTTGCCCAATCTGTCTTCATCGCTGAGTTCTGCCATCCCAGAAACAAAACTGGTGAATTTCTGTTGCATTCCCTCGATGGCAAACATATCTTTCCTGAGGTAAGGAGACAAAAACTGCACACAGTCCTCCAGGTGCGGTCTAACCAAGCTCCTAGTCAATCGAAGAAAGAATTCACTACTCCTGTACTCAAATTCTCTCACAATAAAAACTAACATTCTATTAGTCTTTACTGGAAATGCTCTGCAGGCCTGGCAGCATCTGTGAAGAGAAATCAGAGTTAACGTTTTGGGTACGGTGACTGAAGACTCTGATTTCTCTACACAGATGCTGCCAGACCAGCAGAGCTTTTTCAGCAATTTCTGCTTCTGTATAAGAATAAATGGGCCATTCTCACATTTGCAGGTTGTGATTGTGGGGTACAACAAGGATCCGTACCAGGGCCCCAGTTGTTCACAATATATGTCAATGATTTGGAGATGGGGATTATGCGTAATATTATTAGATTTGTGGATGATACAAAGCCAAGTGGCAATGTACATTGTAAAGAAGATATAAAGCAGCTTCAGGAGCATTTGGACAGGCTGAGTGAGTGGGCAAGAACATGGCCAATAGAATATAATATGGAAAAATGAGAGGTCACTCATTTTGATAGGAGAAACAGAGTTGTAGAACATTTCTGACACAGTAGGAGGTTGGAAAGTATAGATGTACAAAGGGACCTTGGCACCTTTGCCAATAAATCACTGAAGCCTAATACGCAGGATCTGAGGAAGGGTCACTCAACTGGAAATATTACCTCTGACTTCTCTCCACAGGTGCTGCCAGACCTGCTGAGCTTTTCCAGCAATTTCTATCTTTGACCCTGATTCCAGCATCTGCAGTTCTTTCAGTTTCCACTAATTCCTACTCTCAGTTTTCTGTCGGTTAGCCAATCATTAATCCAAGCTGATACATTGTTTCCTATCTTTGTGCTTTAATTTTTCTAAGCAGCCTCCTGTGGGAGACTTTATCAAATGCCTTCTGAAAATCCAAGATGTGTCACAGATGCACTATCAAATGAAATTTGACACATGAGCCACATAAGTAGATCCCAGGATAGTTTGGCAAAAACCTGGTCAAAGAGGTGGGTTTTAGTGAGCACCTTAAAGCAACATAAGGAGGTTCAGGGAGGGAATTCCAGAACGCAGGGCCAGACAGCTGAATACATGGCCACCAATACAGAGGCAAAGGAAGCATTAATGACTGACATTGGAGCAATTTGTAGTTTCTGAGGGTTATAAAGCTGGAGTAGGTTATGGTGATAGAAAAGAGCAACATTCACAAATTTTAAACTCAAGGTTTTGGGGAATCAGGGACCCTTCAAACTAGCTCCTTCCAATGATCTTCATGTACACTCCTGCTGCTATCCATTCCTAAAACTACCCACAGGGAAATTGAGAGTCTCGGGATATTGGTGTTACACACAGAGCAGGACAATAACTTAGTGCAAGCCTGCAGGATTCTACTCTGTCCTTGTGATGACACCCTTCGAGAGATTATGCAAATGCAGCCTCAGAATTTGATGAGGTCATTCGAAGCCTGATCTAAAGTTTGGGAAACGGATGTGCAGATATTTGCTGAGCAAGAGAAGGCTGTAAATGAAGTCCTATGGTTTTACCGTGTCAAAATTATGAATGAGTCTCTTTTACGACTCTTGCTTATGTATGGGCATTGGGGCCTGTGCAATTAGAATGGCCTGTCTAGTGACATCTACCTGCTGAGAATAAATTACACAGGAAACCCAATACATCAGAAATAACAGAAGGAGGAAATTAAATTCCTTGCTATTCTTTTTCACATGCATGCTTTTGATGGAAGATGCTTTTTAGCTGTTGAGGGAGATGAGAGATTTGTTATACGAGAGAGGAAAGGAGTCAATAGAATTCAACGTATTTCTATGCAATTTAATGTAAGAAGGAGATGCTGAAAAGAGTTTTGATCAAACATTTCACAGCTCGTTTATGGCTCTGATATCGACTCCAGTGACTTGCTTTGAGAGCATATCCTGGCAATTGTTCTTCATTCACCTTTTGCATCTCTGTTTAGAAGTATCTTTGTTTTATTTATCCTATTGCCATTCCCTTCTGCTTTGAGCCATCTCATTTCATCTCTCCCGGCTTCCATAACCTCTCCCTGTTACCCCGTTCCCAATCTTTTATCCAGGTTCAGAACTTGGTCATAAACTATTCAGTCATCCAGTTCTGACAAAAGGTCACCAACTTAAAACAGTGAATTTATTTCTGTCAAAGGGTGTGGTGCTGGAAAAGCACAGTCTGTCAGGCAGCATCTGAGGAACAGGAGAATCGACATTTCGAGCATAAGCTCTCCATCAGAAATCCTCCGAAATGTCGACTCTCCTGCTCCTCGGATGCTGCCTGACCTGCTGTGCTTTTCCAGCACCATACTCTTTGACTGTGATCTCCAGCATCAGCAATCCTCATTTTCTCCTGATTTTATTTCCATTCCCGCAGAGATGATAGCTGATGCACTGACGAGTTTTTCCAGTGTCATCTGTTCTGGTGTCAAATTTCCAACATTTGTAATGTTTTGATCTTTTTTCTCAAGTGAAGTGAGTGTACTTAACCAGAGTGGTGTTGAATAATGAGCTGTAACTGCTTGTCACTAAAACTAAACTATAAGATATCAAAGCTTTGCCGAACTGTTCCTTTTTGGACAGTATCCTGTCCAAATTCCTCTTTCTTAAGATCCCAAACAGCTCACAGATTATCTGGCAACTCTGAGTGAAAAGAGAATAAAAGCTGTGCCTGTTTCTCTGGAGCTGGACTGCTCACAGTTCCCATTTGACGGTGAAAGACCCTGATGCCATCAAGCTTTTACTGTGCCCATGACAATTTGTTAAAACAAATCTGCAAGTTAATCCATTGTGGAGGAGAGACACATGCACAGTATTAGCAAGCTCACAAATAACCTGTGCCTGAATGTGCTTGTGAATGGCTTATTCCCTCTGCCTGGAATACATGTAGAAACATAGAAAATATGTGCAGGAGTAGGCCATTCGGCCCTTCGAGCCTGCACCACTATTCAAATGATCATGGCTGACCATGCCATCTCAGAATCCCATTCCCACCCTCTCCCCATACCCCTTGATCCCTTTAGGTACAAGGACCACGTCCAGCTCCCTCATGAATATCTGAATAAACCAGCCCTTACAGCTTCCTCCACACATTCACAACTCTCTGAGTGAAGAAATCCCTCCTCAGCTCAGTCCTGAATGGCTTGCTCCTAATTTTTAGACTGTTATACCCCACCCCAGTTCTGGACTTCCCCAACGTCAGGGACAATCTTCCCGCATCCAGCCTGTCCAGTCTCATCAGGATTTTATACATTTCTAAGAGAACCCCCTCATTCTTCCAACTTCCAGTGAGTACAAGCCCAGTCGATCCAGTCTTTCCTCATATGTCAGTCCTGCCATCCCAGGAATCAGTCTGGTAAACCTTCGTTGGACTCCCTCAGTAGCAAGAATATCCTTCCTCAGACTAGGCAACCAAAACTGCACACAATACTCAAGTTGTGGCCTCACCAAGGCCCTGTATAACTGCAGCAAGACATCCTTAGTCCGATACACAAATCCTCTCACTATGAAGGCCAACATACCATTAGCTTTCCTCACCACCCGCTGTGCCTGCACACCAACGGTCAGCGACTGGTCCACCATGACACCCAGGTCTCACTGCACCTCACCTTCTCCTAAACTGCCACCTTTCAGATAATAATGTGCCTGTCTATTTTCGCCACCAAAGTGGATAACCGCACATTTATCCACATTATATTGCAATTGCCAAGTATTTGCCCACTTAGCCAGTCTGTCCAAGTCACCCTGTAGCCTCTTAGCATCCCCCTCACAGCAGACACTGCCACCCAGCTTAGTGTTGTCTGCAGATGTGAAGATATTGCAACCAGTTCCTGTGTCCATATCGTTAATGTAGATTGTTAACAGTTGGAGTCCCAGCACTGAACCATGTGTTAACGCACACATCAGTGCTTGTAACTCTGAAAAGGACCACCCGTTTATCCTAACTCTCTGCTTCCTGTCTGCCAACCAGTTCTCTACCCATGTCAATACTTTACCTCCGATACCATGAACTTTAATTTTCCTCACTAATCTCTTGCATGAAACCTTATCAGAAGCCTTTTGAAAGTCCAGATACACAAATCTATTGATTCACCCTTGTCCTCTCTACTGATCATATTCTCAAAAAAATTCCAGAAGAATTATCAAGCATGATTTCCCTTGAATGAATCCAAATGCTCAATTATTACACCTTTCATGATTGATTCCAGCATTTTCCCCAGCACCAATATCAGGCTAACCAGCCTATAATTCTCCATTTTCTCTCCCTCCTTTTTTAAAGCGTGGGCTACATTAGCTACCTTGCAGTCTATTGGTACTTTTCCAAAGTCTACAGAATGCTGGAAAATGACCACCAATGCATCTGTTCTTTCTAGGGCCACTTCCTTAAGTACTCTGGGATGCAGAGCATCAGGCCCTGGGGACTTAGTAGGTTTGATTCCCATCAATTTCCCCAGTATCATTTCCTGACTAATAAGGATTTCTTTCAGTTCGTCCATCATGCTTGACCCTCTGTCCCCTCGTATTTTCTGAAGGTTATTGGTGTCCTCCTCAGTGAAGACAGATTCAAAGTATTTGTTCAACTGGTCTGCCATCTCAATTGTCCCACACACATAACAGTTTGCTCAGGCACCCTCAAAATTTATTGGAATTGTTACGGCGTTCAAATAAGTTGTTCTGAAGGACTCAAAACATTAACTTTGTTTCGCTCCCCACAGCAGCTGAGTTTCTACAGCATTCTCTGGGCTTTAAAGTCATTCATTGTGTTTACAATGATTCTCTGAGGTTACTGCACCTTAAGAGTACTCGACAATGCATCAAACTGACACTTCTGCATCAAGAGAAAGGAAGAACTGTCCTTTCAAACCAATGTAACTGAACTGGATTTATCTAGCAAATCATTTTACACACTTCCTCTTAATTCTAAATCAATCAGCAGACAATCAAATCTACCTGGAGACAGTGACAACAACACAATTGTTTTCTTTTGGCATCCACAGATCATTACAAGAAAGCCCCTATGGGTCAAATAGCTATCAGACATTTCAGCTCAACTCACCAGGCAGAATTCACTCTTCACTGACTTTGAGAATATAAAAAAATTCTACCAACTGTGGAAAGTAGTCATGATAGAAGAGACAATTTGTTCTTGATATTCTGTGGAGTGCATAAGACTTTGTATATTATGATTCAAGTGAAACAGGGTTGAGTTTAATGGTTTCATATGACTGCTGATTAAGTTCTGCCACAGAACTAGAAGAATTGTTTCGAAAGATAAGTTTTTACTGAAGACCTTTCCCCTGGACTTAAGGGGATTGCTTGCTATGGTAAATGAACTCACTGCAGTTGTATCTCTGGGGATCTAGGATTGACGGCTTGCTCATATTGAGACTGTAAAGTTACAGATGGCATGATGTAACTTGAGTGAGCAGTGTGTTATACACCATAACTGCACATAGATTTCAGGAACTCACTCAGATAGCCTACAGGATGGATCAGATTGAAAATGGAAATGTGCACCCTGGTAATACATTGGAAGGCAGCCTTCTTTGACCAACCAGGATGTTTTTCTTATGTGACTAGATCAGACATTATCTTTACACTGAAGCATCATTTCCACCGAAGCAGTTCTGGGATTACATGGAATTATATAGAATCAAGAGCACAGAAACAGATCATTCAGCTCGATAAGTTTCTGTTCCACATAAGTTTCCTCCCTCCTCACTTAACGGTATCAGTAAGTCCTTTGGTTCTTTGCTCCCTCATTTACTTGGCAAGTTCCTCTTTATGTTTCTACCCTAATTGTCCTAACTACATCTTAAGTGAAGAAGGTTTTCCTCAATTAATCATAAGAATGTTTTTTAGAGACTGTCATGGTCAAAGCACTTAGTTCTGGCCTCTCCTCCAAATAGAAATGTTTCTTTCTTGCATACCCATCCATTTGAAGACTGTTCTGAGGTTGACACTGCAATACCCTCTATTCCTGATGAAGGGCTTTTGCCCGAAACATCGATTTTCCTGCTCCTTGGATGCTGCCTGACGTGCTGTGCTTTTCCAGCACCACTCTGATCTAAACTCTGGTTTCCAGCATCTGCAGTCCTCACTTTTGCCGACTGCAATACAGTACTTGAGGGAGGTGCTGAACTGTCTGAGGTGCCTACATTTAGATGGGAGTATCATCTGTCCTCTCAGACAGATCTAAATCAGTGAAATAGCTTCCTATTGCATCACCTTCATGATTGTTGTCAAACTGCAATCTGGAATTTCACTTTCTAGGCATCCATTCTTGGGTAGACACCTAACTTGAGTGTTTTACCCTCTGGTCCCCTGACAAGGTTGGGGCTGATCACACAAGTCACCATTGGTAGCTGCTTATATTTAACCCTGTTGAGATGGTACCCACCAGGAGCGAACATTGTCACTGGGCAGAGCTACCCCTGGCACTTTGTACACTGTCAGAAGCTGGGCTGCTTCCAACAACAATTTCATCGACATAGCACAAGGAAACTTTGAGATTCCAAACACTTGCAGTTATTGGCTCTGAATGGAGTCCCAACAAATCAAAGAGCTCTTTTGCAGATGAATGACTGCTTCACAACGGACTGAATGGCCTGTTTCTGTGCCATTAATTTTCTTTTAATTTAAGTGGCACATCGAAGTAAGCTTATCATGGTGGAGCATTGTATTCCTTTCCTCATTCAATAGACGTATTAGAAAGATTAAGTTCAGTGAAGGAATATTGAATAATAAGCTTCCTTCACCATTGCAGTGCTATATCCTGTCGACAATGTTAATGCAGAAATTTAGGTGGAGTACCTTTTTTCAGTTGTATCAGGATTTTTAAGAGCCTGTTCTTCCGACGGAGAGATTTAGCACAAGTTTTTTATGCAGGCTAACACCACAATCCAAACATTTTAAACGGAATCAGGAGCACAAGTGTATGAAGCACTTTGAAAGCAGGCTCATTATTCCCTTAAGTGCTGGACTAAATTTGGATCATGCACTAACATAACAGATTGCAGAAGCACATAACGTAGTTACTTCAATGCAATATGTAACGAGTAAACTGTAATCCACAGATGCTAATAGATGTACTAGTGGAAAAATTGCATTTGGACTATATTGTAAATATATTTCAAATGGATACTGATGAGTTGTTTCAAAGGAATTCCCATGGAATCTTTATCACAAAATTTCTGCTATAAAGATAAACAGGTTGCTGTCTCAGGGGCTTATGCTGGAGATGTATAAGATGCTGGTTAGGCCACAGGTACAGTATTATTGAGGAATCCACATAATTAGAAGGATGTAATAGCAGTGGCGAGGGATGCAGAGGAGATTTACCAGCACGTTGCCTGGCCTGGAGAATTTCAGTGATGGGGAGAGACGGGACTGAACGGGATTACATAGAAGAATACAGCGCAGTACAGGCCCTTTAGCCCTCGATGTTGCGCCGATCCAAGCTCACCTAACCTATACTAACCCACTATCCTCCATATACCTATCCAATGCAAATCTTCCATCCTTCAACTGGACCATGTGATGCAACCAGCAGGTGATGCAACCAATGGGATTGTTCTGTTTAGAACAGAGGAGATTGAGAGGGGACGTGTACCAAACTGAGGGTCATAGAGAGGGGAGACAGGAAGAACCCTTTCCCCTTGATGGAGGGATCAATGACCAGGGGCCACAGGTTTAAGGAGGTTTGGAGGAGATGTGAGGAAAGGGTTTTTTTTCACCCAGAGGGTGGTGAGAATCTGGAGCTCACCGCTTGTGGGAATGGGAGAGGCAGAAACCTGCATAACATTGAAGAGGGATTCAGGTGTGTAGGCTATACAGGGCCAAGAGCTGAGAAACAGGACTAGAGTAGTGAGGTGGTTGTTTTTGACCAGCACAGATATGATGGACCAAAGGGCCTTTTTCTGCACTGTTAGTTCTCATCGGCTGTATATATTGGTTTAAATAAAAAAACCCTCTAGGTCTGAAGGGTACATTTTCCACTTGAATTAAACTCACTCCCAGGGACTCACTTCCTGTTGGGAGTACTGAGAGATACTATGAAGATGGTGTGGTCAATGGTGCCCAGAGTGGGCTCACTGGTCATAAAGACTCTCCTGATATGATACAGAAGAGGAGCACACAGATAGAGTGCATGTGCTTTCACAGCTCTGACTGGCAGCTCACTTACTTGGAATAGGCGCTGTCTCCTGAGTCCTGAGACTATTTAACGCAAAGCATGGACTTTGTTCATTTATTTATTCCTGCCATGAATCTAGCAGCTTTCACTGAGAAACATTGGTTGGCCCGAATCACTATTGTAACTGATCTGTGATGGAGGCCCTGTCTGAGTGGGTGAAAGCCTGGACACAAATCTTCCATCCTTCAACTGGACCAGGTGATGCAACCAGCAGGTGATGGAACCAAGCTCAAAGAAGGAACAAAGCATGTAAATTCAATAAGGATCAGCCCTAAGTCGATACAGCAATGCTAGAGAAAGTTCATGGACTGCAGCTGGACAGCAAGGAGATGATAGATGACAATTTCTACAGCGTACCTAGTCAGAGCATATACCCCACACAGTATGGTTTTATATAAGATGTTGTTCAATGGCACTCCTGTGAAATGCCTTTGGATTTGCACTATGTTACAGGAGCTCAATATTATGCATTCAGATTATTGCCCTTGCACTTTCAATGAATTCCCACCAACTGGAAGAACAGCAATTGCTCCCAAGCAGACCATGCATTTACTTGCATTGCTCCACTCCAAAGCCCCAGAATGAGCTGCCAGAGGAAATGGTGGAGGTTGGTACAATTACAGCATTTAAAAGGCATTTGGATGGGTATATGAATAGGAAGAGTTTAGTGGGATATGGGCCAAGTGCTGGCAAATGGGACTAGATTAGTTTAAATTATCTGTTTGGCATGGACGGGTTGGACCGAAGGGTCTGCTTCCATGCTGTACATCTCTATGACTCTATAACCACTAATACGCAAAGGGAGCATTGAGTATATGCTACAGCTGTACAGGACATTGGTAAGGCCACATTTGGAGACTTGCATACTCTGCTGTAGGAAGGATGTTATTAAACTGGAAAGGGTGCAAAAAAGATTTATGAGGATGTTATTGAGACAGGACATTTTGAGTTATAAGGAGAGGTTGGATAGGCTGGGGCTTCTTTTTCCTGGAGTGTAGGAAGCTGAGGGAAGACCTTTTGAGGTTGATGAAGTCATAAAGGGTACGGATAGGGTGAATGGAGAGGAGCTTTGCCTTAAGATAAGGGAGTCCAGGATGAGGGGGCGTTGGTTTAAGGTGAGAGGGGAAGAGTTTAAAAAGGACCTGAGGGGCAACTTTTTCACACAATGTGTATGGAAGGAGCTGCCAGAGGATGTATTAGAGATGGGTACAATTACAACATTTGGGGGATATTTGAACAGGTACACGGATAGGAACGTTTTAGAGGGATATGAGCCAAACACGGGCATATGGGTCTAGTTCAGTTTAGGTAATCTGGTTGGCATGGATGAGTCGGGCCAATGGGCCTGTTTCCATGCTGTATAACTCTATGACTCTATAACAAATTCCTTTCCTAGTTACAGAAAGTACAGAAATCATTCTTAGGGAGCCAAATCATATCCAGCGGACCATCAATCAGCTATTGTATTTCTTCCGTTATATCAGCTTGACTTCCGAAGTATCAATTGGGTGCATACCACTTTGGTATTGCAGAAGAAGCTATAGGAATGCAAGTTTTCCTTTTATTTTTTTAGTGTTGAAAAGGCTGCTTGATGCCAATGTAATTGCAGCAGTCAGCAAGACTACCGTGGAAACAATTGTAATGCAATACCAAACAGGCAGTAACAATTAATCCATCAAGGTCAGTAGAGAAACAAAAATGCAAAGTATATTTTAAAAAATCCAGATTTTCGATGCAGGAATAATCAGTCATGCCTTTAAGAAGCAAAGCTCCAGAGGCCACAGTGACAGATGAAAGCAGCTCTCATGCTTTGTGTGATAGTAATGCAGTAAGAATGATCAGATGTGCACAGTCACTCATCAATCTCATTACATTAGGAGTTCAGCTGGGGAGTTAGCACATTCTGTTTTCCTGCTGCTACTGGATCGCCTGCCTGTAGTGCGTACAGTGACAGTGACAGTGTGGTTAGTAACGTTAATGTACCAGCTCCAATGAAGCCTTCCTGGCTCACTGCATCAGCTTCACCCAGGGCTCCTTACCCAGTCTGCATCTGAAACTCCAAAAAAAAACCCAAGAAAACTGCGGAAGCTGGAAATCAGAAACAAAAGCCAAAATTGATGGAAAGTCTCAGCAGGTCTGGCAGCATCTATGGAAAGAAATCAGAGTAAACGTTTCAGTGACTCTCCCTCAGAACTGATGGTAGCTAGGAAAATGTAGAAGATAGGGTGGGAGGAGGGGGTAAGGAGTAAACAATAAGTGGGGATAGAGCCCAAAGAGAGAGAAGGACACTTGGAGAGACAAAGGAGTAGATAATGATCAGCCTAGGAGAGTGAATAGCTATTAGTGGACTTTTTGTTGCTAATGGGTTGTGCGTAATAGCAGAATGTGTGATAATAAGGCTTGGAGTGTGGGAGGGTGGGGTAAGGACATGGGGCAAAGTACCTCAAGCTCTAAAATTGTTGAACTCAATATTAAGTCCACAAGGCTGTGGAGTTCCCCAGCAGAAAACAAGGCACTGTTCTTCCAGCCTGCACTGAGCTTTGCTGGAGCACTGCAGCAAGCCTGAGACAGAGATGTTGGCCTGGGAACAGGCTGCTGCCGTGGCAATGGCAGGCAAAAGCAATTTCTGAAACTCAGGCTGTTTGTGCTGTCAAATTTGATGTGAAGCTCCACTGATCAGCTTTGGTGTTGCAGGCTCCCAAAATCTGTTATGGAATAGGCCAGACCACTCAAAACATTCTTAAGCAGGCAGCCCCAGACCATAACTTTGAAATTTGTTTTGGTAAATGTACAGTGAGAATTACCCAGAGTAAGTTAACTAGGTTGACTACTAGATTTTAAAACAGACAATAATTTATTCACAAAATTACACAATGAAACACAAAGAACAGAATAAAGAACCCTTACAGAACTCAGTCTGTCCAACTAGATGTAATTTTGTTGTTCCCAATATACACAACAGTCCCAATAAACACCAGTATAAATGGAACACATGATTGCAGGTTGAAATTGAAGCACTGAAAGAGAAAAAGAGTTTCCACACCGCTCCCTGTTGAACTTCCAACCAGTTCAAGACTGAACTAAAATTGCTCAGCTCAGCTTCATACAAGTCACTGCTAAAACATGACCACTTTGGCCTGAAGGCTCATCTGTTTACATCTAAACAAAAGGCCTCTCAAAATCTTTTTCATCTCTGTACCAAACCAGATTGACTGAAGCCCAGCCTGGTGTATTACCCCTCTGAAAAAAAAATCAAGGACAGTGTCTCCTTGAGCCAAGGAAGAGCTTTTAGAAAAAAAGGGACTAGCTTTGTGACAACCTGCTCTGAGGTTGGAGTATCATCAAATCCACTTGACATTCCATGTATGAACGGATCCTTCCGGAGAGCAAAGGACACCCCTTTGGATCAACGACTGCATCCGAGAAACACCACATACCTAAATGCCAGGACGCACCTGAAGCAGAAACCAGCACGTGAGCAAGCAGGATGCGAGACAGTGAACACTTATTTTGAAGTGGTAACAATAGCAACAATGGATGAGTGTACCAGCCAGCACAAGACCAAGTATGGTGAATACCCCTAGATAGCCCTATGAGGGCACGGAGAGCTCACTTTCAATCAAGACTGTTAAAATAGCAAGATGACATGAAGGAGTAAGTGTCTCTTTGTAGACCACATAGGAGGTATTCTGGGCAATTCTAATTGTAAAGTGGGCACTATATTGAATTGTAGCATGATGTGGTCCAGTGGGGCCTTTCTTCTTGGCTTCTTCACTCTGAAAATACAACAAGAAGCCAAGGATGAGTTCACTTGAGATCTCCAAAAGGCATTTATTTCTGGGGGCTCCTAGTCACCAAAAGGTGAACAGTCAGACTATTAATCAAAAGAGCACTCAAGTGCTGAGGATTGCCTCCAGGAAGGCATATTTACCCAATGTGGCAATGCTTGTGTTATCCTTCATAACTCAGGAAGCCAGGATGTAGCTAGCATGGTATTGAAAGCTTCAACAGATTTTATTACAGCAGATTAATGTCTACAAATATTATATTCACAGGCACATCTGTATCTGCGCTTACATTAAACTATTAGAAGCCACAGTCTGAGTGGCCTGAGTTAAGATGGGATCTGGGATCTTTATGCCTGCAGGTCATAAACTGTGATATGGTGATGATATCATGGACATTTTTCTTAAAGATATATTGCGCACTAACTGTGAGACGGAACACAATATCATATATAACATGTGATTAGCCATCTCTTGAGTCCTCCATTCAAATTTTTAAACCCTACAGTAATTATCCAGATTGGCTAATATGATGCTGCATCTCTGGATGTATTAATATTCAGAAGACTCCATAGACTAGATAAGCAGGTGTGCAATCTGGTCTATTTCAAATGAGGCAGTCATAGCAATTAAATAACTGACAGCCATCTCAAAATACAAACAGTCTGGACAGACTGTTATACTGTCATTCTCCTCACAAAGAATCTGAAATCTAATCTTTGTCTAAGTTTAAATAGAACAAAATCTTTCCTGTTTAAGGCAGCTCTGTTTCATTCACTCACAATCAGGACTGCAGCCTGTTATTGAGCACATAGCACCTGCACTGCAGACTTCACCTACACTAGCTCTTGATACAGTCGAAGCATCTTTCGTGAATGCTCATGGTGCTGCTATGTCATACTACATTTCCAGATAAATGTTGGCCAGTTACAATTCAGCTGTGGAACAGTTTCAGGAAACCATGAAGATTTTCAATGGCTGAGTGATGCCCGCTGCTTTTCGTTAACACACGCCAATGAAAATATTCCCACCTCCTTCACCAGCTGTTTTCATACAGAGACACCACGTATCAATTTGTTTTTTCCCTCAACCCTATATCCTAGCAAAACATTGCTGCTACCTCACAAAACATTGATCTCCTTACTGAGGGAGTGGTGCACTGTTAAGGTGCTGACCTTTAGCTGAAATATTACATCGAAGTCCCACCTGCCCACTCAGATCGATGTAAACGTTCCCAAGGTACTACTTCGAAGAACGGCAGGGAATCAAACCACATTCTTGTCTTACCTTTTTTATCATGTGGTTTGATGCCACACTATGCCCATGTGCCCACTCAAACTTTTTAGTCTGATGTTGCATATCTGGTGCAGTCTTTCGAAGTGTACTAACTCTGCCACACTTTACTGTTTATGCTCTGTGATGTGCAGCTCCATGACATTATCATAAAATTGCTCCAGGGTCCTGAAATGTACATACACGCGTACACACACTGACAGACACACACACACACACACTGACAGACAGACACACACACACTGACAGACAGACAAACACACACACACAAACACACACACTGACACACTAACAGACACACACAGACAAACACACTGACACACATGCAGACACACACACACACATATACACACACACACATATACACACACACAGACACACACAAACACACACACACACACATATACACACACACACATATACACACATGCAGACACACACAATACCATGTACATGTTTTCTGGAACAAAAATAGAAAATGCTGGAAACATTCAGCAGGTCAATCAGCATCCATGGAAGGAAATGGAATCATTGGGCAGAACTTTCCTAGCTCCTGAACAACATGGACAAAGACAAGAACGTTGGAAGCATCACATGAGATAACCAATGAGGAGTTCCTGATGTTGTGAGCATCTAGTCCCATTTTCCAAGCAAATGTTGAACAGTGAGACATGACTGTCATTAGTGAACAGTGAGCTTGCATTTGCATCCTCATTCAGACATCTCATTGAAATGCAGATTCCCTGCCCACCAGATGGAGTGGGATGATGCAGCAAGGAATCTTGCTCGGCCTGAAAGAGAGAAACCCTCCCTGAAACCAGCCAAGAAAGAATACGTAGCCAATTTCCAATAAGATTCAGCTCAAAATCTCAAATCGGGATGACCTTTCAGAATGAGTTATAACAGAGAACTAAGTTTGCTCCAATAGTAAAAAGAGAGAATGCTGGAGAAACTCAGCAGGTCAGGCAGCAGCTGTGGACAGAGAAGGACAATTAACGTTTCGAGTCTGTGGCCTTTCATGTTTACTCTGTTAGTTCCTATTTTATATGATATTGCCACAGTTTACCTCTGTATCAAACATTAAACTGAGCATATTCAATATTAGGGCTACGTCTTTTTAAAGCACAAAGCCGTAGTGAGTTTGAATAAAGTTTCAAAAAATTGTTGCCACAGAGGGAATGGTTCTCCCTGCTTCTCTGACCCTTGGTTCCGATGTGCAAGGGCTTTGTGTTTGTGCTCTGGAGATAGTTACCCAACAGGAAAGGTCCGTAGGATGTTTCCTGCCTGCTAAATAAAACTCAAAGTTGTTGTTGTTGTTGATTTGTGAAGGGGGGAGAAAACACAAAATAAACAGGAGGACCAAGCTTCTTGACAGACTTTCCTCAATAATCCATTAAGTTCTGCATCAGCAACCCAAGACTCCCTCATACAGCGTGGGGTTGGAATAGTGTGAGGCGTTTTTTTGAAGTCAGCATGTGTGGAGAAGTTGAGAGAAAACAAGCAGGGCAAAGGAGGCAGCCAAACCCACAGAGTGCCAGCACCTGCAAAAGTCAGCAAGGTATGTTCATCAATCAGTTTCTGAATATCTTGCTCATTCATGGAGCAAGTAACAATAAGGGTTTGTTATGAAAAGAGAATGAAAAATCAGACAGCACCTGCCAACAACAGTTCCTACACTGTAAATAGATCTAGAAGAATGGTACAATTCCCAATCACGGAACTCATTGGATGAATATAGCAACACAACCTGCTCATATTTGCTGAGCTTCCTGCAATAACTGACTCGCTGCTGATTCTGAGTATCGGGCAAGTTGAGGAGGGGTGTATAAGACTTCGGTTAACTCCTGAATGTAGCACAAATGAAACAAACATCTGGGTTATCATGTGTCTGTCTGTCTGTCTGTCTGTGTGTGTCTGTTTGTGTGTGTGACTGTCGGTGTGCGTGTCTGTCTGTCTGTCTGTGTATGTCTGTCTGTGCATGGTGTGTATCTATCTGTCTGACTGTGGGTGTGTGTGTCTGTCTGTGTGTCTTTATGTGTGTGTGTGTGAATGTGCATGTGTTTGTCTGTACATGTGTGTCTGTCTGTGTGCGTGTGTTAGTCTGTCTGTGCGTGTCTGTCTGTCTGGCAGTGTGTGCCTGTCTGTGCGTTTGTGTCTGTCTGCTCTCTGTCTGTGCGTGTGTGTCTGTCTGTCTTTGTGTGTGTTTTGTGTGTCTATGTGTATGTCTGTGTGTGTGTCTGTGTGCATGTCTGTGTGTGTGCGTGCCTGTGTGTGTGTGTGCCTGTGAGTCTGTGTCTGTGTGTGCCTGTGTGTGTGTGTGTGTGTGCCTGTGTGTGTGTCAGTGTAAATCCCTCAGACACGGAATTCCCTCCTCTCCTAGGAGCAGCTATGGTCCCAGGCTGTTCCCCCAGCCTTTCCCCCGGATCAGTCCAGTCACAGCCGTCTGTTGGATGG
>NC_057736.1:10563600-10570716 GCF_004010195.1 Chiloscyllium plagiosum | reverse complement strand
TGTGTATGTGTGTGTGCGTGTACGTGTGTGTGTGTCTCTGTGTGTCTGTGTATGTGCGTGAACGTGTGCATGCGTGTATGTGCCTGTGTGTGTGTGTCTGTGTGCCTGTATGTGTCTGTGTACGTGTGTGTGTGTCTGTGTATGCATATGTGTCTGTGTGCATCTGTGTGTGTCTGGATGTGTATGTGTGCCTGTGTGTCTGTGTGTGTCTGTGTATGTGTGTGTGCATGTCTGTGTGCCTGTGTGTGTGTCTGGGTGTGTGTGCGTGTTCAGGCTCAGAGTCCATGGGGTTCTGTAAAATTCAGCCCAGTGTTAATCCCTCAACTGGTGATCTCATCAATATCTCAGTACTGCTTGTGGGAACTTACCCTGTACAAATCTGTTTGTGGTATTGTCTACATTTCACCAGTGATCACAGAACCTCATGGGATATACACTACCAGAAGTTATGAAGGGTGCTATATAAATGCAGGTCACAGATTTTGATTAAGTGATAACCTTCAATATCATAAAATGTGGCTAGGGAAACCCAAATAACTAACAGGCTAGGGTGGTGATCCTCCTAGCGACTGATGCCCTTCTGGAAGACCTGTTTCCTGTTTTCCTACCAGTTGTGTTTTATGAATTTCTGACTCCTGCTCCAATCTCATTCCCCTGCCTCATCCTTCACCACCAAGATGCCTCTGTAGATCAGTCAATTCCTGCTTCTGATATCAGAATTCTTTACTAACATCAGCCCTGACCTGGAATGAACTGTCGTAATGTCAGTGAAACTTATCTGTATCCATAATCGTTATTCTTCTGAACGAGACAGCGGCAGCATCAGAGGTTTGCATGTGTGTGGTTACACGTGGATGGCAAGTATTCCACCTGGAGGTCAGTGACCACTGGTGTCCCACAGGGATCTGGTCTTGGGCCTCTACTCTTTTAGTTTTTATAAATGTCTTGGATGAAGAAATGGAAGGGTGGGTTAGTAAGTTTGCCGATGACACAAAGGTCGGTGATGTTGTAGAGAGTGTTGAGGGCTGTGACAGGCTACAACAAGACAGGATGCAGAGCTGGGCTGAGAAGTGACAGATGGAGTTCAACCTGGATAACTGCTAAATGATTCGTTTTGGAAGGTCAAATTTGAATCTGAATACAGGGTTAAAAACAGAATTCTTGGCAGTGTGAAGGAACAGAGGGATTTCGGGTTCCATGTCCATAGATCCCTCCAAGTTGCCACACAAGTTGATAGCTGGAAATGTGTTGCTGGAAAAGCGCAGCAGGTCAGGCAGCATCCAGGGAACAGGAGAATCGACGTTTCGGGCATAAGCCCTTCCTCAGGAATCACACAAGTTGATAGGGTTGTTAAAAAGATGTATGGTGTTTTGGCTTTCATTAACAGGGAGATTGAGTTTAAGTGCCGCAATGTTTTCTGCAGCTCTATAAAACCCTGGTTAGACCACACTTGGAATATTGTGTCCAGTTCTGGTTGCCTCATTATAGGAAGGATGTCGATGCTTTAGAGAGGGTGCAGTGGAGATTTACCAGGATGCTGCCTGGATTGGAGGACTTGTCTTATGAAGAGAGGTTGAGTGAACTCGAGCTTTTCACACTGGAGAGAAGAAGGAAGACAGGTGACATGATAGAGGTGTACAAGGTAATGAGAGGCATAGATGCAGTAGATAGCCAGAAACCTTTCCCCAGGGCAGAAATGGCTGTCACGAGGGGTTGTAATTTTAAGGTGATTGGAAGAAGTTTTAGGGGAGATGTCAGAGGTAGGTTCTTTATGCAGAGAGTGGTGGGTGCATGGAATGCATTGCCAGCAGTGGTAGTAGAGTCAGAGACATTAGGGACATTTAAGTGACTGCTAGACAAGCACATGGACAGCAGTAAATTGAGGGATGTGTAGGTTAGGTTGATCTTAGGTAAATGCTTGGCACAACATCGTGGGCCGAAGGGTCTGTATTGTGGTGTACTGTTCTATGTTCTATGTGCCACTTTGTTAAATGAGGTGGAACTGGATTTTTAGCAGCATGCAAAACTCATAATCACTGCTAAGCAGCTTCATTGCAGCAAAAAATCAGTTGAGGTTACAGATTGTTCAATTTCTCCAATATGATAACATATTGTTACATATTCAAAATAATCTTCTAAAGCTTACTTATAACATTCCAGCAGCTATCTAAATTCTATGTTTACTGTTTAACCATTCATTTTGACCTCAGTAAAATTGAAATTAACATTTAGTGCTGTTTACTTTTGGTTTGCTGTCTGTGAGAATACGTCAGTGTGATTGGTTACTTACCCTGCCCCGATATTACTGTTTACTGGATACCTGGAGATGTCCTTGACTCAGGCTGGATCAAGAAGTAGGAATCCAGTCTCAGAGATCTTTATGGGCAACTTGCTTCACACTCAGCTGTGAGCACTGTTCACTTCACCAGACCGAAATTTGGAGCTTTACAAATTATAAAACTCTGTTGGAATTTGTCAGTATCACTTGCCGTGGGAGACTGTAACCATAGCAGGAGCTAAAATAATAATCTGACTCTTGCAACAGGGAAAAATATTCTGTTATATTTTGTTAGCTGTTTTCCAAAGTGCATAGTCACTTAGAAACAGAAACAGTAATTGTAGGGAAATGTCAGCAGGTCTGGCAGCGTCTGTGGAGAAAGAAAGGGATAATGGTATTATCTCTAGATTATTAATCCAGAAATCCAGGAAACATTCTGGTGACCTGAGTTCAAATGTTCAGATAGTGAAGTTTGAATTCAATAAAGATCTGGAATTTAACATCCCTATAAATCTTTTCTGCACCCTCTCAAGTTTAACAACATTCTTCCCACAGAACTACCATCAGAATTGTATGCAGTATTCTAAAAGTGGCCTCACCACTGTGTCCTCAACAGCCGCAATATGACATCCCAACTCCTATACTCAATACTCTGATGTATGAAGGAAAGCATACCAAATGCCTTCTTCACCACCCCGTCTACCTTCAACTCCGTTTTCAAGGAGCTATGCACATATGGAGTCATAAATCCAAAGACACCTTCCTGGGCATGTCAAAGGATCAGAATGCTAGGTCCTATTTGCACACAAGGAACTATCAAGCAGAATAAGTGAAGCTCCATAAAAGTTGACTCTTCAAAAAGCTTGTGAGAGCAACTGGTGCCACTGTGTCCTGGAACATCCCCCAAATTTGTAACCAATTGTATATCTAAAGCCAGTGGAGGTATAGGCTCAGGGCCCACTGAGAGATGACTCTGAGGAGCTGAATGGGGATGTAATGTGAGGGTCCAATGTTCAAGAGCCAGAATGACTTGTTCTCCTGTGCCAGACTGTCTTTAGCTCTTTTCCCAAGATCCCGGATGAAATGTGGGAGCTTTTATTTCACTGGATGCAAGAACATCACATCTGTGAAAGCCAGACTGAAACATAGACCATGTGCTAACAAGTCGAAATTGTATGTGCGTATGCGTGTATGCATGTGCGTGTGTGTGCTGACTTGTCGATCAGTGTAGCTGAGGAGAAATTATGCAGATTAAAGGGGATGAAGTCAAAAAGCTGAGAAGATGAATTGCGTACATTACTGTGGAAGGAGGGGTCTGACTTGCTTTCTCCCCCATTCCATACTTTCCAAATATTAAGATTATTAAGAATGTAATATTTCAAAATCTTACCTCTTACAAGAAGAATTACACTCAAAACCTTGATGTGGCTTTCAGCTGAAAGTTTTATGATACAAACATAGATCTTGTTGTTTATAATGTCAGATTTTCAGATCATTGGTTCATAGCTGAAGAATCCAGAGTTATTTCTTTTCCAAGGTAAATTAATGCTCCCTCACAAGGTCCAATTATTGTGCACAACAGTACCATAAATCACAATATTTTCACTGTTGAATAAATTTTGTTACAGTTAGACATGACCTTGCTAATTTCACTTATTACACTCCTGTCTCTCAGCTTAAAATAATTTACTGTGCAAGCCTTGGCACCTCTGGCTACACAGTATTTTTTATTATTTGCTAGATTACGGTGTGGGAATTACAGTGAAGGGAATTTATGCTTTAACTTGAATTCTACCTGCCTCCGTGATGTGTTTTAACAGGAACTCAAAATAGTCGAGCTAAAAATCACATCAGGAATGATTTCATTCCAGTCCTTCTTATTTAAGACCCTGGATTTGGGAATAACTGACAGCATGCAGCAATAAACTTTGAATCTCGTAGCAGAGAAGGCAAGGCAGGTGATATATTCAATTCACCTTCTCATGTTTTTGATGTCATCCTCTCCATCTGCATAATTCCTCTTTGGCTAAAGAGATGGGAGGTGATGGCACTGGACTGGTGATCACGAGTCCAAGATTGATATTCTGGGTTTGATGGACAGATGGTGAAATTTGAATTCAGTAAAAAGCTGGAATTAAAAGTTAACCCAATGGTGACCATGTAGTCATGTCAGTTGTCATAAATGCTCATCTGGTTCACTAAGGTCCTATAGGGAAGGAACTGCTGTCCTTACCTGGTCTAGCCCACGTTTAACTTCACGCCCAAAGAAATGTGATTGACATAGAATCCCTACAGCATGGGTGGAGGCCATTCAACCTCATTGAATCTACACCAACCCTCAATGACCATCCCACCCATCCCTGTATCTCCTATGGCTAGCCCACCTCACCTACACACCTCTGGCCACTGCGGACAATTTAGCATGGCAAATCCACCTAACCTGCACATCTTTGGACTTTGGGAGGAAACTCATGCAGACAAAGGGAGAATGTGCAAACACCACGCAGACAGTTGCCTGAGGTTGGAATCGAACCCAGGTCCTGTGAGGCAGCAATACTAACCACTGAGCCACCATGTTGTCCATTACCTGACCCTTAACTGTCATCTGAAATGGCCGCTTGTAAAAGGATCAGGAATGAGGGAGAAAGCACATGCAATGTGAGAAAAAACGTTATCACCCTCAGCAAGTGGTTAGGGTGTAGAAATATTGATGAAGGCAGGTTCAATCAATGCATTCAGGAGAGCATTAGACCATGAGACCATAACACATAGTAATATAAGCAGGCCATTCAGCCCATCAAGTCTGCTCTACTATTCAATGAGAGCATGACCTGATAATCCTTAACTTCACCTTCCTGCCTTTTTCGTGCAACCCTTCACCGATCTTTCTTAGTCTTGAATATATTTAATGATCCAGCAGCGACAGCCCTCCGTGGTAAAGAATTCCATACTGTTTTTGAGTAGGGACAATGGGTAGGCTTATGATTAAAAAGGTAGGAATTGGTATTCAGTCAGAGAGCTGTTACAGACATATGGAACCAATAGGCTAACAGTGCCCAAAAACAATGTTGTGACTGTGATAAAACTCTGGCGTAAAACATAGCATTTGGGATTAAAATGTAACAGTAGACTAATGGACATTCCTGATTGCCATGCATGGATGAATTGGGCCAAAAGGTCTGTTGCTGTTCTGTATGACTGTATGATTCTATGAACCATTGACTCAAGACATCCATCTTACAGTCGGTTCAATAAAGGCATGATAAAAGCCAATCTGCTGTGTCCTGTGAGCTTTTACCATGCTGTCAGAGTGGTGCTGACATTGAGTGCAAGAGTTTTATCGAAGCACAGTTTTCAAAACAGAAACACATCAACATTCAGAGCTGCTGTAATCTACAGAAAACCATTGAAAAGGAACAGAAAAGCAGACCACAGCTGAAAGCACGGGGTAAGATGCAATGGCTGGTTCTTTTTCTCTGCCAGCACTGGCCAAAGTAAACGGTAATATCAAACAGAACTTTTCTTCACATAGTGTCGAAACTATGAAATTGTGATAGATTTAATTAGACAGTCAGAGCACGTAGGAGTAGCTTTTTGTCACTGTTGAGGAGAGTCAGTTACAATGTGTAGTATGATCTAAATCTCCTTATAGAACAGAAAAAATAGATTGTGTACATTGCAAGAGACTTGAAGCATTGAAACTCAACTGAACATAATTTATGAGTTTGCGTGTGTTCAATTTTAATATTCAAGATGAAGAAGTTACATCAGTATTGACTGCACTAGACACAGCTCACCACATTCTCAGGACAATTAGAGGTGGGTAACAAATTCTGCTCCTGCCAGTGAGATCCCACGAATGAAATTAAAAAAAAACTAAGAGTTGCTATCAAATTTTCAGTTTTGAATATACAACTTCCTCCACACCTGCAGCATTGCGGTCAGGATGTTGAATACAGATATTTTTAACTTTCATGCTTCACACCAACGTTGTCAATGAGCCCAAACTATCACATTTTAAGGTGCTTATCTTACATTTTCACTCGTGTAAGTATTGTGGTAAATATATGGTGAGCAAGGAATTTCAATTTATTATAGCTGCTGGTTTTAACAATTGATTTTCTGTGATCCTCCTTATTCTTGAAGGTGACACTGGGCATTGATTTAGGATTTAACTGTCAAACAAATTTATTAACAATAAAATAACAAGTGACTGCTAACAGTAACACATCGTATATTTCTGCAGTCATGATTAAACACAGTTAACTCCATGAATAGAAGAAAATAAATAATTTCTGAGGGTTGTCCAAAAATTATATAAATAATGCTTTTACATGAAGGTTGCTGTCCTTTTCCAACTTTCAGTGGAATCCAGCTCTTTCTATGATCCATTTCAAACAAGCTCTCAGTTTGAAGCTACTTTCTAAAAAGTGACTTGGAAGAGGCAACTGTGGGTTTACAAAGGACAGAGTGAGTTCAGAAGTATGCTTTGGCACATTGGCATTCTCACTGCAGTGAAACACAATTCTATTAATCTGGGAATCCTTTGGGAAAGAAAGGAAAAATTAGGATGGATTAGTCACCTTATTGGCAGCCTCTGCCTCTAGCTTCATGCAGAAGGACTGACACGGTAGGTTAGTTCCATAACAAAAACAAAAGTACTATGGATGCTGATGATCTGAAATAAAATTGAAAGTACTTGAGAAACTCAGGTCAGGCAGTATCTGTGGAGACAGAAGCAGATTTAACATTTTGAGTCCTGTATACTGTCTCACGTCTGTCGTCTGCAAGGTGTTAGAAAGGATTCTGAGGGATAGGATTTATGACCATCTGGAAGA
>NC_057736.1:10522209-10562862 GCF_004010195.1 Chiloscyllium plagiosum | reverse complement strand
GGTCATAGTTTTAAGCTGGTTGGAGGAAAGTATAGAGGGGATGTCAGAGGTGGGTTCTTTACACAGAGAGTTGTGAGACCATGGAATGCGTTGCCAGCAGCAGTTGTGGAGGCAGGGTCATTGGGGACATTTAAGAGACTGCTGGACATGCATATGGTCACAGAAATTTGAGGGTGCATACATGAGGATCAGAGATCGGCACAACATCGTGGGCTGAAGGGCCTGTTCTGTGCTGTACTGTTCTATGTTCTATACGTTTTGCCATGACCAGACCTTCAATAGGATAAGAAAAGGCATTAGTAGAATCCTCCAACTTTTTCATTTCTGATGTTACCAGAGCCTTTCTGACCAGGTCTTGAAGTACCTCTGTTTGAGAGTTCATATTAGTATCCTCCCTCCAGTCTGGTTTAACTTCTCTCTTCAATATGTGCTGCCAGAGTCTAATATGGACAAACCTCCATGTGTAAACACGGAGCAGAAACCTTCAGGGGCCTGAGCAATGTGAACTCGGGCAAGAATTGGGTCAGAATCAGATAAGAAGTCTTGTGTAAGGCCCATCTCTACATCAGGAGCATCTCACTCTATCTTTTATGATTTTGACAAGTAGGCTTCTTACTGGACAGAGATGAGTTACCAATTAAGAGCGATTACTGCTTATTAAACATCCTGTTGATGGTACAACTTGTCTCATTAACATTCAACTTTCCATTCAAAACCTCCAAACAAGCTCAACATCAAGGAGCCTTGACTTGGAGATCGGATTTTGATCACTGCTTGTTCTCAGTGACATCCATGTTGCCCGCAGTCAAACTGGGGCATGATCTACGGGCGCTGGCTGCACAAGCCCCTCACCCACAGACACTGGCACCCAACCCATTGCAACCATCATGAGATCTCTCTGGCACACTCACGAAGCACACACTTGTATTGCAGGAAGCATTAGCAACTTCTATTGAAAGGCTGCAGCAGGAACATTTTTGTGGTGAAAGTGAGGACTGCAGATACTGGAGATCAGAGTCAAAGAGTGTGGTGCTGGAAAAGCACAGCAGGTCAGGCAGCATCCGAGGAGCAGGAAAATAATCATTTCGGGCGAGAGCCCTTCATCAGGATTCCTAGTGATAGGGACCCAGCTCAGGGATTGGACCAGGCTGCATCTCAGGACTGCTCGCTTGCTCTCTCAGTGTTTGCACATTCAATGCCTACCTGCACACTTACAGAGTCCTGATGAAGGGTCCTGCCTGACTTTCCTGTTCCTCTAATGCTGACTGACCTGCTGTGCTTTTTCCAGCTCCACATTTTATCGACTCTGACTTTCCAACATCTGCAGTCCTCACTATCTCCAAGTTACAGAATTGCCACTCCATTCCATTCCATGCCTGTTCGTGCATTGATGCCTCAGCCAGAGCCAAAGGCGATCACCGCTGTTGTACCGAGATGTCCTTATGTGTGGGCATATTGACAGTCTGCCAGCCATTAAGGGTCTGTCTGGACACGGGGTCTGTATGGCACACTGAGACAAACACCTAGAGCAGCTGCCTGCGAGAAAAACACATTGCATGTTCATTCAACCAAATGTCTATTTTGGAAAGTGGTGAGGAGTGGTCCTCAGTTCAGCCAAGAAGGTATTGGAGAGGGGAACTACCAATTGGTATTTTTTTGGGGGTGAGGGAGTTGGTACCATCACACAATGGGCACAGTCTAAGGTCTTCTTCATGTTCAATCATCCACTGGGGCTGTTCACGGTTCAGTGGGGGGAAGGTAGTGAACTGTCAACCACAAAGGCAAAAGTCGGGGCTCTGGTCTGTCACTCCCAGGTGGTGCCCATCGAAGCCTGGGCTGACTACAGTTCACAGGGAGGAGCATTAAGGATCTGGGGCAGACATCATTAATTAGAATGTTGCCAGGGCTGGAGAATTGTAGCTATGAGGAGAGGCTAGTGTTGTGGTCCTTGGAACAGATAAGGCCAAGTTGATGATATGATTGAGTTTTACAAAATTATGAAGAGTAGGGATAGAGTAGACAGGAGGAGCCCATTTCCCTCGGCAGAGCAGTCCAAAACAAGGGGTCGTAGATTCAAGGGAAGTGGCAGAAGGTTTAGAGGGGTCATGAGGAAAAGCTGATTAACACAGAGGGTGGTGGGTGTGCGGAATGTGCAGCCTGAGTTGGTGATAGAGGCAGAGATTGTAAACTCTTTCAAAATGTACTCAGATCTGCACCTTAAGTGGACAAGATTGGCTGAATGGCCACCTCCCTGTGCTGCTTCATTCCCATGGTTTCAGTGGTTTCCATGGTTTCCATGGTGTAATGCTGGGGATCGGGGTGGGCAGGAGGATGGTTGTAGATAATGTACAGTGTGGTGGATCACCATGTGGGGCTATGGCTGGAAATTTCCTGACAAGGTAGAGTCAGTTAAAAGAAGCTCTGCAGGCTCCATGGTAACCAGGTGGAACCCAGTGCTGACCGTGTCCACCCTGAGCTGCTTTCCCTGGCAGCATTTTACATTCTCTAGACATGACCTGCTATGAGAGAGCATCCAGGGTGGGCAGAGTCAGTGTCACCTTGACAGGTGGGATCCACAGTGGCTGGATGCTCGGGGATTGAAGTGATCAAAACATGATGAAGCCATTTGTAAATTCCAGCTCCCTCTAATTGGCTAACAGTTCTTCACCAATAGGTTGTGATTGCAGAGTGAATGTGCTTAGAACTCAGATGTTAGTCTAAGAAGATTTGCAACATGCTCATTGATGCTCACTAATTATACTTCTCAGGCTGCTGTGTGAGCCACACTTCTTTGCTTCATCATGCGTCATGTCAGTTTAATGATGGTCTGTACTGAATGGGATGTAGAGTTGAGCATTTGATGAGGATCTGGGATAAGAAGGGTTACAGAGTGCTGCAGCCATTCACTTCTTGGTGATATTCAGTTGGAACAGCCCCTTCACCCGACTCCACTTGCTGCACAGACTGAGCCGGAATGTGGATGGATGATGGAGACACAGACTATCCACTGACACCAACAGTGTTAACACCATTGCCCAGTGCCCTGATGGATATGGAGCACAGACATAACGCTGCCCAGACTTACCCAGGGCAATGGTGGAGCAGACACTGAGACAGCTGAAAGTGAGGTCCCACTGCTTGGACCGGTCTTGGGTATAGTCCAGACAGAGCGTGTCACTTCATCCTGACACTCTCTGTGATCTGTCCAATCGGAGCCGATGAGGTGGGGGTGTTGGACACTGAGGGACTGAGAGAGTGGGAGCAGCCTTCCAGGGAGGGGGAGGACAGTGGGGAGGGAGGAGGAAGCTCTCCTTGCTCATGACAGAGCTCAGCTGTATCAGGTTCTCCAAACCAGACAGGAGCTGATTGACACCCGGTTCCTGGAGACGGTGTCACTGACCATCACAGAAAGTAGAACAGTCACTGGTCATGATGCCAACATCTGGTTGGAATTGTGGGGTCAAACAGCTGCCTCTACTGGTTTTGTTGGTGTTTGATTTTGCTATCTGTGAATAAAAGCTCATGTCCAATGGATTACCTGCATGTGATGTCCGCTGCAGGACAGTGACAAGGTGTGGGTCTGCAATGCACAGGGTAATGGTAACTTCAAGGGCGTACAGATGAGATGTAGCTATGGACAATGAAGGACATGTCACGACAGCGACTCCACTGGCAGAATGGAGTTGTGATGTGTGAGGGAGTGTCAGCCTTGATAGCTCTGTGCCATGGGGAGTGTGGATTTGTGGCTGCTCACATTGACAGTGAGGGACAACATCAGATTGCCATTGCTTGTCAGAGTGTACTGCGCCCTGTCTAAGATAGTGCAGGTATTGAGGATGCTGACCTTTCCGTGGATATTTGCTGAGAGGTGAGTTTTTCTGGGCAGGGAGTGTGCTAAGAAGAGGTATAGATTGGACGTGTGGGATGTTTTAAGTGTATGGTCAGGACTTGCGGGGCTGTTTTTGGTAAGTTACAGAAAACAAATCTCATCCAACATCACAGTGAAAATCCTTCCAAAAAAAGCTGCAAATTGCACTGAGCAAAAACAAGGTAAGATTCAGCCAATAGAGAAATACAAGTATCAGTGTTAGACCATGGTGTTTTGGTGATGGGTACAAGCTTCAGGAAGTTACTCCAGTTGTACAGGTTATTTAGGGCCAAAAGCAAGAAATGTTGTTAATGAAAACACTCTCCCTCGTAATACCTGCTAATGAAAAGTACACCATGCAGCGTGAAGGATAAACACTAAAAATACTTTGAAACATTCATTCGTTATAGTGTAAAGTATTGATGGGAAATAACAGCTGGAGGGACATTCCCTTACCCTGGCCTAGTAAGATTATGAAAACAGTGTCTGTAGGGTTAGTGGTAACAGCGCTAGAGTTTGCTGTCTTTCCTCTCTGTGCTGCTCCACCCAGGATCCTTCATTACTCATTGTGAAAGATTCACCTGCCTCATTCCCTCAGAACATCAATGTTTATATTTAATAGTTAATCAGTTTCTGACCATTCTTTACACACTCTTCATTCTTGCAGGAACGAACAGAAGAAGCAGGTGCTTGAGTAACCCGGACCAAATCCATTTGGTTTTTCAAACATATTCCAACCTTCAACAAGGCAGGGACTCTCCTGCAATTCCCTGTTCCTGTGCTACCCAATTACTTTAATTCCCCTCTAAAAGCTATAATTACCTTGTTCTGTGTAGCAATTGCCTCTGCCTGCATTTAGTACTAGCCTAGGAGTAGTTGATGTAATTCATTGTCACCTTTGGCTGTACTGTCTCCAAAACCTGTCGAATTCCCAGTGGCAGAGGAGAGAGCACTGGTGAGTCTAAACAGTAAAGCCGCTTGTTTTTTTTTTCAATTTAATGTTCTAACTAACCTGTCCAGAGATGCTATTTCACACCTCTGGAGCAAGTGGGACTTGCTTGTCTCGAGGTAGGGACACTATAACTGTGCTATAAGTACCTAAAGCACTTATCTTTGTGAACAAAGTGGTTTATTGCATGACAGTAATAAGTAGAACTCACCTCATTAATATGACATAATGGCGAGTGACTCGCAGGAGCTGCACAGAGTCCATCTGCTCCTTCCAAAGGCCAGTGTAGAACACCCATCCCCACCCAAAGGTTGTAATGGCATTGCAATGGTGGAACTATTGCATTATCAACATTAACTCTGTCTAAACTGTTTCCTCATACAACACCTGGCAACTAATTTATTTCTCACGCATATATATTATACACACAATTCTACTTCACAGCCACCAGCTATAAGTCCCCAAATATAAGTGTTGTGAATTATGATACGAATATGTTAATGATGATGATGTAAATGATGATGCTACTCTGACACCTGCAGAGCAAGGTGGACTTAAAGATATGATTGAGGCTAATTGACATGAAATGTGAGTGTTATTTGTGGTGGGGAGGGGGTGTCTGTGGGAGTTTGTGGCAGAAAATGTCAAAAACAAGAACAAGAGAGGATCTTGGGAGCTTGTTGTGAGAACTCTTGAAACAATATTTTCTCAATCATGAGGGGCATGGATAGGGTGAATAGCCAAGGTCTTTTCCCCAGGGTGGAGAAGTCCAGAGTTGGAGTACATAGGTCTATGGGGAGAGGGAAAACACTTAAAAGGGACCTGAGGGGTAATTTTTCACACAGGGGTATGGAACAAGCTGGTAGAGGCTGGTACAATTACAACATTTAAAAAGCATCTTGATTGGTATAGGAAGGATTGAGAAGGATATGGGCCAAGTGCTGGCAAATGGGACTAGGTCAGATTGGAATGTCTGGTCAGCACAGAGGAGTTGGACAAAAGGATCTGTTTCAGTACTGTATAACACTATGACTTTATGACTGAAAGAAATACAAAAGAGGAACATTGCACTGCAGAAGTCGATTCAGAATGATGTATTTCATAGTGTAAATAGTCGTATTATAGAGTAATACAGAAAGTGAGAGAGCCTTAATCTAAGTTAAGTGTAAACAAGGATGCAGGGATCCAGAATTAGAACAGTCTCTGTAAATACTAGCTTACACAAGCAGCAGCCGAGAGAACCAGGAGAGAATAGAATCCATGAATGGACATCTAGTGGAAAAGAATTGTGAGAAACACAATCAATAGATATAGTCCAGTTTTCCAAAGCCTGGTTACCACACTGTTCTCTCAAAACAATAGGCTCTTCCATCATCAGGAACTCAACTGTAATCTGATAATGAGTTGCCTAAAGAATGGGCCCTGAGATTTTAGGCTATGGTGAAGATGTAGCATTGTATTAATGTCACTGGACCTGCAATCAAGAGGATCCATGCTGAAGTTCTGGAGACTTGAATTCAAATCCCACCACAGCAAATGATGGAATTTCAATTCACCCAATAAAGATAGTCTCAGTAATGGGGATCAGAAAATAATTATTGTAAAAGTCCATCTAGTTCAGTAATGTCCTGAAATCTGCCATTCTTATCTGGTCTGGCCTACATGTGATGCCAGACACACAGTAATAAGGGCGACTCTTAACTGCCCCCTTGAAATGCCCAAGAAAACAATTTAATTCAAGGGTATTTAGGGATGGACAATAACTGTCAGGATCTCATGACAAAATAAAATGTATAATTAAGGGAATAATCAGAGAAAAACATCTGTCTGAGATGAATACATTTAATTGTTTTAATGCTTAATTGGAAGCCGGAAGAGTTAAGCAGAGTGCAATCAAGATCTGTAGCTAAATCCGAAAGGGATAAACTGGACATTAATATTGGAATCTGTCTGTATATCTGTAATAATTGGAACCAGAGCCAAGTGAATCACATTTTATATGAGATCCTTGATTGGGGATATGAAGCCCTGGGACAGTTAGGGAGCCCTGGCTGACAGATAGAAACAGCCTAGGGACAGGCTCTGAGCTGGCTGGTCAGAGCCCATATACAGTGCACAAGTCAATAAAGGGTGACTTGGTGACGGGATACTGGCCTCTGTGCAGTTATTTCAATATCCAAGTTTGTGAATGCATACCTGAAGCTGCTTAATGGAGTCATTGTCAAATTTGTACCTGTTTAATTAAAATGTTATCCAGGAAGCACCAAGCAATGCCAATTTATTTAGAGTCAGGTATGACCCTCTCACTAGCCACATACAATTTCAAAAGTATCGAGACACATCATTTGTTAATGTTACCTTTTATTAAGAAAGTACTGTATCCACTGACATTCAAATAAAATTAAAAGGAATGTACAAACTATTGGAAAGAACATTGACCAGAAGCAACTTGAATGCAATTCTAACAAGCTGGAACCATCCGCATGGTCTTTTTATCACAAGGCCACATCCTCTGTATCATCCTAACTGCTTTCCCATTCCATATACTTAAAATGTTACAAACAGTGCTGTCAGTATCTCAGATAGGAGATGACTGATTAGTACTATAGATCTTTTTCAAAAATCTCCATAATTGTCCCAAAGACAAATAGACTTCTTCCCACACAAAAAAATATTAATCTACTTTTGTTGCATGTGTTGACAGATCATGGAAAGTGAAATATTGGATCCTAAGACATATCTTTGCTCTGGAGCCTCACAAACTGTGCGAGCTCTGACCTGCAGGGCACAGTCAGGATATGAAAGAATGATCACTGGTAGAAGGCAATACAATGTACAAAATGCAGCATGTTCCCAAGGGAATGTAAGGAAAGGTCTGTTGAATTTCAGAAAACTGAATCTTCATCCATGGGTGTTTATCCCTGATTGTTTAATGCATAAGGTATTTCTCATTTACACTGAATTCATGGATGGATATCACATTTATGTAATTTATAACTCAGGTACCCGAGAGATTTACACTTATTTGTGTTTATTACTGGAGAAAACATTTTGATAAAGCACTTCAACTTGCACTCATCAGGTCAATTTGCAAAGATAGCAATTTTAGGGGAAAAAGAAACAATATTTATGTCTTATGAGGAGAAAGTACTGATGGGATTGCAAGTGGACTCTGACTGGTAGAGGCATTGCCATGGAAATTGTACCAGCTAATTATAAATGTGTTTTAATTGGTCCATTCTCCATAGCATTGTCTTTACCAATCAGGCTCCACTTGCCAAACAAAAAGCACTTTTGTTTCAGACTAGAGTAATGTTGGATTTCTCCTTTCGAACTGGTGTTCTTGCAAATGGTCCTGATGAGTACAAGATGAAAAGAGTCAACAAAATGTGTCTTTTTTCAGGAATACCTAAGTTCTATACCACCAAATGACTATTCTTTGGTTTAATTAGTTTATCCTAAATGTGAACAATACTTAACTTAGAGTCATAGATCAAGGAAACAAACCCTTCAATCCAACCAGTCCATGGTGACTGTAATCCCAAATTAAACTAGTCCCACCTGCCTGCACTTGCCCATATCCCTCCAAACGTTTACTATTCATGTACTTATCCAAATGTCCTTTGTGTGTTGTAACTATACCAACATCCATCAATTCCTCTGACAGCTCCTTCCACACATATTTAAGGCACATAAACAGGTCATTCCATCAGTAGGTCATTCAGCCCCTCGATGCTGTTCTGCCATCAATAAGATCATAGCTGATCTGACTAACTTCAAATCACAGTTTCACCTATCCCTAATAGCCTTTCACCTCAATGCTTAATAAATATCTACTCTCTCCCATCTTAAAAATGTTCAAAGTCTCCAATTCCATGTCTGTTCAGGAACAGCATTCCAAAGAACCATTATTCTTTGAGAAATAAAATATTGCCTTATCTTGGTGACCCCTCGTTCTAGATTCTCCCTCAAAGAGAAACATTCTCACCAAATCAACCCAGTCAAGACCCTTCGGGATTTTATATCTTTCAATTAAGTTGCCTCTTACCCGTCTAAACTCCAAAGGATATGAGCCTAGTCTGTCCAACTTTTCTTCATAAGATAACTCACCCATTCTGGGTATTGACCCACTAAATCTTCTCTGAACTGCTTCCAAATTATTTCGTATCTGTCCAACTTCTACGAAACAATGTTCCTGATCTAGTTTGATTAAGTTTACACTTTCTCCTGTTAGATGAGACCCATCCTACATTTGTCATTGTTACTTATTTCATGATCAGAGAAAGCTACTGATCGCACACTCCTAGGAAATGCTACATTCAAAGGGAGATCAGGTCAGAGAATTGTTCCTTGGTCTATGAGTCCTATTTCCATCCCGAACCCATTAGTCTTCTTATGCTCATAATACCGGTTAGAGATAGACCTATTAGACTGCTGCAACCATTCTCTGACCAAACTGCTTTGGTCCTGAATTCCATGTTGTTCTGATCAATTCACTCCCATAGATCATGCACATTTGATATTTATTCAAAACTAGCTCAAGACTAGATTAATTTCAGATACCAGGTCAGCACGGGTGAGTTGGACCGAAGAGTCGAGAGTGTGGTCCTGGAAAAGCACAGCAGGTCAGGCAGCATCCGAGCAGCAGGAGAATCAACATTTCAGGCATAAGCCCTTCGTCAGGGATCCTGAAAAGCTTCAGGGCAGAGGAGATGACCTGGGAGTGCAGTGAGAGATGGACTCACTAAGATCCTTCTGGAGAGAGGAGGAGAACTCCTTCAAGGTAGACATCCTTGAGAAGAGGCTTCACAGTGAGATTAAAATCAACTAGGAGAAAGTGAAGACTGCAAATGCTGGAGATCAAAGTTGAAACATCAATTCTCCTGCTCCTCGGATGCTGCCTGACCTGCTGTGCTTTTTCAGCACCACACTCTTGATTCTGATCTCCAGCATCTGCAGTCCTCAATTACTCTGCGTTGGACTGAAGAGTCTGTTTCCGTGCTGTACATCTCTACAACTCTAAGTGCAATACTACACGGTTTGACTTGGGTAAAACAATATGATGTTACCTGATTTTAACAGACAAATCTTGCTATATTGTTTTTGAAAAGTTTCAGTTCAAAATGGACAAACTTGAAATGTCTTCCTCAGGCTTTTTTGCTAAAGTGTGGGGAACAGAGGGTGGTAGCAGAGGTAAGTCAGCATTTCTGGGACTGAATGAAACACATCATCATCATCATCATCTTTTGGGGAATGAGGAATTATCTACGTGAGGTGGAAGAGCTTTTAACCAATTGATTGCCAGTTAACACCAAAATCAGAGACAGACGTTCTACATTTAGGAGATGATGGCCTAGTGGTATTATTAATGGACTGCTAATCAAGGGACCTGGGCCTCAAATCCCACCATGGTAGAATTTGAATTCAATAAAAATCTGGAATTAGGCATTGAATAATGACCATGAATTGATTTTTAGGGAAAAACCCATCTGGTTCACTAATGCCCTTGAGGGAAAGAAACTTCCATCCTTACCTGGTCGACCTACATGCAATTCCAGACCCACACCAATGTGACTGATTCTTAACTGCCTTCTGGGTAATTAAGGGTAGGCAATAAATGCCCATTAAAAGCCCTGTCTTTATCCTGTGAATGAATTTTAAAAATAGTTTGTTTGGGTAACTTGTTAGCTAAGCAACAAGAGTTAAAGAGGTAGAGATTGACACTCTTTCTATCCAGAATGATGTAATTGATTGCTAGTTTGTTAACTTAATTACTGAAAATCAGGTCTGGGACTTCTTTGAGCAAATTTACATAACGAGGGAAGGACTCATACCCTGAGATGTAAGCAAGCTGGCTAGTCCAGCATTATCTCTGTGGTAGTTTCATGAGTATCTTCAGTTCACTTGAAGTTCACTGTACATCTGAGTCACTGCAGTGCACAAAGACTTTGTGATGCTTAGAAACATGCTTTCCACTGGCAATACTTACTTTAATACAAGCTAAATTGAATTGCGAACCTTGAATCAATTTGATAACAATCTCATAAAAGAGTTTGACATTTGAGTAGACATTGAGTATCGTACATATTGTTTTAATCTACATTATTGTTTCTATCCAATTTCACAATTTAAACAAATGAATTTGTAGTATCAAATGAAGCTAAAGGTCTATTAGTGTGAATGTTCTCCATTAGTTAAAGAGCTCTGGGGCATATCATAACATCCCATCTCAGTTCCAGGGCATATTTCCAGAATAGAAGTCAATGGATAGATTTGAAATAAAGGGGGGAGAGCCCTGAACTTCTGACTAAGAGATAGGAATCATCAATCAAGCCGCCACAATATCGAGAGATAACCCATTTCTTGCAGAAGGATCTGAAATAGTGTTGTTGCTTTTTACCTAATTTCAAAAGGTGGCCAAAATCCAGAAGTCTATTCGGGAAGAATAAAAATAGAAGGGCGTGCAAACAAGATGGGAAAGGAAAAAGAAGTACCAAATCAAGTTGAGTTAGAGAAGACGATGGCCTAGTAGCATTATACCTGGACTGTTAATCAGAGATCCAGATGATGTTCTGGGATTCTGAGTTTGAGCCCTTCCCATGGCAGATGGTGGAATTTGAATTCAATAAAAGTCTTGAATTAAGAGTCGAATGATGACCATGACTAAATTGTCAGGGGAAAAAGAAAATCTGGCTCATTAATGCCTTTAGGGAAAGAAGCTATCTTCCTTACCTCGTCTGGCTTACATTTGACTCTAGATCCACAGCAATGTGTTTGACTCTAACTGTCTTCTGAGCAGTTAGAGATGGGTAAGGAACGCTGACCTAGCCAGTGACACCTTTCTCCCATGAATGGATACAAAATGGAATGAGGAAAAGAAGTTCTGACAATACTTTTCTTGATGTATTCTGTCCACCTGAATTCCTACAATTTGCTTTCCACTTGGATGAAACAGCCATTAGAAGATGGAGATGGAAATTCACCTGTATTCCCTCTGCCTCCAGTAGGTGCCTAACAGGATGCCCATGAAGCTGGATTGGACCCAAATGTAGAGGATGGCATGGTGGCTCAGTGGTTAGCATTGCTGCCTCACAGGGACCTGGGTTCAATTCCAGCCTTAGCACCTTGTCTGTGTGGAGCTTGCACATTCTACCTGTGTCTGTGTGAGTTTCCTCCCACAGTCCGAAGATGTGCACATTAGGTGGATTGTCCATACTGTCCAGGGATTGCAGACTAGGTGGATTAGCCATGGCAAATGCAGGGTGTGGGTGGGATGTCCTTTGGTAGGTCAACGTGGATTTGAAGGGCTGAATGGTCTGCTTCCACACTTTATGATTCTATATCCAGCCTCTGTTCTTTCCATATTAGCTGCTCATGAGAGAGCATCTGTACTTACAAAGCAAATGATGGATGGAGGTCCAAAGTTTAAATCCAAAGGATTCAGGTCTAAATATTGCAATGGTCTAAAATATTAAAGCATTTTTTTAAAAAAGTAATAGATTAGCATTGTTCTATGTTGGGAAAGGAGACAAATAACCTGCTGTTTGTATTAGGAATAGAAATAGTACTTACAAGTTTACATTTTAGAAATATAAAATGTCTTGAATACATAATTACTACTTCTGGTGTCTTTAAGGAGATTATATTCCTTTAATGAATGACTTAGTGAAGGGAAAATTAGAGTTGTCGGTGTGTAATGGGCATACAATTAGTACGAGACCTGGTGTGGGTGTTAGCCATTTATTTACACTTCGGCAGGTGGTAGGAAATGAACAGCATCGTGTATCTTTCCAAAGGTTTAGCTCGCCCTTAGACTGATGGCTACCTCGGAAACAAGAGGAGGAATATCAGGTTGGCACTAGGAGTGAGAATCTGGTTACGTCATTCCAGAGGCATCCAGTTTTCTGATCCTTTCTATGAAGTCCATGTTGCCCTGCACAGGTAACATTGGAAGAAATAAAGGGGATTTTGAGAAAGACACACATGTTATATTTTAAGGTGCAGCAGAATAGTCAGAGAATCCAGACAGATACCAAAAACATTAAGGAATATACTTGGCGCAATGTCGTTTGGAGTCAGGGATGTAATATACACATGACCATGTGGGTTTGGTTTAGTTGAAATCTAGTTGTTATTATTATTTGGATATATTTTGTTTCTATTACTATCATGTTTCACTATTGACGTCAATGACAAACGCAGTAATTGAAAATGGAATTAGTTCTGTTAAGACACAATATTCTTAAAATTGTGATATATAGCATAGTGGTCTTTTGCAGTAATAGTTTATTGTCTTTATTGATATGCTTATTACTCTAGTTTTGTTTTGTGATTTATTTACTGATCATTATTCTGGAATTCATTTATTGATTATTTCCTTGGATATATCAGTACCACATAACGAAATGGTGCATTTTTAGATTGTGTATGGTGTAGCAATCCAGCTTGGATATGAACCAATGTTGTGGAAAATGGCTAATTACATTAGTGTTTGTTCATCATATTAAAAGAAAATTAACAGTGGAGGGACTGTGACACAGTAATAATTTCACAACTTCAGAATTTTAATAACTGTTCATGGATTGAAAGTACCGGTATCTGCAATAACTCTGTCAGGATAAAGATAAACTCTTACACAGGAATGGAAAACAATTAGCTATGTCTGGAAAAAGAAGAAGTTTAACCTACATCAGCCAACTTGTTCTAACAACTAATCGATAACTCGCTGCTTTATGCCACATGGACAAATGATTACCCTGCAGAAGACTTCAAGGAGCTAATCACAGGAATGTTGTGTCTTCAAACAGACAGTCAATGCCAAATGGAATAAGGAACAAGGAAGCTACTTCTGATAAGAAGGCAATCTGCAGACTTGCAATAGTGTGGATGAATGAATCTAAAAGATCATCAAAAATATCACACTGCAAGCTTACAAGAGAGAAAACTAAATAAGAATTGAAGTCCAGGATTCTCTAGCAGCAGAACTCTAGAGAATCAGACCGCACAAGGATTGAACCCTGGATATCCAGAGACAGACACTGATGGTTAGAATCATAGCTAAATTCCACCATTAATCAGGTAATAGCCAAGTTGGGTTGTGAGGCTTAACTTGCTTACTTCAGGGTCTTACTTTGGCTCCTACATGGAATAAAATTTAAATCTTTGTTTCAGAACTTAATTATCTGTGAAATTTCTTAATAAATAGCTGAAATAAAGATAGTTTGTGGTAACTTACTCACAATAGTGTATTCAGTAATCAGTGAAGGGCCTGTTGGAGAGGGACTTATTCGATTAGCTTAACTAGTCCTGACTTATTTAATGATGAACACTTTCAGTTCCGACCAGGAACAACACTAATGTCTGAGGCAAGGCTTTTACCAAGACCATTTGGTGAATCCAATTGATCTGGACATTTGTGTCCATAATGTTAATGTAGCAAACCTTGTTTTAACCAGCACCTTACCAACTGGCAAAAATTATATACCTTAAATACCACGATCTAACACGATGTCAGAGCATTTACACTGTAAATAAAGTATGACAGTAATGTGTATACCTGCTGCATATGTTTCTATTACTCATGGTGTGCTTCGATATCGATTTTAGGATGTGTGCTCTCGTTTTTATATAGATTCTTTGAGGGATGTTGACATTTCGAAGCTTTGCTTAGTCAGGGTTTACTGCGGTTATGCATACCTCTTGACTAACCAGAATATTTGATCAACTGGGACGCTCCTGTTCCCATAGATATCGGTTAATAAATGGTTTGCAGTATATTCCATTTTACAGCATTGATTTCCTCCTTGGATTGTATCATTCCTGGTTATAGATACCATTCACATGACATACCATGAGTCTTCTGAAGTATGGTGCACAATTCTTATGTGTCAAATTTATGGCTATAAGTTCCACTCCAAGACTGGAGCACATATTTCAGTGCTGTTATGAAGCAGTCCATAAATAGAATGGTTCCCTTGTGTCCTATGATCCAAAACTGTACAGAAATCTCACCTTCCAGTCTGGCTGGAGTACTCTTCAGTTTTAGAATGGCATTGTCCACTTCTCGCCTTTAAACAACTACCAAAACGTTAAACAGACGATTGTTCACAGCAAACTGCCCAGCCTTCAGGATAACATCGACCATAACACCATACAACCCTGTCATGGCAACCATTGCAAGACATTCAGAGCGTCGACACAGATACCACCATTACCCGTGGGGACACCACCCACCATGTACACGGCAGGTACTCATGTGACACGGCCAGTGTTGTCTATCTCATACACTGCAGGCAAGGATGCCCTGAGGCATGGTACATTGGTGAGACCGAGCAGAGGCTACGGCAACGGATGAATGGACACTGCACAACAACCATCAGACAGCGGTGTTTCCTCCCTGTTGGGGAACACTTCTGCAGCTGGGGCATTCGGCCTCAGATCTTTGAGTGACCATCCCCCAAGGTGGACTGCAACAAAGCAGAGTGGTCAAGCAGAAGCTGATAGCCAAGTTTGGTACCCATGAGGATGGCCTCAACAAGGATCTTGGGTTCATGTCGCACTACAGGTGACCCCACCACACTATACACTCACACACATACACACACATTCTTACATACTCACACATTCATGCAGACTGTCTCTCACACTCACATGCTCTCTCTCATACACACACATACATACACTCCCCACACTCACCCACGTGCAACTCTCTCCCAGGCTTATACTCCATCACACCCAGACACACACTTTACTAAGCTTTCAAACATGCAAAAACACACTCTCTCATGTGCACACCCTCACACACACATGTACACACTCACAGTCTTTCTCTCTCTCTCTCATGCATGCACACACATATACAAGTCTACGGGGGTAAATTTGTATTTGCAGGATTATATTTGTGGATGCAAACTATTTTGCTCAAAAATGCACAATCTGCAGGAGTCAATCCATGTAATATTTTGTTAATTCTATTTTAGGCATAGAACCAGTCTGACTCAAGATTGGAATACAGGCAGACTCTGATCTCACACCTTTAATGCAATGTCTGAGCTGAGATGTCACCTTTCGTTATAAAACCTTAAGTTATCTCGAGAAGGTGACTTAAAAGAAGTCCTGGGATTTACATATTAATGAACTGAAACCTGCATTCTGAAAGTCTTAACAATCCAGGTTTGTTCAATATATGAATTTGTGTGACACTGTAATCTTTTACTATAAATTCTGTGTCTTATGATCTTATACTCCACAACCACCTGATGAAGGAGCAGTGCTCCAAAAGCTAGTCCATCCAAATAAACCTGGTACACTATAACCTGGTGTTGTGTGATTTTTAACATTGTCTAACTGGTACAGTATTGTATGATTCCATAACACACCTTAGTCCTGACTCGGTTAAGTGCTGCTCTGCAGTAAATGGACATTGATAAAACAGTTTACCAACTCCTCTAGTCTATTTCAGTTTCATTGTTAGCCAATTCAATAGCAGAGCAACCCTTGACTGAGCCGGGACTAAGGTGTGTTATAGAATCATACAAAATATGTTCCATTTGTCTGCATTTAAAATGTGTAGTGATCATTTGATTTATCAACAAATTCAAAGACTTGCAGCTATGCTTTGTTGAAGGATGTGATTGCGAGTCCATACAAACATATATAACCATTCAGTCTGGTGATAAAAACAATGACTGCAGATGCTGGAAACCGGATTCTGGATTAGTGGTGCTGGAAGAGCACAGCAGTTCAGGCAGCATTTAAGGAGCTTCGAAATCGACGTTTCGGGCAAAAGCCCTTCATCAGGTGATGCCCTGGGGTTGAAGTGTTCCGAGGCGGAAGATGAGGCGTTCTTCCTCCAGGCGTCTGGGGTGAGGGAGCGGCAGTGAAGGAAACCCAGGACCTCCATGTCCTCGGCAGAGTGGGAGGGGGAGTTGAAATGTTGGGCCATGGGGCGGTTTGGTTGATTGGTGCGGGTGTCTCGGAGATGTTCCCTCAAGCGCTCTGCTAGGAGGCGCCCAGTCTCCCCAATGTAGAGGAGACCGCATCGGGAGCAACGGATACAATAAATGATATTAGTGGATGTGCAGGTAAAACTTTGATGGATGTGGAAGGCTCCTTTAGGGCCTTGGATAGAGGTGATGGAGGAGGTGCGGGCACAGGTTTTACAGTTCCTGCGGTGGCAGGGGAAAGTGCCAGGATGGGAGGGTAGGTTGTCGGGGGGTGTGGACCTGACCAGGTAGTCATGGAGGGAACGGTCTTTGCAGAAGGCGGAAAGGAGTGGGGAGGGAAATATATTCCTGATGGTGGGGTCTGTTTGGAGGTGGCGGCAATGTCGGCGAATGATTTGGATTATGTGAAGGTTGGTAGGGTGGAAAGTGAGCACCAGGGGCGTTCTTTCCTTGTTATGGTTGGAGGGGTGGGGTCTGAGGGCAGAGGTGCGGGATGTAGACGAGATGGGTTGGAGGGCATCTTTAACCACGTGGGAAGGGAAATTGCGGTCTCTGTCTGTCTGGTCTACTCTGTCATTCAATAAGGTCATAGCTGATCTGATTGTAACCTCAAATCTGTATTCCTGTCTACCATACTAACCATCCACCAGCCCTACCCTTTGCTCACTAAGAATCAATCTACCTCAACCTTAAAAAGTATTCATCTTCTCTGCTTCCAACACCTCTTCAGATGGCAGAGAAGTGTTTACTTAATCTCTACATTCTGAAGAAAAACCAATAGGAATCATTCAGGGAGGATTCATACCAAAGGTAGAGTCTTGTTTTAATAGCAGTTGGGATGTCTCTACAGTAATTCCCAGTACTGCTCTGAGACAGCAAAGGGGATGGCATGGTGGCTCAGTGGTTAGCTCTGCTGCCTCGCAGTTCCAGGGATTCCAGCCTCAGGTGACTGTATGTGTGGAGTTTGCACATCCTCCCTAAGTCTGTGTGGGTTTCCTCTGGGTGCCCCGGTTTCCTCCCACAATCACAGAGATGTGCAGGTTAGGTGAATTGGTCATGCTAAATTGCCCATAGTGTTCAGGGATGTGTAGGTTAGGAATAAATATAGGATAACAGGAACGGGTGGGTTACTCTTTGGAGCGTCAGTGTGGACTTGTTGGGCCGAAAGGCTGTAGGGAATCTGTAATTCAAAGAATTGCAACTCTCAATAAAGTTATTTGTGATATTTTAATCAGAAACTGGAATTCAATTTAGAAGGTTCCCCATTGTGAATACGAACTAATTATTTCCAAGGTGTCTGTTGATATCACGTTGGCCAGAGGATTCTAAGCAGGACAAGATTTATAGTAGGATTAACACCAAAAGTCTATTTCATAGTTAAAGAATAGTTTAATTACTCAATGAACAGAATTTATTTAAAAAATAATCTCTCAAAAAGATATTCTAGGAGCCACAATAAACTCAAAGAAAGATACAGCAACATCTCCTGCTCAAAGCAAAAATATTTGTCACGATTCACTGGGGTAGTGCAATGAAAATGAAGACCCACTGTTCCTAGACTCAATACAAACGTGCAGATTTAATAACCTACCAAAACTCCCAATGTGCCTCTGGCTGACAGCTACTGAGTTTAAAACAACCCTCTCCAGGTTCCTTCAATAACAGTAAAACTAACTCTGTTTTTATTGTAATCACAAAGAACTGTGGAGGTTGGAAATCTGAAACAAAAGCAGAGTGCTGGAGCAACTCAGCAGGTCTGTCAGCATTTGTAGAGAGAAAAAAAGCAGAGTTAATGTTTTGAGTCCAGTGACTTTTTGTCACTTTTATTGTTATAATCTTAAAAGTTTAACAATTGGTGGAAAAGAAAAGGGTTTCTTGTTGATATATGCTAAATTTTACCCTTTTTAAAATACCCTCCCCTCCCACACAGAGGGAAAAAAGATCACAAACATTATGACTGTATTTGAAATAACTCCACAGAGGTCGTTGTCCCTTTGTTTATATGTGGAGAGTCCCTGACACTGATCCAGCTCCCTCAAAGCCAACTCCCAGGGTGTCAGTATGTCTGACATTCTTCTTTTTCCTTTTTTTTTGTTCTTTTTTTCTTTCTTTAACAGGTGAGTATATCTTTATTTATCTTCCACCACCAGGAAGAAAGGAAACACCCGAGTGGCCAGTGACAAGCAGTGCCCTTCACATCAAAGGGCAATGCTGTGTGATCAAACAGTGAAGGGGAGGGCAGGGATTAAATCAAAATAGAGTTGGAGGGGGAAATAATGCACTCCACTCCCTGCGGCACCCACCTCTCCCTGAACAACTCCAGGGTGTTGGTGGATACCACCTCTTTTTTTCTTTTTCCCCTACACTACCGCCTAACTGCGGTAGTGCTTATTTTTCCCCAGCACCCATGGTGTGTGTGTGCAGGTGTGAGACACAGTGAAAGACACAAAGTGCACGAATTTTTATTCAAATTCCACCACCAGGAAGACAGGAAAACACCCGGGTGGCCAGTGACAAACACTGCCCTTCACATCAAAGGGCAGTGCTGTGTGATCAAAACAGTGAGGGGGAGGGTAGGGACTAAATCAAAATAGAGTTGGAGGGAGAAATGATGCACTCCACTCCCTGGGGTGCCCACCTCTCCCTGAACAACTCCAGGGTGTTGGTCGACACCGCGTGCTCCTTCTCCAGAGACATAACTGCAGAAGAGGGGCATTCCTCTTTTTATCTGTCAGCCAGGGCTCCCTGATTGGACCAGGTTAACAGCCTCAATCATTGAACTCATATTCAATAAGGTGCACTTTACTGACCTCATTACAATCACTACAATACTGTGGTCAGAGGGACATAGCCACACCACAAAATCAGATGGTTCAACTTCGCCATCCAACTTCAATGTTATCTAGGCAGTGATAATGAGTTGAAACTTTATTGCTGGAACAGCACAGCAGGTCAGGCAGCATCCAGGGAACAGGAGATTCGACGTTTCGGGCACAGGCCCTTCTTCAGGAATGAGCAGAGAGTGTTCAGCAGGAGAAGATAAAAGGTAGGGAGGAGGGACTTGGAGGAGGGGAGTTGGAAATGTGATAGGTGGAAAGAGGTCAAGGTGAGGGTGATAGGTCGGAGTAGGATGGAGGCGGAGAGGTCAAGAAGAAGACTGCAGGCCAGGAAGGCGGTGCCGGGCTGGAAGGATCCCTTTTATCTTCTCCTGCTGAACACTCTCTGCTCATTCCTGAAGAAGGGCCTGTGCCCGAAACGTCGAATCTCCTGTTCCCTGGATGCTGCCTGACCTGCTGTGCTGTTCCAGCAATAAAGTTTCAACTTTGATATCCAAATGAATCCAACAAGAACTGGACCAAGCATATGTGGTACTCATAATCTTCTTCATCCTAAGTATACGCATGATTTTACTACAACTGCTAAGTATTTCATCAGTAATATTTTCAGCAACATAACACAAAACATCGCAGATAAGAAAAACTGCAGCATATTAACATGCCAAATTTCCCCTAAAGTAAATGCATTAAAATTCCATCAAATTTGACAATATTGTTATGTATTTGGCTTTAAGGGGTTAACACGTAGGGGGTTCCATACAACAGCCAAGCAGGGTGAGATCAATAGTTGTGATGTTGAGAAGATATGCTCTTCTTCATTAGGGTAAATAAAACCACAGAAAGTAGACAAAATCAAACACAAAATATTGCTGAGGAAAGGAGTGAACAAAGACAGAAATGGGAACTATTTAAATGTAAATCTATGATTCGCTCCAGTAATAATATCTAACAATATTCAATATCTAGGATCATACCAAAAGAGTACTTTGAAGTATTAAAGGGATTTTCTGCTATCTAGTGATCTCTGAGGCATGAAGTTTCCCTTTCTTGATATGTGCAAGATCAAGACAAACACTAGGCATACAGTAACAGTGATATCACCGCAGGGAGTTGGCAGCCAATTACACTGAAGTATTCTCAAACAGCAAATCAGAAAGTAAAATGCAGTAAAATCTTCTACTCAATTAAAATTTCCACAGAGTAAATACAAATCATCAGTGATACACATGGGATTAAAGTAGCTGGCCTATGCGGGTGCCCATGGCTACTCCTTTTGTTTGGAGAAAGTGGGAGGATTGGAAAGGAAAGTTGTTCAGGGTGAGGACCAGTTCGGTCAGTCGAAGGAGGGTGTCGGTGGAAGGGTACTGGGTGGTACGGCGGGAAAGGCAGAAGCGGAGTGCTTTGAGTCCTTCGTGATGGGGGATGGAGGTGTACAGGGACTGGATGTCCATGGTGAAGATGAGGCGTTGGGGACCGGGGAAGCGGAAGTCCTGGAGGAGGTGGAGGGCGTGGGTGGTGTCACGAATGTAGGTGGGGAGTTCTTGGACTAATGGGGACAGGACCGTGTCGAGGTAGGAGGAGATGAGTTCGGTTGGGCAGGAGCAGGCTGAGACGATGGGTCGTCCGGGGCAGTCAGGTTTGTGGATTTTGGGCAGGAGGTAGAAACGGGCGGTGCGGGGTTGTGGGACTATGGGGTTGGAGGCGGTGGATGGGAGGTCCCCTGAGGTGATGAGGTTATGGACGGTCTGGGAGATGATGGTTTGGTGGTGGGGGGTGGGGTCATGGTCAAGGGGACGGTAGGAGGAGGTATCTGCGAGCTGGCGTTTGGCCTCAGCGATGTAAAGGTCAGTGCGCCAAACTACTACTGCGCCTCCCTTGTCAGCTGGTTTGATGGTGAGGTTGGGGTTGGAACGGAGGGAGTGGAGGGCTGACACGACCGCAGTGATAATGAGTCTGTATTTCATTAATTAGAAGGTTGCTTAGCTGAGTTGGCTTGAAGATTGATTTTAAATGCAGACAGTTGTTAACAGCTTGAATTCAATTCCTGCGCCAGACAAGGTTACCGTGAAGGATTTTCATTCTCAATGTTTCCCCCTCCTGAGGTGTGTTGACACTTGGGTTAAACAACCCCCAGTCACCTCTCCCTAATGAGAGCACAGGAGTGTGGTGACTTTACTATGCTGCTTCATTAATGATTTGGTTGGACCTAGGGTCTTCGTTTTTTGTCTTTGGGCTTCAGAATTATTTGCTTTGGCGCCTCTGAATGTGATTGTTCTGCTCTTTCGACCAAAAATTGGACAGAGAGAGAAAATTGCAGAGAGAAAGAGGAGAGGAAGATAGTCATGCAGGCTAAATCTGGAGGTCTCCTTGCTTCAATCCATTTCGTTGCCCTCCCAGAGTACAGTCCAACCAATCAGAGGGCTGTTGTCAAGCTAAAGTCAGAGTAAACGCTATCAGATTGTCTGAACACATTGGATAGAATTGTACAAGGATCTGAGTAATCTGGGCTAAGGTGAGATTTGTGGCAGGATCCAACAAGGGCTGTCTCAACGTTCGGAGCATTGCACGTCACATTTTAGATATTTCTAATCAACCTGTGCAATGACTTACACGTATTTTTCCTGTATATTTCCTGTCTACAGCAGGTGGGACTTGAACCCAGCTGCCTTGGTACAGAGTTATGACACTCCTACTACACTACAAGAGCCATTGTAGTGACATAGAGTCAGGGAGTCATAGAGATGTACATCATGGAAACAGGCCCTTCGGTCCAACCCGTCCATGCTGACCAGATATCCCAACCCAATCTAGTCCCACCTGCCAGCACCCAGCCCATCTTTTATGCTTTGACAAGCAACTTAGTTGGTTTCTTGTTTGGCTTCAGCAAGATGTCAATTCAGGGGATTATTGCTTGTTAAACACCTGGTGAATTGCTCAACTTGCAAACAACAAAGACCAAAGAGCAATATAGCACATGAACAGAACCTTCAGCCCTCCAAGCCTGTGCTGACACATAATTGCCCTTCCATACTAAAACTGTCTTCACTGACAGGATCTGTATTCCTCTATTTCCTTCTTGCTCATGTATTTTTCCAACTGATTCTTAATGCTGCTATTGCATCTGTTGCCACCATCTCCTCTGGCAGCGCGTTCTAGGCACTCACTGCTCTGTTGTGAAAAACTTGCCTCGCACATCTCTTAAACGTCCCCCTTCACATCTTGAACCTGTGTCCCCTGGGGAAAAGCCTCATACTTTTCACTCTATCCGTACCATTCATAATCTTACAAACGTCGATTAGGTCGCCTCTCAACCTTCAGTGAAAACAAACACAGTCCATCCAACCTTTCTTCATAGCTAAAATTCCCCACACCAGGCAACATCCTGATAAACCTTCTCTGTATCTTCTCCAAAGCATCCATATCTTTCTGGTAGTGTGGTGACCAGAACTGTATGCAATATTCCAAGTGTGGCCTAACTAAAGTTCTGTAAAGCTGCAGCAAATCTTGTCTACCCTTATACTCAATCCCCTTCTAATGAAGGCAAGCATGCCATAGGCCTTTTTTACTCCCTTATCTACCTGTGCTACCATCTTCAGTGATCTGTGGACCTGCACAGCCAGATCCCTCTGCATATAATGCTCCTAAGGATTCTGCCATTCACTGTATAATTTCTACCTGTATTGACCTACCAAAATGCATCACCTCACATTTGTCCAGATTAAACTCCAACTGCCATTTTTCTGCCCATGTCTCTAACTGATCTATATCCTACTGTATCTTCTGATAATCCTCCCCACTATTCCCCATTCCATCATCTTTGTACAATCTGCAAATTACTAATTAGACCAGCCACATTTTCCTACAAATTATTTATGTAGATTATGAACAGCAGAGGTCCTAGCATTGATCCCTGTGGAACACTATGAGCCATAGCCCTCTATTCTGAAAACATCTTTCCAGTGCTATCCACTGTATCCTGTGACTAAGCCAGTTCTGTATCCATCTTGCCAGCTTGCCCTTGTTACCATGCGACTTTACCTTTTGTATCAGTCTGCCATGAGGGACCTTTTCACAGGTTTTACTGAAGTCTACGTAGATAACATCAACTGCTTTTCCCTCATCAATCATCTTCATCACCTCCTCAAAAAAACTCAATCAAGTTAAGAAGGCTCAACCTCCCCCCACACAAAACCATGCTGTCTATTACTAGTAAGTCTAAATGCTTCTAAATGAGTATAGATCTTGCCCCTGAGAACCTTTTCCAATAATTTCCCTACCATTGACGTAATGTTCATAGGCCTGTAATTTCCTGGATTATCCCTGCTCCCCTTCTTAAACACTGGGACAACCCTGTATATTCTCCAGTCCTCTGGGACCTCACCTGTGTGGATAGGATACATAGTAGTTATTGGGTGAAGGTGTTAAATTGGGGGAATCCTCTTTGAAGAGGTTACAAAGATGTCTGTCAATGCTCCAAAAATTTGTTCTCTTGCTTCCCTCAATATTTTGGAATAGATCCCATCAGGACCCAGGGACTTATCTCCTTTAATACTTTTTTAAATGCACAACACCTCATTTTTTAAATAGCAACTTGGCTTAGAAACTCAACTTTCCCTTCCCTGCGAACATCCTCCACCAATTCCTTCTCTTTAGTGAATACCAACACAAAGTATTCATTTCAGACCTCACCCACCTCTTTGGGCTCCACATATAGATTTCCTCCTTTGTCCTTGAATGGGCCAACACTTGACCTGCCTACCATTGTGTTTTTTACAGATGTATAAAAAGCTTCTCCTTAATCATGTTTGCTAATGACTTTTCATGACTCCTTTTAGCCTTTCTAATTCCTTATTTAAGTTTTTTCCTACTTTCCTTATGTACTTCAAGGGCTTCATCAGTTCCCGTCCTCCTCGAACTTATGAATGCTTCGTTTTACTTTCTGACCAAGGTCATAACATCCCTGGTCATCCAAGGTTCCAGATAACTTGCCATACCTATCCTTCACTCTCACAGGAACACGCTGCTACTAAACTCTAATCAACTGTTGTTTGAAGTATTCCCACATGTCTAATGTGGATTTACCTTCAAACAGCTGCCTCCAATCAAACCTCTCCAGTTCCTACCTAACAGTGTTGTATTTCGCCTTCTCTCAGTTTAACACTTTCAGCCAAGGACTGCCGTTATCCCCATCCATGAGTATCTTAAAACTCACAGTATTATGTTCACTACTCCTGAACTGTTCCCCCACTGAAACTTCACTCACCTGGCTGGGGTCATTTCCCAAAACCAGGTCCAATATTGCGCCTTGCCTGGGTGGACTGTTTACATACTCTGTCAAGAAATTGTCCTGAATGGTCCTTACAAATTCTGCCCCATCCAAGCCCCTGTATTGAAGTGGGTCCCAGTCAATACAGGAGAAGTTAACATCACCCACCACAACAATCCTGCTGTTTTTACATTTTTGCAAAATCTGTGTACATATTCTCTCCTCTATCTCCTGCTGGCTGTTATACCTCTCGCATTGTGATTTCATCTTTCGTATTCCAGAGTTTGACCCATATTGCCTTGCTGCACGTGTCCTCTCATGTATCCACTCTCAGTACAGCTGTGAGATACTCCTTTATCAGTAATGCAACTGCCCCAACCCTTTTATACCCCTTTCTATCACACCTGAAACATGTAAATCCTGGGACATTCAGCTGCCAGTCCTGTCCCTCTTCAAGTCTCTGTAACCGCAATAATGTCATAGTTCCAAGTACCAAAGCTCTGATTTCATCTACCTTGCTTACTCCTCTGATTTCCATCCCCCGCCACACACGTTTCAACCCACCCCAACCATCCTACTAAGTACTCCTCCAAGGAAATCAATCCCAGTCCTGCCCAGGCATAACCTGGCCAGACTGTACAGATCCCACCTCCCCCAAAACTGGTCCCAATGCCTCACGAATCTGAAACCCTCTCCCTCATACCTCCCTTTTAGCCACGTTTCATCCTATACATCCTGCTATTTCTACTCCGGCACTGGCAGTAATCCTGAGATAACTACCTTTGATGTCAACTTTCTTCCTAGTTCTCCATATTCTGCTTTTAGGACCCCATCCCTTTTCTCACCTATGTCATTAGTACCAACATGTACCACAATCACTATAAGTGGGTGTTAATGAAGTGGAGACCCACCAATTATCTTCATGTTTGATCAAATGCACCCCAGCTCCAAACTCATTTTGGAAGAGGCCTTCAAAGAGTAAAGGACCGTTTCAGTTCTGCTCAATGAATAAAGGACAGTTGCACAGTTTAAGTTCTTAACATAAAATCAATGCTAGTCATTTACAGCACTGCAGCCTCCAGGAATTGCTGATGGGACATCTACTCAATCACCTCCATTGTTTTGTCACTTTACATAGAGTTAAGCTGTTTGTTTCAGTGAAGTCTCTCTCTCACTAACTAGATCGTGACTTTCAAAAGGTGCCATCCCTGACACAGCCTATTCCCACCTTCACTTGACTTAGCACACCCTCCCTCCTCTCATTTAATACTGAGATCCTCATTCGTCCATTTTAACCTTTACTAGTCCAACACTCTTCTTACTTGTTTCTATTCTACCCTCAGTAAACTTGAGATCATCCAAAACACTGCTGTCCATTTATTAACTTGCACTGAATTCCAGCCTGGTGTTCACTCACCTGCACTGGCTCCAAGTCAAGCAATGTCTTGATTTTAAACATCTCAATTCTATTTCTAATCCCTCCCTCTCCTTGTATGTCCCTATTTCTGTGAACTTTCTTCCAGCCCTAATACCCAACAAGATATCTGTCCTCCTCAAATTCTGGCCTCTTGATCTTTCTTGACTTTAACTGTGCCATCACTGGTGTCCGTCCTTCAGCCTGCCCCAGCCCAAAGCTCTGGAATAGACTACCTCTCCCTTTCCACTTCACTACCTCACTTTCTTCACTTAAAATGCTCTCCGAAAGTTAACGGGTGATTTAATCACAGTCTTTGGGATATTAACAGGCAAAGACAGGGCAGCTAAAGGTAAACTATTTCCACTGGTTTGCAATTCTAAAACTAGAGACGTACTCTGAGAATTCTTGATGAAGGGCTTATGCCTGAAATGTTGATCTTCTTGCTCCTCGGATGCTGCCTGACCGGCTGTGCTTTTCCAGCGCCACTCTCTTGACTCTGAGAATTAGGGCCAGACCAGGCAGGAGAGATTTAGGAAGCACTTTTACACTCAAAAGGTGGGAGATGTTTGAAACTCTTTTCCACAAATGGCTGTGGATGCTGGATCAGTTGTTAATTTTAAATCTGAGATTGATAAATGTTTGTTAAGCAAAAGTATAAAGGGATATGGGCCAAAGATAGGTATCTGGAGTTAGGCCACAGATCAGCCATTATTTGAGTGGATCTCAAGGGACTGAGTGGCCAACTCCTGTTCTTATGGTGCAAAACGTACCTCCTTGGCCAAGCTTTTGGTCACCTGACCAAACAGTTCATTACCCTTCATTTCGGAGGGATCAGGGTGTCCTCATGCATGAATTTCAGAAAGCTAGTATGCAGGTGCAGCGGATAGCAAGGAGGGCAGAGGGAATTCTGGCATTTTTGCTAAAGGAATGGAGCATGAAAGGAGCAGAATGTTGTGACAATTATACAAGGTTTTAGTGAAACCACATCTGGAGCACTGTGTACAGTTATTATTCCTTATTTAAGGAAAGATGTAATTGAATTGAAGATAGTTTATAGAAGGTTCACTGGATTCATTCCAGAAATAAATGGTATTTTATGAGGAGAGTTGGGCAGTTTAGGTTTGAGAGATATGCGCCAGGAGCAGGCAGCTGGGACTAGTTTAGTTTGGGATTGTGTGCGACATGGACTGGTTGGACCGAAAGGTCAGTTTCCATGCTGGATGACTATGACTCTATATGCGTTAGAGTTTAGAAGAATGAGAGGAGATCTGACTGAGGTATATAAGATGCTAAAAGAGATTGACAAAGTAGACATAGAGAGAATGTATCCTCTCATGGGGCAATCTACATAGATCATAGTTTTAGGCTAAGGGATCACAGATATCACAGATTTAAAACAGAGATGAAGAAGAATTGCATCTCTCAAGGAATCACGAATCTGTGGAATTCACTGGCCCAGAGTGCAAGTGGATGCCAGAACATTGAATAAATGTAAGGAGGAGGTAGACCGGTTTTTCATTAGTAATGGGTTGAAGGGATACGGTGAACAGGCAGGAAAGTGGAGTTGAGGCCGAGATGAGATCAGCCAGGATCGTATTGAATGATTGAGCAGGCTCCAGGGACTGAATTGTTTTCTCCTGCTGCTGGTTTTAATGTTCTTATGTGTTTTCGCATCTTATTTTGTTCTATAATGCTCCTGTGGAACAACTTGAGACTGTTTGTTTTATTTAAGGTGTTATATGAATAGAAGTTGTTGCTATCCATATGACAAAACAAAGAAGCTATTTCACTGATAGCACAACGTGACGGTGACAAGGTGTTTGTCACAAAGACCTCCACTCAGATCTCTGCCCAGTGCCCAATGCCCAGTCCAGCCGCTCAAACTAACCCAAGCAACAGGGAGATAAAATATGGTCATCTGGTGAATTTCAAAACATTTTTCCATTTGCAGCACAAGATTGCTTGCCAGGTAAATCCAGCAGTGAACCAACTGCATTCATTTTCAAGTGGGAAAATGTGAGAGCAAGAGAGGCTGTGGTTACAATGCAGTGAACATGGGTGTGGAATGATTGCAGGGAAAATATAGGAACGGCAAAAGCTGTCCAAGTAAGGCACAGATTGCCCCCTCCCCACCGAGAGCAGTTGCATTTGCAGGTCAGAAACAGGGTCCAAGATTACCCCCCCCCCCCTCCCCCCAACTCATTCAGCCCATGAAAACAACAGAAAGGAAGAGAGAACATGCGTCCATTAAAAATACAAGTACACAATGAAGTCACATCAAATAAAAAGGCTGCACTGTAACTGCCACAAAATGCAGCGGCGGGATATGAACTCAGGCCAGGGAAGGTTTTCAGCCCTGTAGTTTGTAGGCCCACAAATTGTCAATTAGTGGTGTCTAAGCCCCAGGGAACGTCTGGCAACCTTAGTTCTCGATTGCATCATTTAATGAAGAGTATTTGCTTAACCCAGGACAAGAACCACTTGCTCAATGTCACAAATTCAGATAGATAGCTGGGAGTTGAAAAGATATCAGTCACATCTCTCCTGCCCCCTCCCCAATATTTTGAGTACTGCACTCCCTAACCGACATTGGCTCTTCGTTCACCAATAACTCCAGTTTCAAAAGCCTTCCTCAGCCTCACCCATGATTTTTCTCCAGCCCTTTCAGAAGTCCACATTCTTCTAACTCTGACTCCTATGCATCCACCACTTCATTGGCCAGGCCACTCACAGCTATACTTTTAGCTGGGAGTTCCAACTTGATGCTTTCTGTCTCTCAACCATTCTCCCATCTTTAAGACTCTTCTTAAAATGTAACTGTTGGCCATGTTTTGGGTCACCTGCTCTAACCTCTCCTCCTTCAGCCTGATATCCATTTTGGTTGAATTCAGCTTTGGCAATGTGCCTTGCAACGCTGTCCAATTTAAAGATGATATATAAATGCTTTTGTTACGTTGTTGCACCTGCAGTCTGGGATTTAGATATGACACCATTATCAGTGTCAAAGTAAATCTGTGAAATAAATCCCACTCTTTCCTAATTCCATCTCACTCCCCTCCCTAGTGGATGATATCTGCATGTCCACTATATAGTATGCAGTTATTTAATATCGCAGAGAGGAAAGACATATTCACGATATATTCTGGTAAGAATTAAAACAGCAAAATGGACATCAAACAGTTAAAGTGAATGTGATGATATCAGCTGCAATGGATTTGAATTATACTGATGTGCTGGTGTCTGAATAAACTCCGGATATTAAAAATAAGATTGCCTTTCTCCACACAGAGATTCTCTGTTGGTAAGGCTCACTCTCCCACATACGTACAGGATGTTTTGCTGACCCACCAAATAACTGGACAAAGTTTGCACAGTTTCTTGATCTGAATCACAAAGCAGAGGAAAACCTCTTGACATTGTATGCTTTAGAGAATAAGGAATAAATATGTTTACCTTACCTTAAAAGACTCACAAGACTTAACTTTGAAATAAGTCTGCTTTATGCATGAATGAATGGACAAAAATTTCAGAACCTCGGTCCCCAACAGTTTTTGAGCTCAATTTGCAGGCCTTCCAGCATTCAGACTAATTAACCACCTGCATAGCATGAGAGATCCTCACTAGCGCACCAGCTCCTAATCTCTGCCTTAGTTAGACACCACCTGAAAGTGCTGAAAATTGCCAGTCAGTGGCTTGTACCACAGACAAGTAACTTTGGTGAATCGCAGCATGCTTACATAGAATATACAGCTACAAACAAAACCTCACGCTGACAGCGAGCTCCATTTAGCCTTTGACTTAACACAACAGTTTTACTGAAGCAAGTCACAATGGTCATGCTCCTTTCTTGGTCCCCTGCTCTGTACATTATTGTTCAGGCACCAACCAGTGACTTTATTTATTCAATGCATGTATTTTTGATTCCTTTTCTTTGTTCGTTCACAGGGGGTGGGCATTACTAGCAACGACAGGATTTATTGCCCATCACTAATTGCCTTTGAGAAAGTGGTGGTGAGCTGCCTTCTTGAATTGCTGCAGGTTCACATGGTACAAGTAAAGCCACAATGTTGTTTGTGAGAGAGTTACAGCATTTTGATGAAGTAACAGTAATATGTTTGCAAGTCAAGCTTGAATGTGACTTAGAGAAGAACTTGCAGGTTGTGGCATTCCCATATGTCGGTTTCTCTCGTCCAGTCAGGCAGCCGAGGTCACGGATCTGGAAGGTGCTATTGACAGAGCTTTGGTGTGTTACAGCAGTGCAACCTGTGGATGGTACACACTACTGCCAGTGTGTGCTAGTGGTGAAGGGTGTAAATGTTTCGGGTAAGTAAGATTTTGATGCAACTTTTTGTGGTGATTCTAACTTTATGCAAACATGTTCCTACCTGTGTGAGTCAGTCTTTCAAGACAGCTGTAAAAAAGTTTTTAAAAATATTAACCATGGTACAGAGTAACCATGCATCTTATGAGCTGAATTGAGAATATGTCTAAGATGAAGATTTCAAAACGAGAAATTCCAAACTGAAATTTACAAATTGCCCATGAAACACACAAATCCTCCCGGAAAACAATGCAATAGAGTTTTGACATCAGTTGTCCCAAGATTCAACCTGCCCAGAAACATTTCCAGCATGTCAGCTTGGATTCAGACAGATAATGCTGTTTTTACCAAGGGACTGTTTAAGAAACATTCAGAATAACAATCAGGGCCACTTCTACAATATGAAACTGTCCATCAGAAACCCTGAACAAGTTTTCAACCAAATTATCGTTAGACTGACAAATAGAAGTGTAACCATTGCACTGGGGCTTCAGTTATATTGTGCTAGTGACCTGGAACCAGCACCTGAAATGTTCAATAGGCAGGCCCTTTATAAACCATAAATCAACTTCAGGTTGTTAAAGTACCATGATCGTGGAAACCACATTTGGATACAACTTTGGAGCTTCCGGTCCCATTTGTAAATTGCCCAGGGAATATTTTTGGAAGGCAGTTGGCCACTGGACTGAAGTTATACCATCTTCAACCTGTGTGAGACATACAGCAGTTATACCAGCTCTGGGTTTTAGTACAACTGGAAGGCAGAATGAGTTGTGACAACTGGGCAACTATGCCAATTTCCATTTCAATGGGCAGCAGAAACAACTTTCTATCAATAAGAAAGCACCAGCATAACTCACCAAGGGACAACTTCCAGCATCCTGGTTTAGAATGCTTCAATTACACAGTACCCATTTGCAATAACTTGGAAATCTGCTCCTATTTTCCCTCAGTTGTTGTTCTCCAAATCAACACCATAAATCATTGCCGTATCTGCGCTTTTTAACTGTCAATGATTTTCATGCTGACTTCTCAAGCAGAATTAGACCTGGAAAGCAAATGCTTGGTTCATTCACTCTTCAACAGATAGACAACAGCATACATTTTTTTTTCAGACTGATCCTTCTCACATCTTGACGAATTCTAGAGGTCCCAATTTTAGATATTTTTCTAATCAGCCTGTTTAGAGACGATGTGGGTCAGGTGGGACTTGAACCCAGTCTCCCACAAGAGGCCTCAAAGTGCTCCCACCTGTAACAGTCCCTTCTAATTGCACCAATTTAGTGAGCTGTTTATTGTGGCTGCGCAGTATATAGTTAGATTAAAAACATTTCTTCTATCTTTGTTGTGATACATTATTTCATACCACGCTGTCAGAATATGTGTGTATTCTTCAACGTAGCTCAGGATAAAATTTATAACAATTTGGATCTTAATCGTAAAATACTGTATCTTTGATAAGGTTGCACATGATAGGCTTTTGGAGAAAATGTGGAGGCATGGGATTGAGGGTGATTTAGCAGTTTGGATTAGAAACCGGCTTCCTATAGAAATGCAGCAAATGGTGGTTGATGGAAATTATTCAGCCCGGAGTCTGGTTACTAGTGGTGTGTCACAAGGATCAGTTTTGGGACCACTGCTGTTTGTCATTTTTATAAATAACTTGGACGCAGGCATAGGTGGATGGGTTAGTGAGTTTGCAGATGACACTGAAGTCGGTGGAGTAGTGGACAGTTTGGAAGAGTGTTACAGGTTGCAGGGGGACTTGGATAAACTGCAGAATTGGGCTGAGAGATGGCAAATGGAGTTCAATGCAAATAAATATGAGGTGATTCACTTTGGGAAGAATAACAGGAAGGTAGACTACTGGGTCAATGGAAAGGTTCTTGGTAGTGTGGATGGTGCAGAGGGATCTTGGTGTCCATGTACATAGATCCCTGAAAGTTGACAGTGCTGTTAAGAAGGAATACGGTGTGTTAGGTTTTATTGGTGGACGGATTGAGTACCGAAGCCACAATATCATGCTACAACAATACAAAACGCTAGTGCGACCTCATTTGGAATATTGTGTACAATTCTGGTCGCCCTATTACAAGAAGGATGTGGAAGCATCGGAAAAGGGGCAGAGGAGATTTACAGGGATATTGCCTGGTCTGGAGGGAAGGTCTTATGAGGAAAGGCTGAGAGACTTGGGTCTGTTCTCATTGGCAAGAAGGCGGCTAAGAGGAGATTTAATAGAGACATACAAGATGATCAGAGGATTAGATAGGGTGGACAGTGAGAGTCTTTTTCCTAGGATGATGACATCAGCTTGTACGAGGGGGCATAACTACAAATTGAGGGGTGATAGATTTAAGACAGATGTCAGAGGTAGGTTCTTTACTCAGAGAGTGGTAAGGGTGTGGAATGCCCTACCTGCCAATGTAGTTACCTCAGCCACATGAGGGGCATTAAAACAGTCCTTGGATAAGCATATGATGACGATGGGATAGTGTCGGGGGTTGGGCTTAGATTAGTTCACAGGTCGGCACAACATCGAGGGCCGAAAGGCCTGTTCTGTGCTGTATTGTTCTATGTAAGAAGCACAATTCAAGTATATTCATCAGCACTGGGTGCAAACGGCTGTCCAATCAGTTCTACAAATTCTGTCTGGCAGTGTCTAAGTAAAGTCTTAGATTTTCAGAGTCATACTGAGACTGATTCCTGACAACTTTACTGACAGCTGACAGGTAAGCAATTGGGATTTGTAGATGTATGATTCTGGTTGTGTCTTTGCAATCGAGGACAGTTTACTTGTCATGGAGAAATTGGAAAAGTCAGCTCATTTTCCATTGCTTCCTTGGTTTGAATGTGAAGCTGGATAGCCTATAGCCTGACCATGTGGTACTGAGATATGAGGTTCAACTGATACGTAGCCGTCTCCTGATGCAGTGAACTCTTTATAGCACCAAATCATTGCCTGTACTTCCTTATCTCCTATGGTTCGACCTGTTTCCCATTTAGACTGTGATACATTAACCTCAGAGTCAGCTTCTGTTCTTCCATCTTTCCGGACCAATTGTGATGTCATCCATCTGCAGCATGTAGTAATCAGAGTTGCAATATCCCAGTTAGAGTCAAAATAAGCTCTGCACATTTTAACATTTGAGTGCTTTTACATTTAGCTGTCTGCGTTGGGAAATTGACGATCAGGTCAGATGTCATTTTATTCCAAAACAAACTGATTAAATAATTAAAATGACAACAGTCATGACTCCTACAACCTCCCACTCCCCTTTCCTGTTGATTTATACAACCTCACCTTGAGTCACTATTGGCCTGTTTTATAACTCTCTCTACTCTTCCATGAGAAAAGGAGGATTAAAAGTTAAGTTCAAAATGATCAGGGGTTTCGGTAGAGCGAATGGGATAAAACTGTCTCCACTGACAGGAAGCAAATAGCGCTTCATCACTGTTGGGTCATAATGCTGGACCTCCCTCTTTAATAGCACTGTGGGTGGTTCTTGCACCACACAAACTGCAGCACTTCAAGAACATGCATCAGCACCACCTTCTCAAGAGTAATTATAGATGGACAACAATGCCAGCAACACCCACATCCCACAAGTGAGAAATAAACACAGAAAGATAATTGGCAAAAGTGGCAGAGTGGAGATGAGAGGAATTTTTTTGAGGAGAGTTTTTATCCAGAATTCACTGACCCAAAAGCTGGTGTAGGAATATTTAGTCATAACCTTCACAGAGCAATTGAATATAGATTATGATTTCTGATTAACCTGATCAATGACATTATTGCCCACCTCTGAAACGGGAAGGACTTGAAGCTGGACTTCCTGGTATGGACACGACCACTGCACCACAAGAATCCTAACAACTGAACATAGTGGGTGATACAGTGGCTTAATGGTTAGCACTGCTGCCTCACAGCCCCAGGAGCCTGGGTTCAATCCCAGCCTTGGGTGACTATGTGCACAGTATGTACATTTACCCTGTTTCTATGTGGATTTCCTCCCATCTTCCAAAGATGTGCAGGTTAGGTGGTTTAGCCATGGGAAACACCAGGTTACAGGGTTAGGATAGGGACATGTGTTGGTGTGGACTCGATAAGCTGAATGGCCTGATACTTGAGAAATGAACAACAGCATCATGGGGAAAGAGTGGACAATAGGGATGAATAAGATTGCAAAAGGTTGACACAGACAAGATGGGTGAATGACCTGCTTCTGTGCTACAGCACTCCATCTGTGTTTCAATATGCACGACTCCTGATCGGAGACGTTTTATTCAAAGGAACGACATCAAAACACGCACAAACTCCGGCTCAGCTGCAAGGGTCACCAGTCTGGCCCAATTTTATTCCCAGCGTTGGTTCTGCTGAATGGGCCCGGTTCTGTGTACACTGCTGTCACCCGAACACATTCTCAAAAGAGATTAAGATGTTTGAAGCAAATGGAGAAAGAGAGACACATTATACAAAGCAATTTGAAAAACAAATGAGTAGCATGCAGGAAGCAGTAAAGTAGATCAGCTCATGAATGATACATGACTGCAGACAACACTTCACTTGGCGTATTGCTACTTTGCGTTGTCCCTGAGAGTCATCTTGTATCGAGGGACGGTTTGATGTGTACCTCCTGAAAGTAGCATAATTATTTATGTCTTCACCCTCCAACAGTCTCAGACTACGTCACAGAATTCATACTTTACTCTTGCAATTGAAGTGCAGATTATAAGACATATTACCTTGACGGTTCTACATCAATTCATCAAATAAAATTTCACAAAAATAATTTGAGTCAATAGGAAGGGTTGCTCTTTTACATAATTATGAAAAGATAATAGCTTCAAAGGATTTAGAATAATATCATTTCTGAGCAGTTGAAGCATTTTTGCAAGTATGCTATATCATTCAGAATGACGGCTAGTTTCCTCAGTAACACAACATGATATTTTACTGAGACATAAAAACTAGAACATCCAGTTAAGTAGAAAATCTGAGTGAAGGGAAAGTTGGTCATATGGTGCTGTTGTATCTGTGCTTTATGTAGGAGATAACAACCAGAGCTCCTTCATCGTTCTGCTATGTGGTGTCCCGTGTCTGTTGAGGATTTTCGGTTGATACAAGGTTAGCTGAGGTGGTATTAGTCCCCCCATTATTGGGGGTCAGCAATCTGAATCAGAGATTGTGCATTTCCTTTTGTGTTACACTGTCAGGGGGCCAGTTTTCAGTTGAGACATTGAGCCAAAGCACTGACTGTCCTTTGAAGTGGACATAAATAAATTAGGAGCACAAGCAGTCTACTCAACTCTTCACCCTTTTGTCTACAGAGGGTCTGTTTGACTGCTCCAGCTGCCAGTCTTGGTGCAGTCCCTCACCATCGTCACCTGCTGCTGGAGGTCCCAACTGCTCAAGCAGCTCTGCTCAGTGCCCTCTTACTCGTGCCATATGCTGCTGCCAGTTCTATTACACAGTTCCTTGCTTGACAACACGCTGTCCCAGTAACAACACATAGCACACAGTGACCATTTGCAAAGTGATTACTGGTTCAATTGCTCCACAATAACTTGAATATTCAAGACAACATTCGAGGCAGCATTGACTTCCTGAGTGGCTGATCTGGGCAAATGCTAAGGGTTGGGTTGAGACCCAGCATTTGCTCAAGAAAGCTATTTTAGCCTTTTTTCTGTACTGGTGCATTCCAAGAGATCCAGGCTCTTTTTAAAAATTCATTCACAGGAGGTGGACTTCGCTGGCTAGGCTAGCATTTATTGTCACTTCTTAATTGCCCAGAGGTCAGTTTAGAGTCGAACACATTGCTGTGGGTCAGGAGTCACATATAGGCCAGACCAGATAAGGATGGCAGTTTCCTTCCCTGAAAGGCAGGTAGGTTTTTCCCAACAAGCAACAATAGACTCACGGTCATTATTAGGTTCCTTATTCCGGATATTTTATTGAATTCAATTTCTGCCATGGCAGGGTTTGAACCTGGGTCCACATAACATTAACTTGGTCTCTGGATTAACAGCAATAAGACCTGAAGGCTGTTGCCTCCTCTGGTGGTGAAGCCCCACATTGGTATCTCGGTTAGTCAGGTCTCCATGAATCACATGATTGACAGGCCCATACTGGATTCACAATACATGGGTGACTCCAGGATTCCTCATCATTATATCACGCCACTTCACTTGAGACATCGTGCACTGACACTTCAAATTGAGCAACAAGTGAGCCGTTTATCTCCACAGACCACCAGAGTCGAGGCTTCAAGCACCTCCTCTCTGAGAATTTACACTGTATCTTTGCACAGGTGAGAAAAAAAAATTAGAAGGAACGCTGCTCATTGGCAAGTAGAATATCTGACCCAGAGTACCACCTCGTTCCTCTCCAGCACAAAATGAACACACATCGATATCCTCCACCTGAGTTTGGCCTAAACTCCAATTTCCTCCACTAAAGCCTGAGTCTTGAATGATCCCGATGCAACTTCATTATCCCTCACTGGTGTCAGATTAAACTCCTCCACCATCTGCTCCAACTTAGCCAGGCACCTTTTAAGCCAATCTGCCATGACTAGGTGCGAGTGCTGAGGATCCCTCCCAATTACGCCAACCCGTAACATAAGATTTGAACACAGAGAGAGCCCAAAGATCATATGTGCGCGTGTGTGTGTGTGTATGTGTGTTTGTTTGTGTTTGTGTGTGTATGTTCGCATATGTATGTGTGCATCTGTGTTTGTGCATGTGTGTTTTTGTTTGTATGTGTGCCTGTGTGTGTGTATGTGAGTGTGTTTGTGTGTGTGTTTATGTTTTTATTTGTGTGTGTATATGTGTGAGTGTCTGTGTTTGTGTGTATGCGTGTGTGTCTGTATTTGTGTATGTGTGTTTGTGTGTGTATATGTGTGTGTGTCTATGCAAGCGTGCAACACATGTGTGTCTGTGTTTATGTGCATTTACGCATAATTGTATGTGTTTGTGTGTGTCCAGGTATTCTCCATTATCCGAAAGTAGAGTGTTCACAGGAAATCTTTCCTCAGGTGAAAATGGCATAAAGCAAAGATGTTTGATTTATATGGGAAAAATTCTGCCATTTTTCATAAAAGCAAAAATCCTTTTTGGATTCGCAAAAACAGGTACTAATATGGGTCTTTCATAAAGGCGAAGTGGCATGAAGTGAACATTCAAAAAGCAGGGCATACCTGTATACCTGTGTGAGCGTACCTGTGTGTTTGTTCACGTGTTTCTGTTTAGTTAGAATTGTCCTTATGTGGCCCAACAATGATGCATTTGGTCAGAATTCCTCCCTCTCCATAGCCCCATCTTCCTGGCCCTGTTTTGAGGGAGTTGGTCCTCCTTACATCTACTTATGCATTAACTCAAGTATAAAAACAAGATATTTTAAAACAATGACAAAGAAATGCCTTAAAGCATGACAAATACACAAACTATCAGAAGGCCTTGCACTGAAACAAATAATGTATCCAGTTCATTTATACAGACCATCTTAAAAGAGTTTAGCAACATTAGAATGTGTAGTGCAGGTACAAATCACCTTGAGTACCTGCTGGATGTGACACATTGCAGGCAGACCCAAGTTATACTGCAGGTTTCACGTCACTGACTGGCCTTGGAAAACAACACAGGTGCGATTGTGATTTCTCTGCCAATAGCATCTTCATTGAATCACATCTGAAAATTGTTCTTTGCACTCAGTGACAGGTCACAGAAGATTCTGAGTGAGATGTACAAAGTTTCAAGTGAAGAGTTAAGTTGGTATCAGTATGGCAAGCAAGTGGAGCTTGTTGCTCTATATGGTCTCACATTACCAATGTTGATTCAGTTGGGATGGAATTTGGGACATAGTTATAAAGTCATAGAGTCATAGTGTCATACAGCATGGAAATAAACTCTTCAGTCCAACCAGTCCATGCCAAACATAATCCCAAACTAAACTAGTCCCACCTGCCTGCTCCTGGGCCATATCCTCCAAACCTTTCCTATTCATGTACTTATCCAAATGTCTTTTAACATTGTAATTGTACCCACATCCATCATTTCCTCAGGAAGCTCATTCCTCATGTGAACCACACTCTGTGTAAAAACATTGTCCGCGTGTCTTTTTAAAATCTCCCTCCTCTCACCTTAAAATGTACCCTGGTTTTGAAATCCCCCATCCTAGTGAAAAGACAACTACCATTAACTCTATCTATTTCCCTCATTAACTTATAGACTTGTATGAAGTCGCCTCTCAACCTCTCTACGCTCCAGTGAAAAAGTCCCAGTCCCTTTCTTGATAACTCAAACCTGCCATATACGGCAACGTCCTAGTAAATCTCTTCTGAACCCTCTCCAGCTTAATAATATATTTCCTATAACAGGGCAATCAGATCTGGACACAATATTCCAAAAGAGGCCTCACCAATGTCCGGTATAACCTCAACATGACTTCCCAACTCCTATACTCTAAGAACTGAGCAATGAAGGCAAGTATGCCAAATGTCTTTTTAACCACCCTGTCTATATGTGTTAAAACTTCAAAGAATTATTGACCTGCAACCCTAGGTCCCTTTGTTCTACAACACTATCCAAGGCCCTACCATTAATTGTATAAGCTCTACCTTTGCATATTGTACCAAAAGGCGATACCTCGCATTTATCCAGAATGAACTCCATCTGTCATTTTTCAGCCCATTGGTCCATTTAAATAAAAGATTCCTTTGTAATCTTTGAAAACCTTCTTCACTGTTTATTATGCAACCAAATTTGGTATCATCCGCAAACATACTAACTGTGCCTTCTATATCCTCATCATAATCATTTATATAAATGACAAACAAAAGAGAGCCCAGCACCGAATACCACTGGTCACAGGCGCCCAGTCCGAAAAGCAGCTCTCCACCATTACTCTCTGTCTCCTACCATTAAGCCAATCATGCATCCTACTGGCAAGCTCTCCCTGAATCCCATGTGAGCCTAACTTTACTAATTAGTCTACCATGTGGAACCTTGTTGCAACTTCACAAAAATCCAAGTAAACAATACCCACTGCTCTGCCCTCGTCAAAAAATATGAACCAGATCCTCAGGAGTAAAATTGACATTCCTTGAGAGTGTGTAGAAATTTGGAATTATCATCTGAAAACAGCAATTGATGCTGTATCAATTGTTAATTTTAAATTTGAGATAGATCAATTCTACTAACCAAAGACATTAAGGGATATAGATCACAGTTCAGCCATAATCTCACTAAATGTCAACGATTGCAAATTCTCCTCCCACGTGATCAACGATGCCCTCCAGTGCATCTCCTCCACTTCCTGCACCTCTGCCCTTGAACTCCAACCCTCTAACTGCAACAAGGATAGAACACCAACCACTCCCTCCCCCCACCCCCGGTCCTCACCTTCCATCCCATTAATCTCCAGTTACAACACATCACTCTCTGCAATTTCCACGCCCTACAATCAGCCCCCATCCCTTTCAGTATTCCACAGAGACCATTCCCTCCATGACAGTCTCGTTAGGTCCATGGTCCCCACCAACCCACCCTCAACTCCTGGCACCTCACCTTGCTGCCGTGAGAGGTGTAAAACGTGTACCCACTCATTCCCCCTTCACTTCACAGTCAGCAGAGATTTTCCTGCACATCCAACACCTCAGCTATTGCATTTGTTGCTCTACTCTACACTGGGCCGCCAACTTGCGAAACATTTCAGGGAACTTCTCTGGGACACATGCACCAAACAACCTCACTGCCCTGTGGTTGCCCCACTTCAACTTCCCCTCCCATTCCGCCAAGGATATACATGTCCTGGGTCTCCTCCATCGCCAAATCCAAGTCAACCGATGACTGGAGGAAGAATGCCTCATCTTGTGCCTTGGGACCCTCCAACCACACAGCATCAGTGTCGACTTCACCAGTTTCCTTATTACCCCCCCCTCCACCTCATCCCAGATCCAACCCTCCAACTTAGTACCGCCCTCTTGACCTGTCCTACCTGTCCATCTTCCTTCCCATCTATCTGCTCTACCCTCCCCTCTGTGCTATCACTAT
>NC_057736.1:10520238-10522198 GCF_004010195.1 Chiloscyllium plagiosum | reverse complement strand
CCCCCACCCACTACTCTTCTATTTATCTCTCAGCCCCCTTACCCCACATTCCTGATGAAGGGCTTATATCTGAAACGTCGACTCTCCTGCTCCTCAGATGCTGCCTGACCTGCTGTGCTTTTCCAGTGCCTCACTTTTTGGCTCTGACTGTCCAGCATCTGTAGGCTTCACTTTCTCTCACAAAATGTCATCAGAACAGGGTCAAAAGGCTGAATGGCCTCATTATCTTGTTTTCAGAATGTACACAAACACTACCTGGTTTGAATTGGTACCAACTCAAAATGGCTTTCCCTCAGTACTGACTGTGGGAGTACCATGGCCTACATAATATTTGATGCAGCACATTTTAAACTTTTCTACTTCCAATGATTTTTTTTTTAAAGCTCCTCTTCAGTGGGAACCAGGAGAGTAAGAATGATAAGTCCTGACTGCAATAACCACATTCAGTGTAGACGTTGCCAGGCAACAGAAAATACCCAGCTTGATACAGTCAATATATAAGCTTTGTCTTCTTCCCATCAGATTATGTATAAAGGGCCCACACAGCTGTGAGAAGATCACTACACACGTAATTGAGCAGCTTCCAGGTGCTGACATCCAATCATTGATGTATTCTGGCTGTGAGACATTTATTGTAGCTAAAAAGTCTTTTACAGTAAAAATGTTTATGATCAAATCCTGCGTGCAGTCATGGAAAGTCTTAATTAGAAATTTTATTAGTTTGGTCTTTGTGATTAGCACAGTTCCCTTATTGGATTTATAACTCCTTGATATATAACCCGGCCTTATCATTTTACTACTTCTGTTTCACACTGTCGAATTAGTGCTGTCTTTAAAAGCCAGATATTTCCATGTTTTAGCCCAGAGTCAGGTGTGCGGAGATAGCAAAAATCCCAAGCTCCAAGAATCCAACTTTTAAAAATGGCAGGAGAAACTCAACAGGTCTGGCAGCACCTGTGAAGAGAGAAACAGAGATAATGTTTTGAGTCCAGCGACTGTTCTTCAGAACTGGTCACTAAGCTTGAGACGCTAACTCTGTTTCTCTCTCCGCAGAGACCTGCTGAGTTCATCCAGCCATTTTGCTTCTCTTTCAGATCTTCAGCATCTATAGTTCATTGTTTTACTTTACCAATGGCTTCCCCATTTGCAGTCCAGGGTGGTGGGTGGGTTGGGAGGAGGGGGAGTGCTCAGGCTGGTTTGGAGGTCATACTGCGGGACCTGTGAGGAACAGAGGGGGCTGTGAGGAACAGAGGGGGCTGTGAGAAACAGTTGGTGCTGTTCGTTCCTGAGGCAGAAAGCCTCCCTTAGGGCTTCGGCACAGTGATGCAACTTTAAAACCATAAAACTATCCTCCCCCTCACACACTCCCATGGTCCATCATGCCATCCAATGCCTCTCTACCCACTTTTATTAGCCTCTCAATTTTTCCAGTTCTGTCTTACGCCAAATCATACCCTCTTCACCTTTCCCCCTCCATGCCAACTCACTTCACATCCACCGGGGCAAATCTCAGAAAATACATTGACTTATATTTATTGCTGATGTCATTACTGGAAAAGTATATCTAATTTTTGGACCTAGTGCTATGTAATGAACCAGACTTTATAAAAGATCTTAACGTAAGGGAACACTCAGGAAGCAGCGATCTTAATATGGTAGAGTTCAGTCTGCAGTTTGAAAGAGAGAAGGGCAAAATTGGATGTAATGGTGTTACAGTTAAACAAAGGTAATTATGAGGGCATGAGAGAGGAACTGACGAAAATCGACTGGAAGCGAGCCCTAGCAGGGAAGACAGTTGAGCAAAAATGGCAGGAGTTTGTGGGTAAAATTGAGGACACTGTACAGAGGTTCATCCCCAAGAAAAGAAAGATTATCCGGGGAGGGATTAGACAGCCATGGCTGACGAAGGAAGTCAGGAAATGTATCAAAGAAAAAGAGAGATCCTATAAAGTGGCCAAGA
>NC_057736.1:10507955-10518196 GCF_004010195.1 Chiloscyllium plagiosum | reverse complement strand
GGCCTGTGGAATTCATTGCTGCGGAGTGCAGTGGAGGCTGGGACGCTAAATGTCTTCAAGGCAGAGATTGATAAATTCTTGATGTCACAAGGAAATAAGGGCTACGGGGAGAATGCGGGTAAGTGGAGTTGAAATGCCCATCAGCCATGATTAAATGGCGGAGTGGACTCGATGGGCCGAATGGCCTTACTTCCACTCCTATGTCTTATGGTCTTATGGTCTTAATTACCCCTCCTGTGAAAATGAGGTAATAATGGGTTCAGGGGTGCGATTTGGGATTTCCACCTTCTTCTGGTATTTTTGCCAAAGTGTAGATTCTGTCTGTCATGCAAACATCTCTCCTTTTATTTCTCTAATTGGTTTCCATCTGTAATTTGGGGTATCAAAATTTGTAGGTGAATGCTGTAAATGTGGTCATTTAAGATGCATGGGCTGGAAACATGAATAACTCTGCAATCATTTCAAAGTCAATTAAGGTCTATTTTCTTTGCCTACACTGGCCAATAGGTGAAAGTGAGGACTGCAGATGCTGGAGATCAGAGTTTAGATTAGAGTAGTGCTGGAAAAGCACAGCAGGTCAGGCATGAAGGGAATGAAGGGCTCCTGCCCAAAACGTCAATTTTCCTGCTCCTCGGATGCTGCCTGACCTGCCGTGCTTTTCTAGCACCACTCTAATCTTTACACTGACCACACTTCAACTGTTTCTTAGAAGAAAACATGAAAGAATTGCCTGGTCCTTGCCTGAAACTGAGTTCAGTGTCAATTTTCAACTTCACTTAAAATAGTAGTAACTTGTCTTAAATAAGGCCTTATGGTGAAATATCTCAAGGGACCTCACAGGATCATTGTCAACCAAGTCTGGTTACCAAGGAGAAATGAGGAGAGATGACCAACTGCATGATTAAAAGGATGAGTTTTGAATGAAGGGTTTTTCAAAGTGGGGGCATGGAGGGGATGGTCAGGGCCCTCAGGGAGATCACAAACTGAAACTTTGGGATTGTGAGCACAGAGAGACAACATTAGTTGCCATATCATTCCACCCTCATTCACACAGGTCTGACCACCACCCGCCCACCATCACTGGAAGGTCACATCAACTCGGGCTGTCCCAGAGGATGAGCGCGAGGTAGAGATTCAGAGATATTCACCAAAGGAATTTCATGATCCTTAGAAACTGAAGGTATGACAGATCCAAATTACAGACAAATTAATTCAGATCCTATGAGCGGGCCTGTACCTTCAGAAGTTTCTGCCTAAGAATAGTATGGCATTCAGTCTGTGTCACATGCTGGAAATTGTTTGAATTGAGTTTTTCCACCTCTGTACTTCTAAACATTTGCTTATTTTAAGTGCACAAATCTGATTGGCAAACAATAAACTCTTTCATTTTGCTGTATTTGGAATAAACCTATTGTTATATTTTCACCAAATGTAAGAGCTCTAGCTCTGTTGCTCTGACATGAGTCAAACTCCTGAATGTAATCACAATCAGACTCATGGTCAGAGGCCTTAGACACATTTCAGCTCAATCCTCTTGACACCTCGTTTCACCGTTTCCCAACCTATGGCTACGATTTGCTGGTTTTTACTGCACTCATTTCCAGGTGCATTACATCCAAAAACATTTACGTTCCAGAACACTTTAGCTATCAGTTCTTAGCAAGATATCCTGCAGCCTGCTAAATGTTATAGTTCCAAAATTACACAGAATGTTTACTCAGGGTGGCAATGAAATAATTCCACACAGGGGACAGTATTCTGTCATCAAGTCACCCCGTTATTGAAGAATCCCAACAGTGTGGAAGCAGGCCATTCAGCCCAACAAGTCCATACTGACCCTCCAAAGAGTAACCCACCAGACCCATTCCCCTAACTTATGGACTTAACCTACATATCCCTGAACACCATGGGCAATTTAGTATGACCAATTCACCTAACCTGCACATCTTTGGATTGTGGGAGGAAACCGGAGCACCCGGATGAAACCCACACCTGCACGGGGAGAATGTGCAAACTCCACACAGACAGTCACCCGAGGCTGGAATCAAACCCAGGTCTCTGGCACCGTGAGGCAGCAGTACTAACCACTGACCCACCGTGCTGCATGGAAAATCTTTGACTCTGGTACAGCCCCGTCAGAGTCAACTCCCAGATTGGCAGGGATCTGACACTTATGTTTAATCTGTCAGCCAGGGCTCCCTGATTGAACCAGATTAACAGCCCCAATCGGGGAACTCATAGTCTATGAGGTCCACTCAGCGTACCTTGTTATAATTGCTACAAGCAAGGCTTAACAAAAACGAACAGTGTGTCAAGTGGGGATGGATATGGCAAATTTCAATTTAACAGTTTGTGAATTAATCTACACATTCACCAGATAGATGCATCAGAATCCCGTTGAGCCCTGAGTCATGTGGCTATGACATGGTTTGAGACAGAATCACATGAGACACTGAGTGAGGCCCATCAATATCTTTTACATTCCTGTCACGTGACTAGGCGAGTCCACTGAGCAGCAGGGTGTTATCTATGAAAGAGGGATCATAGCCTGGAAAATATCTTGTTAACACCACACCTCTCCTCATTCACATCCAGCTCCCCATTTTTTCCAATAAGCTCCAACAAACTAAACATTGAGAATTCTCGACATGGATGTCAGAGTCGGAACCTACTGACTTATCTCATCACTGGCTCTAAATGATCTCCATATTGATCACTGGGCACCAACATCAGCACACTCCATGGGCACCAGCCACATGCACGCCCACATCCATGGATTTCAGCATCTGACATGTGCCAGCTTCAAAGAACCCTCATGGCACATCTCTCCAACCTGAAAAATTGTTCTTGAATTACAGGTTTAAAATGTGCATAGTATCTCCGAGTTCTCACCCATGGTCCCAACAACAGTTCAGGTCCTATTGAGGTCTTGCAATTTTGGATTTTTTTAAAGAACTGCAGATATTCTCCAAAACTGAATACAGTACAGAGTAAGAAAATAATTACTTTCCATTGCGAGGTGGATATCTCAACTTTTTCACAACTTTAATGTGTAATTACTCCATCCCGTCTATCTGAAACATTTAATTTCCCTGAATGACCGTCTGTAAGATTGATGCATTAATTTTGCTGCTGGAATTTTTCCTAAATCTTTGCTCATATGGTCAGTAGCAATTTCTCCAGTCAAGCATGCACAGCTTCCTTCTGCACTGTGCTTGAGTCATCTGGTAACTCCTGCCTTTTGAACTGAGAGTTCAAATTCATCTGAACGTTCATTGCTGCGATAAAATTGTACATTTCAGTTAGAATTACAACCTGCTGGGAAAAATGCAAAGACTGCCTTACTATTCAAAAATAATTTCAGCTGAAGTGCTGCTGATGGATGTTGAGCAGAAAGATTTCCACTGGTAGATCTTTCAGAATGGTATGTGGTAATTGTCTGGCTTTCCTGACCTATGCATGAAGCCATTTAGAGTGTTGTAGCACTGACATTTCTATGTCCCCACACATGGTAGTTTTCACTCCTCTGCCAAGTGAAGGTGACAATGTAAGAAAAGCGAATGGCTCACATTTAAACAGCGTTGTTCATAACATCAGGATATCCCAAAGCACTAGACCGCCAGCAAGTTGTAACCATTATTTAAATACAAGAAATGTGTCCACCAACTTATCTCATGATCACATGATGTGTCTTTGCAGTGCTGGAATTTTGCTTGAAGGATAAATATTGGTGTTGCTATTCTTCACAACAATGGCCTGAGGTGTGTGATATCCAATTCAGTGGGACCTTGGTTTAATATCTGAACAACGAGACTGCACAGATGCTCTGGAGTATTGACAAACCCTCTCAGTCAGTCATTGAGGCATAGATTCATACAGCATGGAAACAGAGCCTTCAGTCCAACTCATCCATGCCAACCACGTTTCCCAAAATAAACTAGTCCCATTTGCCTGCATTTGGTCCCTATTCCTCAAAACCTTTCTGATTCATATACCTGTCCAAACTTCTTTTAAATGTAACTGTATCTGCATCTACCACTTCCTCTGGCAGTTCATTCCATAAGCGAACCACCCTCTGTGTGAAAATGTTGACCATCGGGTCCCTTTTAAATCTTTCCTCTCTCACCTTAAAAATGTGCCCTCTGGTTTTAAACTCCCTCACTTGAGGGAAGAGATCTTTGCTATTTATCTTAGCTATGACCCTCATGATTTTATAAACCTGAAAATGTCACCCCTCAACCTCCCATATTCCAGAGAAAATAACCCCAGCCTATCCAGTCTCTCCATATTACTCAAGCCTTCCAGTCCCGGTAACATCCTGGTAATTCTTTTCTGCACCCTTTCAAATTTAATAGCATCCCTCCTATAGCAGGGAAACCAGAACTGTAACACAGTACTTCAAAGTGTCCTCACCAATTTCCAGTACAATCTCAACATGACTACCCAACTCCTATACTCAGTGGTCTGACCAATGAAGGCAAGTATGCCAAACGCCTTCTTCAGCACTCTGTTAAATCATTACAATTTTACAGATTGGATTTGGAACCATAAGTTGAGAGTGTGGTGCTAGAAAAGCACAGCAGGTCAGGCAGCATCCAAGAAGCAGGAGTATCAACGCTTCGGACATGAGCCCTTCATCAGGCCTTATTCTCGAAACGTCAACTCTCCTGCTCCTTGGGTACTGCCTGACCTGCTGTGCTTTTCCAGCACCACACTCTCAACTCTGATCTCCAGCACCTGCAGTCCTCACTTTCTACTTTGGAACCAGAAGACAATAAGAAGTAGGAGCAGAAACTGTCCATTCAGCCCATTGAGTCAGCGTCACCATTCCATCAGATTGTGGCTGATCTGATAATCTTCAACTCCACTCTCTGCTTTTTCCCCATCACCCTGGAATATACTTAATGACACATTTACCTTCTGAGAGAAGAAATTGCTGCTCATCTCTGTCTTAAATGGGTGACTCTTTATTCTTAGAAGGGTTTGATTGCAGTCCCAGAGTGTAAAGTGGATCCTGATAGACTGGCATCAATTCTGTAGTTAACATTCTCTGAACATCTCAAATTGGTTCAACTGCATCAATACAGCCTTAACTCATAACAAAGAGATTCTGACTTATAAAGCCATTTCATTGCTCTACCTTTAGGATTTAAGAAATATCATTCAATCGTGTAAGACATATTTTGTTACATCCCTGAAGGTATTATCTAATCAACTTATTCAGAGATGTTATTACACACCTCTAGACCATATGGGACTTGAATTCAGGTCTCCTGTCCTCCCCAAGGACACTACCACTGCATCACAAGAGCCCCCTCCCTCCCTCCCATGAAGCTTTATTTGCATATCTAGAAATGCTATCACATATAACAAAATGATTTTTCCCGTCACTAAATCATTTTGTAGCAATTTTCATCTATTAACCAGGAAATAACCCACGTTCTCCACTTGTTTAATTTACATAAAAGGCCCATGAACAGCAATGCAAAGCATCAAAGAGGGGAAGGGGTCTAAATCAAAATGGAGTTGGGAGGGGAGATAAGACACTGTATCCCCCGTGGTGCCCAACTAGCGCTAAAGGCATCAAATGTATTGGTGGACGCTACATTCTCTATCTCTCAGGACACCTGGGCTCCAACATAACCATGGAAGAAGGGCAGACGGTCAGCAGAGATGACCCCCTTCCATGGCCCGATGCCTGGACCTGGTTACAGCCACCCTGGTGAGGCCCGGGAGCAGACCCATGAGGAGATCCTCTGATCTGCCCATACCCAGTTCAACACCTGGGGGCGAAAGGTCAGGAGCATGGAGCTGAAGTGCAACCAAACACACAAAAATAAGTTCTCAAATCACTAAAAAGAGTTGGTGCAATCACCCATAACCAATATATACATGATCTACAGATACCACAGCACCCTAAAATATAGTTAGGCTGGGAGCCTGTGAATCACTGCAATCTGTGGTTACACCATATTCCTTCACCTGATTTAAAAACAAATACATTTCCTAAATAACCGGTTCAGAGATGTTACAACACTCCTCTGGAGCAGGTGGGACTTGATCCCAGGTCTGTCCAACTCAGAGGTAAGATCACTACCACCACACAAGGACCCCTCTCTCCCTGAAGCAGACAAACAAGGATAAGAAACAGCTGACCAGCCCCTAAAAGCTTGTGTCTTTACCCTACGAACTCTCTCAATTTAGCATCAAACTCCACTTTACTGGCTGCAGTTGTTTTGTCTTTGTTACTCTATCTGATAGATTAGATCCAACATTTACCATTCCTGAATGAATAAAATCATATCTATTTTAAATTTACTTAAACACCTCTATGCTCTGTGTTCCCAGTAGCTTAACTTAGCAGCAATAATTTATCCATTCAGTTTAATAATTCATATCTCTCAATGAGCTCCCACAGGAACCTTTTCTCATTCAGAATCAAAGCATGAGGCCTTCCAATTGTCTTAGGATGCCAAATGGAGAATGAGAATAGAATGCTGCCACATCTTCATCAAATCTATGCCCGATCTTCACGTATCACTTTTAATTTCATCCATTCTCCTGCCTCTGCTCCAGATCATTTAATGTTTAATGTTTTCTATGCCCTATCCAATTCCCTTTTTTAAAAAAATCTGCTTCAACAACAGTTTGTGGTAAGGTGCTGCATTTTTTTTTGATGTCTGTGAAAAGATATTTTGTTTTAACCTATATAATGATCTATAAGTAATTCTTACCCCATATAGAGTTGAGGAGTAGGATTCCGATATTTTAGAAAGTCATAAGGCAGACTCCATGACTTTCGTTCAACTGTTTCCTTTCTTAAAGTAAAAATTAATGAAACCACTTACAAAGGAAGACCTGCATATGTTGGTGATTTTTCTATGCCTACCAGATGTGTCAAAGTACTTTAATTATTCTTTGAAGTGGACTGACTGTTGCAATGGAGATATTTTATGCACAAACCATGTGGCAATAGTCAGGTAATCTGTTTCTGTGATGTTGATTTAGAGATAAACATTAGCCAAGACTCCAGGGAGATTTCTACCACCTTGTTCAAGTAGGTGTCATGGGATCTTTAACATCCACCTCGGCAGTGCAGATGGGCCCTCATTTTACTGTCTCCTCTGACAGAAGGCACCCCTGACAGTGCAGCACTCCCTCAGCACTGCAGTGGAGCCTTGATTTAGGTTCTCAGGCTTTCGCGTGAACCTGGACTTTGTGATTCAGATACACATGTGCTTCCAACTGAAACATGGCTGACCCCAAGATACAACATCCTGCCCTAAAACAGGAAAATCTGTCCCATTCCCAAAAACATATCCACATCATGTCAATGGACAGAGTGATCACAACTGACCATTGCTCCACCTCCCTGTTCCAAACTACAATTTAATATTGATCCCCAGTAAGAGAATAGTTCACAGAGTAAACATGTAAGAATAGAATTATTTTTGATCTTAGCCAAAAGGGCAAGAATCAATTGGAATCATGATTGGTTATATATTATTTTTGGGCTCCTAATCTTCACGCACCCACGATGGGATGTTGAGGTGGGCATGAAAATGGGTTTTACGTCTTACTTGTGTGGACAGGGCCTTCTCAGTTCCAATGTCTGGGTGATGGGGGAGGGGTAGATAATTGTTCTAGAATATTCCGACTCTACCTGTGGCTCTAAACGAGTGTTGAATAAAGGAAACAATAAGTAAGCATTCTGGTGCAGCCCATCTTGTGTACCCCAAAAACATTGCACCAGTATGACCAGGACATTAATTTCCATGTACTGCATTGTACTTTTATGGGTCTTTATACAGAGCTTTTTGTAGCAGATACTGTTTGGGTCATAGCGACCACCAAAGAATCCTGAGAAATGCAAGCTGAAAGTCTACACTGCTCATCTGACCTCAATGTAACAGAGCGAGAGATAGGCCAGGTCCACCATTAGTATATGTGAAAGCTTTAGTGTCCATTGCTGACAGTCTAAAAAGTAGGAAAATCAATGTTTCAGGCAGGAGCCCTTCATCAGGAAAGGGCTTTTCTTGATGAAAGGCTCCTGCCCGAAATGTTGATTTTCCTGCTGTTCAGATGCTGCCTGACCTGCTGTGCATTTCCAGCACCACTCTAATCTCCAGCATCTGCAGTCCTCACTTTCGCCAAGTCTTAAATGTGGCACAACCCTCTAGCGTCAAATGTCTTTCAGGAGTCCGCGGAATGCAGGAACATTGCCCCCAAGCTTGTAACACTGAACAATACCTGGCATTTGTGTGGCGCGAATGTTACTTGCCACTTGTCAGCCCAAGCCTGGATATTGTCCAGATTTTGTTGTATTTGAACATGGACTGATTCAGTAGCTGAGGAGTCATGAAAGGTGCTGAACACTGTGCAATCATTGACAAACACCCCCACTTCTGACCTTAATGCAGAGGGAAGGTCATTGATGAAGCAGCTGAAGATGGTTGGGCCTAGGACACTACCCTGAGGAACTCCCGCAGAGTTGTCCTGGAGCTGAGAGAACTGAACTCCAACAATCAGACCATCTTGCTATGTGTCAGGTATGAGTCCAACCAGCAGAGACTTTGCCACTGATACCCAGTGACTCCAATATTGTTAGAGCTCCTTGATGTCACACTTGATGTCAAGGGCTGTCACTCTCCCCTCCCCTCTGGAATTCAGCTCTTTTGTCCATGTTTAAACCAAGGTTGTAATGAGGTCAGGAGCTGAGTGACCCTGGCTGAACACAAACCAGGCGTCACTAAGCGGGTTACTGCTGAGCAGGTGCTGCTTGATTTAACTTAATTTATTTCTTGACATCTGTTACAAAATACAGTGAAAGGTGTTCTATAATGTTGCCACTCTCCAGCACTATTTTAAAACACAGAAAAATAAACCAAAACATGGAATATAAAGGCAGAAAAAATGAAGAAATAAAGAAAAAGGACTTTACAGTCCTTCATGTTAAGTGATCTGCCATTCACCATGGGCCTGGTGGCTAGGTCCTAGTCCCCTTCGCCTTGCCTCTGCTCCTGCCCACCCTTCAGTACCTCTCACCTCCACTGACACCCTCGCCACTATGGGTCCTCGTTGGACCTCACCAATGCTGATGCCACCGATGCCAGCACATACTGCACTAACCTAAACTCGACTCTGCCAACATCATGAGTCCGATCCGGGGGCTCCCGGTCGATGGAGCCACTGCCGATGCTGCTAGGTCCCGTACTGGGCCCTTGCTCACCTCTCCACCGCCTCCGTGACCCTGAGCTGGACACAGACCACCACTTGGAACACAAACCCACCTCAGACGCTGGCGCCAAGAGTGTGAGCTGGGCCCGCTCAAGTCCACCCTGGGCCCACTCACCTCCATCAGTGCTGTCACCACGACCAAGATTGTCAACAAGAGGTAAGTAAAATAAAAGAGAAAGGAAAGAAAAATGAGAAATGGGAAAGGAGAGAAAAGAAATGAAAAGGAACAGAAAAAAGAGTGGACAAGCCCCAGACTCAAAAGCCCGACTCCTCCACCATCTCACCGGAATCTTGATAGTACTGTTAATGACACCCTCCACCACTTTACTGTTGATCAATGGGGCGGTGATTGGCCGGATTGTATTGGTCATGCTTTTTGTGTACAGGAGATCCCTGGGCAATTTTCCACACTGAGAGGTAGATGCCAATGCTGTAACTTGACTGGAGTAGTAGAGCAGCAGGTGCTGAAGCACAAATCATAATACTATTGCCGGAATGTTGTCAGGGCCTGCAGCCTTTGCAGTATCCAATCATTTCTTGATACTACATGGAGTGAACTGAATTGGCTGAAGACTGGTATCTGTGATGCTGGGGATCACTGAAGGAGGCTGAAATGGATTATCCACTTGTCACCTCCTGCTGAAGATTACTGCGAATGCTTCAGTCTTATCTTTTGCACTGTTGTGTGGAGCTCTTCCATCATTGAGGATAGGGATATTTGTGGAGCCTCCTCCTCCAGTGAGTTGCTTAACTGTCCACCACCATTCATGACTGAATATGGCACCACCGCAAGAGCTTAGATCTGATCCCCCTTGGTTGTGGAATCACTTGCCTCTGCCTATCACTTGCTGCTTTTGCTGTTTGGCATGCGAGTAGTTCTGTTGGATTAAGAGAGAGAGGAGAAACATAGAAAACAATTGAAATGCCTAAAACCGCAACTTAAAATGTGTCCATTTTAAAGTCACTTTAGATCATTGAAAGCTGAAGGAATGTGCATTTAAATG
>NC_057736.1:10497667-10507455 GCF_004010195.1 Chiloscyllium plagiosum | reverse complement strand
GAGCAGATGGGATTTGAACCCATGGCCTCTTGCATCAGAAGTAGGGACAATTACCAATGTGCCACAAAAACACCTCTCTATTGTGTATTGAAACACCGGAAATCAAATAGATCTCGTGTTTTGTTAACAGTGAATTAATTTGTGCTAATTCAAATTATCTGGTGACGATGCAGCAATGTCATGATTGAAGGAAAATATTTGCCTCAAAAATACCTTTAAAAATCAAATTGCCCATTGACTTTTTCAAAGCGCTATTTCTATTCAGAGATGTTCGTAGACACAGCTGGAACAGGTGGGACTTGAATCCAGGCCTCCTGGCTCCTGGGACACTACCATAGTGCCTCAAGCACCCATCGAAGGGCTAGTAAAGGCCTCATCCGCATTGCACCATGTTAGCCTGTTCACCTAATGGATTTCTCACAAAGCACAATTGATTCAAATCACAAACTCTAGCATGTGCATATAAATAAAATCCCTCCTGTAAGTGGCAGAACGTTTTATGCAAGAAAAGATGTTTCATGTTTCCAACCAATGGAAAGATCAAACTGAAATCACAGGTGAATTTTGCTTCCAGCATTGATGATGGTGGTCACACCAGAGACTCATTGATGATGGTGGTCACACCAGAGACTCACTGATGATGGTGGTCATACCAGAGACTCATTGATGATGGTGGTCACACCAGAGACTCATTGATGATGGTGGTCACGCCAGAGACTCATTGATGATAATGGTCACACCAGAGACTCACTGATGATGGTGGTCACACTAGAGACTCATTGATGATGGTGGTCACACCAGAGACTCATTAATGATGGTGGTCACGCCAGAGACTCACTGATGATGGTGGTCACGCCAGAGACTCATTGATGATGGTGGTCACACCAGAGACTCACTGATGATAGTGGTCGCACCAGAGAATCATTGATGATGGTTGTCACACCAGAGACTCATTAATGATGGTGGTCACGCCAGGGACTCATTAATTATGGTGGTCACGCGAGAGACTCATTGATGATGGTGACCACGCCAGAGACTCACTGATGATGATGGCCATGCGAGAGACTCACTGATGATGGTGGTCACGCCGGAGGCTCACTGATGATGGTGGTCACGCCAGAGACTCACTGATGATGGTGGTCACACCAGAGACTCATTGATGATGGTGGTCACACCAGAGACTCACTGATGATGGTGGTCACACCAGAGAATCATTGATGATAGTTGTCACACCAGAGACTCATTAATGATGGTGGTCACGCCAGAGACTCATTAATTATGGTGGTCACGCGAGAGACTCATTGATGATGGTGACCACGCCAGAGACTCACTGATGATGATGGCCATGCGAGAGACTCACTGATGATGGTGGTCACACCAGAGACTCATTGATGATGGTGGTCACACCAGAGACTCACTGATGATGGTTGTCACACCAGAGACTCATTGATGATGGTGGTCACACCAGAGACTCATTGATGATGGTGGTCACACCAAAGACTCATTGATTATGATGGTCATGCGAGAGACTCACTGATGATGGTGGTCACACGAGAGGCCCTTTCTCAGCCTGAAGTTTGCCTGTATCCAGTAGCTCCTGCATCTGGAGAAAGGTTTTGGCCCACAGTATCATGGGGAACCTTGGATACCTTGCAGGCTGCTTCTGCAAATCTTTGGGTTTTATAAACTACATGATAATGGCCAACTGTGAGGTTCCAGCCACTCCCTTCAGGAAGGTGAACACACACATTTCCTATAGCGAGCTTCACGGTCCCACAGAGCAGGCTTTGGTGACATAGGATGAGGTGAGGAAAGTCACATGATGTGGAAGGAAGGTATATTGAAAGCAAAAAGTGGTGAGATTCCTAGGCCTGATTTACTTATGAAATGCTGATTATTATTTTTTTGACCTTATACATTGGTGAATCCATTTGGTTTTATTTAGTCCTCAGTTTTTCCAGTGAGTCACCTCCTCCTTGGTCTTCTACAAGTTCTTTCTTCAGTGGTTTTGAGCACCCAAGCCCCACTGGCAGGTCAATTCTAGCTCAGCTTCCCGAATGTGTCTGGAATTATTTAGTCATAATGTTGGACTCAGCCAACCACCAATTCCTTTCACTCGATGCTACTAACCACTCTGGTCCTTTTGAAAGACCATCATGTATTTGTCTTTCACTCAGCATTTAATGTGGGAAAATTGATAGCTAAAAATGGATGAATTGTTAAAATGCAAGTCTCAGTAACTCTGCAACTAAAATCTTCGGAATTGCACTGAACTGAAAACTGGCCAAGTGATCCCACCTTTGACCTCTGCTTTGTTTCATGATGTTGATTTGCACAGTTAGTAATACAGATGCCCTTAGTGCCCCTGGGTTAAGGACAGATAAACTGGGGAGCAGTGAGGAGGGGATTGCTGGTTGGAAAGTGCACGTGTGTGAAGATGGGTGAAATGTATCTGCTCAGCCTTCATTGTCAAACAGCTCATCACATTCACAGCCTGCTCTCCTGTAAATAAAGAGAAGGGCAGGTGGTGCTATCAAGGCCTGTGAGAGTTTAAAAGGTAAGAAAGGGTCCCCGCAGAGATCATTGGTGCAGGGGCTCAGAAGATACTGGTGCATTAATTTGGATAGATGTGTGCTCTCATGGTCAAGACATACGCAGAAAAGGTTTCCAACATCATTGGAACATAGTACAGCTGTGATTTTGAGTCTCCTACTGAATTCATGTCAAAGCATTTAAAGGTGAGAAGACAAATCTATCATCGGCTTTATCCATCACTAATTCAATGATCATTAATGGCCAGTGTAACCTGGGCTGCCACATGCTTGGAACTAAACAGGGTTCTTGTGGAGAAACTGAACTGAAGTTTAAGACCCTCCATTAGCAAAATATATTGCGGTGTGCATAAAGGAAGATGATGGAAATCTTAAACCAATTAGGGCAATGATTAGATTAGATGCCCGACAGTGTGGAAATAGGCCATGTGGCCCAACAAGTCCACACCAACCCTCTGAAGAGTAACCCACCCAGACCCATTCCCCCACCCTATCTTTCTCCCATGACAAATGCACCTAACACTATGGGCAATTTAGCATGGCCAATTCAGCTGACCTGCATATTTTTGGATTGTGGGAAGAAACTGGAGCACGTGGAGAAAACTCACGCAGGCACAGGGAGAATGTGCAAACTCCACACAGACAGTCGCCCGAGGCAGGAATCAAACCCAGGTCCCTAGCACTGTGAGGCAGCAGTGCTAACCACTGAGCCACTCAGCAGGTTTGGTGACATCTGTGGAGAGATGAACACTGATGCTGCCTGACCTGCCGAGTTTCTTCAGTGTTTTCTGTGTGTTGCTATACAATTGTGGAGGTGCCAATTTCATGGGGGATCTTTTGAATGGTGCCATAAAATTGGTGGCAATGCCAATTGTGAAGGAGTGGTACTGTGCTTACAGTCAATAGCTGTCAGCTGAGGAAAGTTTGCCAAAGTTTTGCTGTGAGATATTTCACAGGGAGATGGTAATAACTGGAAATTATCACTCCGACTCACAAAGTGGGAGAGGCCATTTCGATGGTCTGCTATTTGAAAGGAATGTTCATGGCACACTGCAGCTTTGGTGACTCACCTTTGTTTCTGGCTGGAGGTTTGAAGCTTTGTAGATTGGAAATTCCATTGGTCGGAGGAAATGGGAGAGAATGGCAGTGTGACTGCCAGTGCACCTTAAACCACGAAAAACAGAGAGCTGACTATCTGTCGCATGCCATCCCTCACAAACTGCGTACAGAAAGATGCAGATTTGAGAGACTGGCAGTCATAGCCTGAAGTGGAACATGTCCAGTGTAAAGGTTCAGGTTCTAACATCATAAAAGGGGAGTGTTATCTGAGCATTAACACCTGACTGAGATTCTCTAATCTTTTCAATCTCACTGGTGCTCTATGCTACTTTTCCATAGCTTCACGGTATGTGGGTAAAGTATAATTTTCTTTAAATTCTAAATTCGTCTGTAAGATAACCCATAGCTTGAGAAAGTATTTGTTAGGGAGCAATCATTTAAAAGTGTGGCTGTCAACCAACCATATGAGAATAGCTTTCAATCCAATTCACTTTCAATTCTCAACTTTAAAAATGGAGTTGGTGAATTCAAGTTTCATTATGAATTATAGTATGATTGTTTTAAACGAGGATGGCATGGTGGCTCAGTGGTTAGCACTGCTGACTTCCAAACCTAGGTTCCATTCCACCCCCAGGTGACAGTCTGTGTGGGTTTCCTTTGAGTGCTCTGGTTTCCTCCCACAGTCCAAAGATGTGCAGATTAGGTGGATTGGACATATTAAATTACCCAGTGTCCAGGGATATGTGGGTTAGCCACGGGCAATGCAGAGTTATAGGGTAGGGGTGTGGGTCTGAGTGGGATGCTCTTCAGAGGGTCGGTTTGGATTCATTGGGCCGAATGGCCTGTTTCCACACTGTAAGGATTCTATTCTATGAATGATAGACACACAACATACACATGGTAACGACTTTAAATATCTTCTCTTTTTTTTATTTATAATTTTGTATGTGTTGGTATCTTAATCATTTTATTATGGGAGATAACTGGATTTGGTTACAGATGAGTCAAACCCTCTCAATGTGAAGAAATGTTCATTTCTACATGTTTTCGCTTTCCTTTCGTGTGGTGTTATAACTATTCCCAAGGCATTTAATTTCTCGCAATGTACGCAGCCCTCTTTGAACTGTGTGTTTCTTTTAATGGAAAGCATGTGGCTTCCAGCTGTGGTATATGACTTCTTTTGAACCACAACTGAACTTGACCACACAGCCAACACACACTGATTATCATTATCTTCCTTACATTGGTAAGTTTAATAGCTGAAACTGAATTCCCAGCTATGTCTTCCCTGACTCTTGCTGCTATTATCCCTATGGGTTTATGATGGATTCATTAGTATGATATGATTTTTATTTCATAGCTTCATGATGGATAAAGTATAATTTTGTTTTAAGTTCTAAATTTGTATGTAAGGTAAAGTATAGCTTGAAGAAAGTATTTGTTCAGGAACAATCATTTCGGAGTGTGGCTGTCAAACCACCATATAAGAATGGTTTTCAATCTGATAGCTGTTTATGACCTCAGACAATGTATGATTATTTTGGGAGGGACTTCAACATTAAATGAGATTGTGATGACATGCAATTTTAATAATGCATAATGCAACGGTGGGAGGGTTGGGTTCTTTCGATTTGCTTGTTTAATGCAGAATGAGACATCTGGGAGACAGCAGGGCTGTAATACGACTAGAGTTCTGGATGTAGCTTTGCTCGTGGAGCTGGAAGGCTTGTTGTCAGATGTTTCATCACCATACTAGGTAACATCATCAGTGAGCCTCCAGTGAAGCGCTGGTGATGTGTCCCGCTTTCTATTTACGTGTTTAGGTTTCTTTGAGCGGGTGATGTCATTTCCTGTTCTTTTTCTCAGAAGGTGGGAGATGAGATCCAAATCGACGTGTTTATTGATGGAGTTCAGGTTGGAGTGCCATGCTTCAAGGAATTCTCGTGCATGTCTCTGCTTGGTTTGTCCTAGGTTGGATGTGTTGTCCCAGTCAAAGTGGTGTCCTTCCTCATCTCTGTGTAATGATACTAGTGATAGTGGGTTATGTATTTTGGTGGCTAGTTGATGTTCATGTATCCTGGTGGCTAGTTTTCTGCCTGTTTGTCCAATGTAGTGTTTGTTACAGTTCTTGCAAAGTATTTTGTAAATGACATTAGTTTTGCTCATTGTCTGTATAGGGTCTTTCAAGTTCAAATTCAAGTTTTAGTGTGTTAGTGGGTTTGTAGGCGACCATGATGCCAAGAGGTCTGAGTAATCTGGAAGTCATTTCAGAGATGTCTTTGATGTAGGGGAGATTGGCTTGGGTTTCTGGACGTGTTTTGTCTGTTTGTTTGGGTTTGTTGCTGAGAGATCGGTGGACTCTGTTCATTGGATACCGTTCTTCTTGACTACACTGTATAGGTATTTCTCTTCTGCTTCTCCTCGTTCCTCATACTGCAGTGTGTGGTGGCTCATTGAAATAATGTTCTAATGCAGTTTCGTTTGTGGGTGTTGGAACGATTGCATCTATAGTTCAGTATTTGGTCAGTATGTGTTGTTTCCTCTAGATCCAGGTTTGAAGTTCCCCATTGAGTGTTCACTCTTCTGTGACCCAATACAAACAACAAGCAAAACGAATATAATTTACGAATGCCTTGTAAGAACAGTAACAAATACTACATCGGGCAAACAGGCAGAAAACTAGCCACCAGGATACATGAATATCAATTAGCCACAAAAAGACATGACCCTCTCTCACTAGTATTCTTATGTACAGATGAGGAAGGACACCACTTTGACTGGGACAACACATCCAACCTAGGACAAACCAAATAGAGACACGCATGAGAATTTCTTGAAGCATGGCATTCCAACCAGAATTCCATCAATAAACACAACAATTTGGACCCCATCTACCATCCACTGAGAAAATGAACAGGAAATGACATCACCCACCCAAAGAAACTTAAACACACGAATAGAACGTGGGACACATCACCAGTGCTTCATTCGGAGGCTCACTGATGATGTTACCTAGAATGGCGACGAAACATCTGACAACAAACCTTCCAGCTCGGCGAGCAAACTTACATCTAGAACCTTAACCTGAGCCACAAATATTTTCAAAAATGGCTCATACTCCTAAAGTATTAACATCAAACAAAAAACAGAAATAACTCGAGAAACTCAGCAGGTCTGCCAGCAGAGAAAACAGAGTCAATATTTTGTGTCCAGTGACTCTTCTTCAAAACCTAAAAGTATTATTAAAGTGTCCAAAAGTTGTAGAATAAGCTTCAATTCAAGTTGAAATCTCATATCTGTCTCACACTTAATAAAATGGTGTCTTGATCAAACAGTTGCATTTGTTTATATAAATCTATTTTCTTTCAGAAATATCCCAGACCACTTTGTACAAGGAACAATTTTTGAATTACATTATTGGTTATTGGCAAACAAAGCAACCAATTTACAAAAGATGGATCTCACTAAGAGCATTAAGCTGAATGATGAATTCATTTTTTTTATTGTGTGTGTAGAGCTTTAGGTGTTGGCCAGTCACTTTCTGTAGCTTTACTCTCAAGAAAGATTAGATTTCCTACAGTATGGAAACAGGCCCTTCAGCCCAACAAGTCCATACTGACCCTCCAAAGAGTAACCCACCCAGACCCATTCCCCTACCCTATATTTATCCCTGACTAATGTACCTAACACTATGGGCAATATAGCATGGCCAATTCACCTGACCTGCACATCTTTTGGATTGCAGGAGGAGTACCAGGAGGAAACCCACACAGACACGGGGAGAATGTGCAAATTCCTCACAGACATTCACCTGAGGCAGAAATCGAACTCGAGTCCCTGGTGCTGTGAGGCAGCAGTGCTAACCACTGAGCCACTGTACCACCCCAAAGCTGATCTAATGTCAGAGACAGTGACTGTGGGTACAGATGCCTCTGTGGCTGTTGGGTTAGGTTACATTGTTTTACTAACCTTTCTGTTCAAAGTCAGCAAAGAATGCATTGAGCTTGTCGGGTAGGCATGTACTGTTGCCCATGATTCTGTTCAACTTTGCTTTGTAGCCCGTTACATTTTGTAAGCCTTGCCACAAACAACAGGTGTCCATGTGGTTAGTCTGGGTCTCAAGCTTAATTTAGTATTGCCCCTTGGCTTCTCTGATAGGTCATAACTTCGTAATCTAGTGCACCAGCCTAGATTTGCATGTTTTCCACAATGTAGGGGAAGTTTTTTATATTTCATTTAAAGTCATGCTCAACATTGAGGGTATTGATGGACTCAGCTAGCCTTGTCTCTGGAGGAACCCTTCTCCTTTAGCATGCGCATACCAATCTGCAGTTTGTCAAATGTAATGGCAGAGATCTTTCCCAAATGCTTAAAAGTGAAATACAATATGCGCTGGAAATCTGAAATAAAAGTAAAATGCTCGAGAAACTCAACAGATCTGGCTGCACCTGTGGAGAAAGAAACAGTTAATATTTCGATTCTGATCTGAGTTTTTATTTCCCAACTGGCTGTTCACTTCTTGGTTTAAAGATCTTTACTCTGACATGAACAATTAATTTAGTAACTAGTCTTTTAATTTGTACCGATAAGCATACTGTAATCCCTGTGACAGCTCTGCCAGTAAGGAATAGTACAGAGGATACAATGAGATTCAGGCTTTAGCACAAGGTGTGAGATTTGTCCAACTGTGTTTGTTTATATCCTGGAATTGGTTCCTGCACCGAATACATCCTTCGCGAGTCTGGTTGCTCACATTCCATTCTGGCAAGAGATCCGAAATCTGTCGATCAACTGAAATTTGTAACATGTACCTGTCACATCTGGGAGGCCCATGAAGAAGCCTTCCTAATTATTTCCCACAAAGTCTAATTGATTTCCAGCTCGATTTGAAAATTATTCTGCCATTAGCATTTTTGTTGGTGACTCATCATTATAATTGTGTCATTTTTTAGATTGTGCTAAATTGGTCCCTTGCTGAAGTATTTGGTTTATCTGCATAATTTAAATAGTGAAAAAGTAATATTAATTTTAGCCTATATATTTATATATGAGTGGATTGTGAATGTTGTACTCTGAGGGGAATTCACTGAGTACTGGCTGAAACAGGAAGAGATGTTGATTTATAAATCGCCATTTGAGTTACTATCGATGCTTTACAAAGCTGAGAAATTTCTAAATCATGACATATTTGGAAGTGCAAATTTTTTTTTAACCTAAAGAGAATTTTCATATTTTGTGTAATAACATTTATCTTTCTAAAAATAATTAGCATTCATGTTATTGCGTAAAATTATTTCAATTATTCCAGCTTCTAACTGTTTTTGCTCCCATAGAGATTTAGAAATAACAGTAATTAACTTGTGAAATTATTTTCTTTTAGACTACAACTGGAAGTGCAGACTCCACAGGAAGCAAGTGATTCTATTTAAGTGAACAGTCAATTGTCACTTGACACTCATGCATTTGTGAAAAGCAATTGGAATTTGACTGGACTGGGAGATGGACTGAGAGCTGTCCCCTGCCAGTGTGTGTCTGACTATAATAAACCAAACTCCCTCAGGTGCTGAGGCAATCTGGAGTCTGTGGTGGGAATAAAGATTGTGGCCCATTATTTATTACTGCAACCCACTACTGCTAGCTGTTTCTACAAGTTATAAGAGCTATACATTGTAATCTAAGTTGCTAGTAGATACTTTGGATGTATTGTTATATGCATTTCCTGTTGCCTTTCTGTTTAAATGGTGGTCTGTTTACTTGGCCACCTCTGGATGCCAACGGACACATTGAATTAGCTTTGAACTTTACACGGCAGCTCTATCACCTCATTTCTTAGTGCTTCCATTTTACTGGGGGTCACTACACTATTGATTGATCACCTCCCCATCTCACTTTGTTCATCACCCATTCCTCTTCCAGTCGCACTATGATTAAAATGATTAAATCTTGCATCACTACATCTTTCCAGCTGGTTTTAGACTCTCCACTTCTCCTTCATACTGACAACCCCTGGTTCTATCTGTGTGATGACACATTGTTGTCATTTAGGACTTGTGAATGGCTGGCCATCCAATATAATAAAAAAATGATATATCTTTTGTTGTGTGTGTGTGTGTGTGGTGAGTGTGCGTGTTATGTATATGAGTGGGTGTTTGTGTGAGTGTATGTGAGTATATGTGT
>NC_057736.1:10435059-10497659 GCF_004010195.1 Chiloscyllium plagiosum | reverse complement strand
GGAGGGTGTGTGTGTGTTTGGGTATGTGTGTGAGAGTTGGCGGAAGTGTGTGTGTTTGGGATGTGTGTGTGTGTTTGGATGTGTGAGTGAGAGTGGATGGAAGCATGTGTTTGGTATGTATGAGAGTGGGAGGGTGTGGATGTGTGTTTGTGTGTGTGTGATGTGTATGAGAGTTGGTGGAAGCATGTGGGTTTGGGGCGTGTGTGTGTATTTGGATGTGTGTGTGTGTCTGTAAATTTTGTAGTAACTTCACAGACATATTGCACTGAAACTTGGAAATTACATTTAAGTTGTAAAAGTCCATCTGTTTTCATACAGCATAGTCCTTTTGTTCCATTTGGAGTTATTGGTGAGTTCATATTTTCATGTCAACTGACATTGCCTCTTCACAAGGAATTAAGGGCTATGGGGAGAATGCGGGTAAGTGGAGTTGAAATGCCCATCAGCCATGATTGAATGGCGGAGTGGACTCGATGGGCCGAATGGCCTTACTTCCGCTCCTATGTCTTATGGTCTTATGGTCTTATTTTTAAAAAATATGTGTCACTTTTTCACACAGAGGGTGGGACATGTATGGAATGAACTGCCAGAGGAAGTGGTGAAGGCTGGTACAATTGCAGCATTTAAGAGGCATTTGGATGGGTATATGAATAGGAAGGGTTTGGAGGGATATGGGCCGGGTGCTGACAGGTGGGACTAGATTGGGTTGGGATATCTGGTCGGCATGGACGGGTTGGACTGAAGGGTCTGTTTCCATGCTGTACATCTCTATGACTCTATGTGGGAGTTTGGAAAGCTTGTGGTTTCCCATTACTTTGTCCATGGCAATGCCTTAGCCAATCAGAGTTGACTTGCCAACCAGTCAGCATCCTTTTCTCCAGCAGTTTCAATTCTTATGATTATTTGAAATATAGCATTCTTGAGGAATGGAGCTTTCCTGCTGCCTGCTCCCGGATACTGCCTGACCTGCTGTGCTTTTCCAGCACCACTCTAATCTAAACTCTGGTTTCCAGCATGTGCAGTCCTCACTTTTGCCTATAGCAACCTTGAGTTGGCCCTGATAAGTGCCAGGTAAAAAGATTCAGCACCATGGCTATCTATACAGCAAGATTCAATTTCTGTCCCACTGTAATAATTCAAAATGTCCCAACACTCAAAATAATCAGGATTAGACTTGACTAAGTCTACCTGTACTCTGGCAGGAGCAGTTGATGCTCACTGCTAACATGCCATCCCTTGATGCTTGAATGTTAAACGTTTAAAACTTCTCAAGTGGTCATAGAGTTGTTGAGTCATAGAGATGTACAGCATGGAAACAGACCCTTCGGTCCAACTTGTCCATGCTGACCAGATATCCTAACCTAATCTAGTCCCATTTGCCAGCACTTGGCCCACATCCCTCTAAACCATTCCTATTCGTATACCCATCCAGATGCCTTTTAAATGCTGTAATTGTACCAGCCTCCATCTCTTCCTCTAGCAGCTCATTCCATACATGCACCACCTTTTGCCTCTTAGGTTCCTTTTAAATTCTTCCCCTCTCACCCTAAACCTATGCCCTCTTGTTCTAGACTCACCCACCCCAGGGAAAAGACGGTGACACGGTGGCTCAGTGGTTAGCATTGCTGCCTCACAGCACCAGGGTCCCAGGTTTGATTCCAGCCTTGGGCAACTGTCTGTGTGGAGTTTGCGCATTCTCCCTGTGTCTGCGTGGGTTTCCTCCCACAATCCAAGGATGTGCCGGTCAGGTGAATTGGCCATGCTAAATTGCCCATAGTGTCAGGTGCATTAGTCAGAGGGAAATGGGTTACTCTTCGGAGGGTCGTTGTGGACTTGAGCTGAAGGGCCTGTTTCCACACCGTAGGGAATCTAATCTATTTACCTTATCCATGCCTGCAGCCTCTGACACTCCAAGAAAAACAGCCCCAGCCTATTCAGCCTCTCCCTGTAGCTCAAATCCTCTAACCCTGACAACATCCTTGTACATCTTTTCTGAACCCTTTCAAGTTTCACAGCATCCTTCCTATAGGAGGGAGACTAGAATTGCACACAATATTCCAAAAATGGCCTAACCAATGCCCTGAACAGCTGCAGCATGACCTCCCAACTCCTATACACAATGCTCTGACAAATAAAGGAAAGCATACTAAACACATTTTTCACTATCCTATCTACCTGTGACTCTACTTTCAAGGAATTATGAACCTGCACTCCAAGGCCTCTTTGTTCAACAACAGTACCCTGGACCTTGCAAATTTGACAAGAGTTCCCAACTAGGAGTGAGTAATTTGCTGACTTTAAAGAATTGGGAACATTGGAAGTCTTCTTGGAGAGAAGTGTTCACAAACTGTTTAAAGATGTGCATTGTACAGGGTAAAAATAGTTGCTACATTTCTCTTCCTTTTTTTCCCTTCCATCATTTATTTCCCATCCCAAACTACCACTGAGAGGGTGGTGGTGAGCTGACTTCTTGAACTGCTGCAGTCCTTGGGGTGTAGCGAGCTGCACAGTGCTGACAGGATGGTGTGTGGCTGGGGAGGAACTTGCAGATGGTTGGTGTTCCCATGCATTGTTGTCCTGTCCTCCTAGGTCATAGGTTTGGAATGCGCATTTGAGGAGCCTTGGTGAGTTGCTGCTCTGGTGCAATGGCATTGGTGGTGAAGCGAGTGAATGATGGAAGTAATGGGTAAGGTGCCAGTCAAGTGGACTGTTTTGTTTTGAATGGCATCAAGTTTCTTGAGCAATGTTAGAGCTGCAACCATCTAGGCAAGTGGAGAGTATCCCATCACAATCCTGACCTGTTCTTGTAGATGGTAGACAGGAATTAGGGAAACAGGAGGTGAGATGGTCGCTGCAGAATTCCTGTTTGAGCTGTTTTTGTAGCCATTGTATTTACATAGCGCATCCAGTTCATTTTACAGTTAAAGATAACCTCTAGGATATAGATACTGGGGGAGTCAGTGATGGTAACCATAAGTCACGGGAGCAGACATGGGCCAATCGGATCTTCAAGGCTATTTCACTATTCAATCAGATCACGGCAGATAATTCTGAACTCCACTCGATTGCCTCGTCCTCTTAATCCCTGAATTCCTTATTGAATAAAAATCGAACTCAGTCTTAAATATACTTAACAATTCAACCTCGACCGCCCTCTGTTGTAAAGAATCTACAGATTCACTACTCTCAGAGAGAAAATAATTCTTCCTCATCTGTCTTAAATGTGTGACCCCTTATTCTGAGATAATGCCCTCTGGTCTGAGACTCTCCCACAAGGCAAACAACAGCCTTTGTCCTGTCAAGTCTTAGAAGAATCCTGGATGTTTCAATAAGGTCACCTCTCATTCTTAGAAATTCCAATGAGTACAGCCCCATCTTATTCAATCTCTCATCAGAAGGCAGTCCCTCCATACCTGGTACAAGCTGAGTGAACCTTCTCTGGACTGCCTCCAATGCCAGTATATCTTTTCTTAGATAAGGGGCCCAAAACTGGTCACAGTATTCTAGCTGTGATTCAACTAGTGCCTTGCGTAGTTATAGCAACACTTCCCTATTTCCATACTCCATTCCTTTTGAAATAAAGACATTCCTTTTGCCATCCCCATTATTTGCTGGACTTCGATGCTAGCTTTTTGTGATTCATGGACAAGGACTCCCAAATCCCTCTGTCTTTAATACCATTGAATATTAACAGGAGATAGTTAGATTCTTACTTGTTGGAGAGGGCCATAGCTTGACACTTGAGTTGTGTGAAAGTTACTTGCCACTTATCAGTCCATGGCCAGATATTGTTCAGGTGTTGCTGCATTTAAACATGGACTGCAAACGTACGTGTCTGAGGAATCAGGAATGGTGCTAAACATCTTGGAGTAATTGAGTCACAGAGACAAAAAACAGACCCTTTGATCCAACCCATCCATGCTGACCAGATATCCCAAATTAATCTAGTCCCATTTACCAGCACTTGGCCCTCTAAACCCTTCCTATTCATGTACCCAACCAAATGCCTTTTAAATGTTGCATTTGTATCAGCCACCACCACTTCCTCTGGCAGCTCATTCAATACACATTAAACTCTCTGCGTGAAAAAGTTGCCCCTTGGGTCCTTTTTAAATCTTAGCCCTCTCACCCTAAACCTATGCCCTCTAGTTCTAGACTCCCTCAGCCCAGGGAAAAGACCCTGTCTATTTATCCTATCCATGCCCCTCATGATTTTATAAATCTCTTTAAGGTCACCCCCCAGCTCAGGGAAAACAGCCCCAGCCTATTCAGTCTCTCCCTATCGCTCAAATCCCCCAACCCTGGCAACATCCTTGTAAATCTTTTCTGAACCCTTTCAAGTTTCACAACATCCTTACTATAGGAGGGAGAACTGAATTCCACACAATATTCCAAAAGTGGCCTAACCAATGTCCTGTACAACCGCAACATGACCTCCCAACTCCTGTACTCAATATTTTGGCCAATAATGGAAAGCATACCAAAGCCTTCTTCACTATCCTATCTACCTGCTTCTCCACTTTCAAGGAGCTATGAATCCCCATTCCAAGGTCTCTTTGTTCAGCAACACTCCCTAGGACCTTACCATTAAGTGTATAAGTCCTGCCCTGATTTGCCTCCCCAAAATCCAGCACCTCACATTTATCTAAATTAAGCTCCATCTTCCAGTCCTCATCCATTGGTCCATCTGATCAAGATCCTGTTGTACTCTGAGGTAACCTTCTTCACTCTCCACTACACCTCCAATTTTGGTATCATCTGTGAACTTACTAACTACAACTCCTTTATTAAATCCAAACCAATTATATAAATGACAAAAAGTAGTAGACCCAGCACCGATCCTTGTGGCACACCACTGGTCACATCAACAAGATCATTTGGCCTTCTGACGTTTTGATGGAGGGAAGATCATTGATGAAGCATTGATTAGATTAGCTATATTAAGGCCTGGAGGAAACTTGGTTGCTTAAATTCAAGGAGTTGACCCAGCACATTTCCTGTGCAGTCCATCCAAATTTCCCCACCATCCTTCACTCCCTCCTTTCTCCTCAGTGCTCGAGACAGAGTCACCCGATAAATCTGGAAGCTTTTAAACACAAACAGTTCTTGCTGCAAAATTGTCACACTGTCTTGTTCTTGGAAGGAATGACAAATCATCTCAGATTTAATTCACAAGATGCTGATTGGCTGCAGCCTCTTACTGAATACATCACTCTTCTCTAGGAGGTCTCCTTGAACTGGGATTAGCAGACTCATGCTGTCTGGAACGCTCTTATTTTTGTCTGAATTTCTTCTACTTTTGCCTCTTCATTTCTAACGCTCTCCCCCTTTTCCCAACATTTAAATCCCTCACCCATGTACTGTTCTTTCCTAGACTGCAAAAGAAAACTGGCAGAAGTACTTAGCTCCAAGTGCACCAAGTCACGGGGGGATTGTGGCATAGTGGCTTTACAGTCTAGACAACAACCCAGATGTGGGTTCAAATCTCACAATGGTAACTGGGGGCATTCCAATTCACTTACTTAATAAATCACAGAGAAGGTTGCTAGCCTCATCATTTTATAGTCATACAGCATAGAAACAGACCCTCGGTCCAAGCAGTTCATGCCAAACATAATCCCCAAACTAAACTAGTCCCATCTGCCTGAGCTCGGGCCCATATCCGCCCTAAACATTTCTTATTCATGTACTTATCAAAATGTCTTTTAAACATTGTAATTGTATCCACATCCACCACTTCCACACACAAACCACTCTCTGTGTAAAATAGTTGCCTCTCATGTCTTTTTAAAATCTTTCTCCTCTCATCTTAAAGATATGACCCTAGACTTGAAATCCCCCCACCCTAGGGAAGACACCTGCCATTCACCTTATCTCCACCCCTCATGATTTTATAAGCCTCTATAAGGTTACCCCTCAGCCTCCCATGCTGCAGTGATAAATGTTCCAGCCTATCCAGCCTCTCCCTCAAATTCAAACCTTCTATTTTGGTAAGGAAACTAACAGATGATATAAAAACCCAACTGGTTCAGAGACGGAAATCTGCTGTCTTCACCCAGTCTGGATGTGGAGGTACTTGTGTTGGATTGGGGTGGACAAGGTCAGAAATCACACAACACCAGGTTATATTCCAATGAAGGGCTATTCCTATTTCTTGTGGTATTATGGGAGTTCCAAAGTGTACCGTGCCACAGCACGACAGGAAACAAATCAAGTCCATAATTTTCTGATGAAGGGCTTTTGCCCGAAACGTCGATTTCTCTGCTCCTCGGATGCTGCCTGACTTGCTGTGCTTTTCCAACACCACACTAATCTTGACTCTGATCTCCAGCATCCACAATCCTCTCTTTCACCTAGATTCCAACAGGTTTATTTGAAATCACTAGCTTTTGAGCGCTGCTCCTTTAGCAGGTAAAGTCTTCCAAATAAACCTGTTGGACTATAATCTGGTGTCATGAGACTTCTGACCTTGCCCAAACAAACAGGATCCTGAACAGTTCTGTGGAGAATTATGGACTTGATTTGTTTCCTGTCACCCTGTGGCATGGTACACTTTGGAACTCCCGTTATATCAGAAGAAATAGGTACAGGAGTAGGCCTTTCTGCCCCTCCAGCCTCTGCTGCTATTCAATAAGATCATGGCTAATCCTACCTTCCTCATGTTCACTTTCCTGCCCATTCCCCATAACCCTTGATTCCCTGACTGATCATGACCCTGTCTTTCTCAGCCTTAAACATATACAGGAACTCTTCCCCACAGCTCTCTGTGGCAAGGAGTTCTGAACACTCACAATCCTCTGAGAGAAGAAGTTCCTCCCTCTCTCAGCTTGAATTTGGTACCCCTGAATGCTTATACTGCCTGGTTGTAGATTCTCCCATGAGGGGAACTATCCTCTCAGCATTGGCCCTGTCAAGCCCCAAAATATTTCATCCAGTTCACCTCTCAGTCTTCTAGACTCCAGTGAGTAGAGTCCCAACCCGTTTGACCTTTGCTTATAAGACACTCCCTCCATACCAGGGACCATCTGAGTGAACCTTCTCTGAACTGCCTCCAATGAAATTGTACTGTTTGTTAAATAAGGTACCGATTGTATTACTTTGATTCGCATTCTAAAAAGACAAACATATTATTACCAAATATTTTATGGTTATATTTTTTTTAATTGTGCAGTGGACAGTTTACAGTCAGGAGGAAAACATGCAGAGGCTCCATAGGAAGAGCAACATGGTAAACATGCACTGGACACTAAGTGTAAGCTGCTTGCCCTGAAGTTCTTGCAGATGCATGAGGAATAGACCAGTACAGTATGGTATCGCAAGCCATTTAAAATACATAGAATGCATTTTTCCAAATAAATAATGTTACTGTAACTACTTTGTCACACATCATATTATGACATTTATGGTCTTTTGTTTTAAACTATTAAAATTGCTGCTTCGAAAGAAAATCTTTTACATAAAGCCAGTCCCTGACTATGTGCATCTACGCAGTTAACAGGCACCAGCGCTGCTTAATCTGAATGTCACTGCTGTACCAGTCTATAATGGCTCTGAAATTACACTGACTGACATTTCCCTTTCAATCATTATAGTGGAGGGGTTAATCTCCTTAAAGTGAGTGGAATATTGCCCTACCTAAAACAGGAGAAAGAGAAATGTCAGAGCAACACATTGATATAATTTCAAGGCCAGTGTGAATTAAGGCTGTAATGCTATTCAACATTATCATTATCTTATTTTAAAATATCTTTTCAATATATCATGATACATTTTATATGACATTTTTAGACGCGGTTCGTAGGAAAGTACAATTGTGCAAGTTTTGTTCTACGGAAGTGAGCGTGTTCTGCATTTCATGGCTTGGCTAATCACTGGGATGCGTGCAGAGTGAATAGTACATTTGAACACATTATGGCTAAGCCATGCGCCACGTTCCCAAACATCCTTATTCCCAGCTCCAGAGATTCATTCCAGTGAAATATTACACCAACGCAGCATCACTATTGGGTAAATCTGGTCCATGGTGGAGGAGCCACATTAGAAGAGGCTGAAACTCCAAGATCTTCCACTAGGGGCACCCTTTTGAGCTGAACTACCCACAGGAGTGTTAAATCCAGCTTCTGTTGTCTTATTTGAGAAGGCTGGACAAAATTCAGGACACCAACGAGGTGGAAAAGTACAGGACAGTCAAAGTAGGCCAAACCAGGTAGCAGGCATAAAATGGCACCAAGCTTTGGTTTCCAAAGCGTAATAGTTGTAGGGAAGACTGAGGGGAGAGTGTGATGACTCACACACCTGAAGTCAGGAATAGGAACAGAGCTGACAACAGAAACCACTGTGTTACATTCTGCTTGACATCAACATGGTGAAGGTGCTGAGGGCAAGTGTCCAGAATGGGGGAATTGGATTTCAAAAATGTGGACTGAATTGGAGAGATTACCTGAGTTTGGTGAAAAGGAAACCATCTCATGTTAGAGTCGTGTCATTACTTTCCACTTTCTATTTGACTGTCATCCACTTTCACTTCGCACTCCTGACACATGCCAAGACCTCTTCAAAGTGTGGCTTAACTTCAAGTGTAGCTTTTTGTATAAACACAAATATGCGATACTCCACAATTACGTTGTAGCAAAGGGACAGTCTCTAAGGATAATGTTCATGATGCATTGAGTTTTTTTTTGAGCATGTCCAATACAAATGTGAAAGTTTTATTTAGTAATATCCAAGACAAAATCTATAGTTGTATCCTTTAAAACAAGGCCTGCTTCTGATGTCATCTTTTTTTTATTAAATAAGGAGTAGCTAGATTTTGTATGGCACAGAGTGAGTTTGACAAAGCATTCAAGCAAGATAGCCATTGCTATTCTGTTGATTTTGTCTTTTGGGTTGATGCAAATACTGTGAATATTACTCTACTGTTAAGAAACTAAACACAATGAAGAGTAAGATTTTATTTTGGCAGTTCAGCCTGCATTTCCTTCCCCTTTCCGTGACTGGACACAATTTCCTGTTCATTGGTGGGTGGACATTCACAAATACCTCAGCTCTCAACCTAGAGCTGTTAGACAAATGAAGAGGGTGCCTATGTAATTCTTCTGGTTTTTGGTACTACACTTTCTTTCCTTCAAATTAAAAGTGTGAAATTTTCTAAGTGAGTTTGGTTATGCAGAGTACCTCAGTTGATGTATGACATGGTTTTTGTTTAAAAACATGGTTTTTTCAATGGGAAAGAAAATTGAGGCAGTTCATGTTGTCCAGAGAAGTTCTATAATGATACAATGTAGATGTACATTTTAATTGGATAAATTTCTCTCTATTTCTGTTTTGGGTGGACCCACATTGTGGGCTCTGCCAATTGAAAAACAAGAAATGGCTTGGAGACATAACCTGGACGTGGTACACTGGGAGCTATTATCTCACCTTTGTTTTGCTAGGGAGAATTTCTAGATTTATTTTTCTTTCTTTATTCATCAATATTAAACCTGTGACAAGTCCTCATTATTGAGGTCACCTAAGTAGCAAGAATGAGGAAGAGAATGAGGGATGCGAGAAAATGCGATAGCTCTTCCAATTGAGCCAGCACAAGTGTGACAGATGTGTGGCCTCCTCCTGTGCTGTAAGATTTTATCACAATTGGACATGGCATCATCTGCTTAGAAATAGCTGCCATCCAGAAGCTGCCATTTAACGGTAAATGCTAATTGAACCAGGGTTCATCTGCAACTGTTACCCAGGGACTAAGCTATTCTTGGATCATGCACAAGTCAAGGTGGTGAGTGTCAAGAGTTTCAAGGTGGTAGCCCACCATCTTCTCAAGGGCAACTAGGGACGGGCAATAAATGCTGGCCCAGCCTGCAATGCTCATGTCCGATGACTGAATAAAAGAGAAATTTGATCATAAGAGGCCCACAGTAACCCTACGCTTACTGTAGATCATGCTATGGGCATAGGATTAATGAAATACAATTACAAGCTTTGTTGTATAGATGCCAAATTGTAATCATTATTAAAACATAAAATTTGTTTGTTTTTTAAACTGTTTATTGTGCCCCACCACTAACCCCCTTATCCCAAAGCTGCTAAGTCAGGCTGAGATTTGTGCTTAATGTTGACTGTCATTATTCATGAGCTCACCCAATCGTCAGGTCTCACTTGAGCCTCTATTGGTTATTTGACTGAGCAATACACCGCAGTCCAGCTCGATCCTATCCTTGGGAAAAGGCCTTAGGTGACTGCAGTGGTCACTAGATGGCAAACAGAGGGTAAACTGCTCCAGAAGCTGAAACCATCCAAGAATCTCCTCACTGAGGTGATAAGTTCGGAACTATTACTGCACACTATTTAGAAGATACTCAATTCAAAATGGGACTGTGACTCTTCTAGATTTTCTGATCTATTAGTGAGAATTCATTTGAAGAGTAAGGATGGTTCTTGTCCATAGAATGTTCAGAGGCAGCCGCAAAATCAAATCTTAGTTATCAATTGTCAAAGAGGAAAAAGCTTGGGACGCTCAGAAAGCTTTTTGAATTCTCTTAACGATTTTTATTTTTTCATTATGGCACAAAAGGAGGCCATTCAGTCCATCCAGTCCTTGTTGATTCTATGGAGTGGCATAGCTCTGCAGACACTGTTGAAAAGCCCTCTGACCTCCCCAATCATCTATTTGTCTATTCACTCAGAGAACATTGTATCTGATGCTGTCTTCACAGGGAATGGCCATGCATTCGGGAGCCACTATGTAGCAGTGAAGACCTAGTTGATTTTACTTTATTCCATTTCTTTACTATCTAACTTCCTCAGTCACTCACACAGACCCATGGTGAAAGTTCCAATTGCTGTCTCTGCTAAAACATGCTAATATTCCAGTGAACACCTTTGTAAAGGTCAGACTCATGACTGCACCAATATTGAGGTGCACTTTGTAAACCAAATATTGCCCATTCTTTGTTAAAATTGTGACAGTTCCACCAAGTTTCTCAGACTTTGACCTGAATGAATGGATTAATTGTTTAATTGATGATGTATCAAATATCGTTTTGGGAATCATTTATTATGGTTGGAGGGCCAAATAGCTGACTGGACATATAAACTTTCACAGGTTTACAACCTGAGCTGAGGTTACACTGGGAGATTTAATAAAAAATAAAACTATTTAATATCAAATTTTTCTGGGCAGATATGATTGTGTTCCACCAATTGTTAAAAGTAATTGACTGGGATATATACTGCTTGTTACCTTGATCGTGAACTTCACATAAATCACAAAGTTGCCTTCAGTTTCCTGTTGGTGGATGATGTGGGGAGATTATGTTCAGGTATATTGGCTATTCCTGAGGCAGTTCTGACTATGAAGAATCTACTATTATGTCGTTATGATGTGTCTTCTGCTTCCAACAATAATTTGACCCGAACCAAAACGTAATATTAATTTTGCTAAAGATGGATAACAAATCCTTCAAATATGCATTGGCAAATTGAAAGAGTGTGGTTTCCCTGGGCATTTGCAGCAGAGTTACCTTGTCCTTAAGAAAGAGTGGGATTAGGAAGATGCACGTTGTAAGGTGCATCAGGTACATGCAGGACCAGCATCCTCAATGATCACTGAAGGCTGACTATCTATTGATGAATGCAGCCAACACTGCAGAGATAAGGTGGGAGCGTTTCTTGTGAAGCTGCAGAATCTCCAACACTTTCAAATTCATCACTGGGGAGGGGGTAGGCGGCTAGTGATATCATTCTGGCTCACAAACATGACCAACTGATTTCAGACTGAGGTGGCACAGGTGAGCAATGTGGCGATTTTGAAAGTCTAGAAGCTGACTCTTCTCGGAGGAGAAGAGAATGTTGGTAGAGGATGTAAGAATGGCTGTTTCAGTTTGGGGCTGGGAATTAGGTCAATTATAGGAGAAGGGAAAGAAGAGATTCAAATTCTACAAAGGGTTTATCAGAGCCGTGAGGGGTTTTAACTCTCACGGGTGTAAAGCGCTAAAGGGGATGGGTTTTCTGTGCAGTGTGGCTCCTGTTGATAATAACTGCTTCCTCAATGTCAGGGAGTTGTGCTCTCATGAAATGCTCTTTAGCATTTGTGGTTGACTGTGGCTAAGGGCCATGATGTGCTCCCCCTGTACCCTTCTCCAGGGGAAGGAGAGTGAGGGGAATGTTGGAAGCATTTTGATAGAGGAGTACAAGAATGTAAAAACCTGGAAAAGACCAGTGTAATTCATCTAGCTGGTGTCACTATGGAATGGCTGAAGGGAGGATGTCAATGGTTAATCATTTCGAATTACCTCAAAGACAAGGAAGACGAAACTCTTAATCGCAATTAGCACTTTGCTGCTTCTTCCTGCTCACTGCATATACAACATAAAAAAATAGAAGTTAGAATGGCCTTTGATACACTAGTAGCCATAAATGTTAAGGATTTGATAAATAGTAGATTGAGCATTCTGATCCCCTTAAGATTCCTTTGACCTTTAACCTTTAGAGGCCATTCTAACTTCCTTCAATTTGTACACAGCAAACTAGTGATTGTGGTACTTAGGCATATTTTGGTTTACCTTGTCTCCCCTGCTGCTTTTTTTTAAATAAAAAATATTTTCAAAAGCATTTGTCTAAACTTTCACTTAAGTACAAAGAACAGTTATATACATACTGGTTGCTTGTTCAGCACCGAATGATACTGCTACACTGGTGGGGGCTATTAACACTCAGAGGCCTTATCGATTCTTTTTTTTTCAAATCAGATATGCATAATTGTACAACTTTCACTTCAGGCCATCCATTACTGGATGACTGAATTGACCTTAGAACTTTGGATTCTACTGCATTAATCTGGATTTCCTGAGCGTTTTACTTCCCGCCGAAAGTAACTCCAAGGGCATGTGACTCCAGCCAGGCTCAGCGAATTTCTCACAGGCTCTATCTTCAGTTCAGTCCACACCGTGACAGAGGAATAACCAATCTCTCCTTCCCCCGAGAGAGATTGTTAACTGTTGCCTTTTCCCCACCATTCTCTATTGCAAACAGCCAGTAGAACTACTTCCAAATGTAATCATTTCTAGAAAAATATAGGTGTAATATGATTGCTTTAGTTCAGAGAGTGTACAGGATGAAAATGATCCCTATATTGCAGAAGCTTATACAGTGCTTTAATTAACACTAAAAACTGTAGTGTGACCGCTAAGGTCAATACCAGAGGCTTCACCGTCGGGACGTCATCCTTATTTGTGAGAGAATGCCCTAGAAATCAAAGGAAGACAATGTTAGTCCTTTGTTTGCAAGGTGTAAGATGTTGTTTAGTGTTGCATTTTCAAATATTCTCTCTGTGGTTAACTGGTTCTAGTCTTTGAGGGTTAAGCATTTGGTTTTACAGCCTTGCGAGAAGGCAACTATTAAGAGTCTCTGGCTCTTTCAATGGACATTCTTTTGAAAACCCAAGCTCACTGTCACCTTTTCACAATGTCTTTGCCTTCTTATACCTGTTGCAGTTTTAATTTTGTCCCATATTCTGGAAAAATGCATATGTGTACATATGCTCATACATTATTTGACCCACCATCGGAGGCAGATGGAATTAGAATTGAAAATATTTCAATAGTTCCTTCAGTGTAAGTATCTGATATATAATGTATATCTTACACAGCAGGGCTTCTCTCATTTAATTAATAAACTCTTCATTTATAAACAAAATGAGCATAAATGGATTAAAATGGTGACTGGATTATGTACAGAATGGAGACCTAAACCATTCACAACTACTTCCCAACCTTTTGCCCACTGTGACCCCATTTGAAGGCTTCAAAACTATCACTACCTCTTGGTGTCTGTGTGTGTGTGTGTGTGTGTCTGTGTCTGTGCGTGCGTGCACGTGTGTGTGTGTGTGTGTAGCAGAGGAATTATTGGAGAAGGGGGTGCTGGGGTGCTGGGGTTGTCCATTGCTATGTTGGAGCTCACAATATCAACATCTCTGCTCATGACCCCATTTTGATTCCTGCCTTGTGTCACCCTGATTTACAGAAAGTACTGGAAGTTGAAGTTTTAAGACCATAAAACCACATAAGGAATAGAAACAGGAGGAGGCCGATCATGCCCTCAAGTCTGCCCCACCATTCAACAGGATCATGGCTGATCCGACCTTCCTCACACCCACTTTCTTGTCCTTTCCTCCAAATCCTTGATTCCCCACAAATCAAAAATGTATCCATCTCAGCCTTATATAGAAGTTCTGTAGAAAAGTCATATCAGACATTAGAAACATGAACTCTGTGTTTCTCTCCACAGATGCTGGGAGTTTCTCCATCAATTTCTATTTTTATTTCAGATTTCTAGCACCAGTTTTTTGCTTTTGTTGTAGTTTAAAGCTATTTGGTAAATGGCAACTCTTTGAATACTGAAATCACTGGCACATGCTGAGACACCAGCTGATTTTGTCTGCTGATAACAGGACTAAGTTTATATAAATGATTTGAATATGAACATAGGAGGTATAATTAGTAGGTTTGTAGGTGACACCAGAATTGGAGGTGTAGTGGACAGCGAAGAAGGTTACCTCAGAGTACGATGGGATCTTGACCAGATGGGCCATGGGCTGGAGAGTGGCAGATGGAGTTTAATTTAGATAAATGCGAGGTGCTGCATTTTGGGAAAGCAAATCAGGGCAGGACTTATACACTTAATGGTAAGATCCTGGGGAGTGTTGCTGAACAAAGAGACCTTGGAGTGCAGGTTCATAGTTCCTTTAAAGTGTAGTCTTAGGTAGATAGAAAAGTGGAGAAAGTGAGGTCTGCAGATGCTGGAGATCAGAGATGGAAATGTGTTGCTGGAAAAGCGCAGCAGGTCAGGCAGCATCTAGGGAACAGGAGAATCGACGTTTCAGGAAGGGCTAATGCCCGAAACGTCGATTCTCCTGTTCCATAGATAGAATAGTGAACAAGGTATTTAGTATGCTTTCCTTTATTGGTCAGAGCATTGAGAACAGGAATTGGGAGGTCATGTTGAGGCTGTACAGGACATTGGTTAGGCTACTTTTGGAATATTGCGCGCAATTCTGGTCTCCCTCCTGTAGGAACAATGTTGTGAAACTTGAAAGAGTTCAGAAAAGATTTACAAGGATGTTGTCAGGGTTGGAGAGTTTGAGCTGTAGGGAGAGGCTTAATAAGCTGGGGCAGTTTTCCCTGGAGTGTCAGAGGCTGAGGGGTGACCTTATAGAGATTTATAAAATCGTGAGGGAAATACATAAGGGTTTTTCCCCTGGGGTGAGGGAGTCCAGAACTAGAGGGCATAGGTTTAAGATGATAGGGGAAAGATTTAAAAAGCACCTAAGGGGCAACTTTTTCACACAGAGGATGTTGCATGTATGGAATGAGCTGCCTGAGGAAGTGGTGGAGGCTGGGCTAATTACAACATTTAAAAGGCATCTGGATGGTATATGAATAGGAAGGATTTAGGGGGATATGAACCAAGTACTGGCAAATGGGACTAGATTAAGTTAGGATATCTGGTCAGCATGAATGAGTTGGACCAAAGGGTCTGTTTCTGTGTTGTACATCTCTTTGACTCTCTCAAATCCAGATATTGAAATCTATATCAAACTGAATAGGGTGCTGAAGTCTAGTCTGCCAAAATATAATTGAACGCAATGATGTTTTATAGTTAAAATGCGACAAAGTTGAAAATCAAAGACATCTGTTTTTGGATACTGTGGAGGAAAGGGACAGGCACACAGCTGAAGTTTTAATCCTGCAACTATGGGGTTCGACAGAAGACTACCACACTTCAAAAAGGGCCAGCGTTAAGAACAATGTATGACTTTAAGTTGAAATTATATTTTGTTAAGAAAGGTTAGTCGGTTTAGAATTTGTGAGTTTGCGACTCTGGTGCCAAAGTGTCTGGACTAGACAGGCAGGAGGCTGGAAGAACACAACAAGCCAGGCAGCATCAAGAGGTGGAGAAGTCAACGTTTCAGGCATAACCCTTCTTCAAGGGGTCTGGATATCTGTTTGGTTCACAGACATTTTACAACCCTGAATTGTGGAGCTGTGGGTTAATAATTTAGACGGAAATCTGCCATCCTTACATAGTCTGGCCTACATCTGCCTCCAGACTTTAACTGGCCTCAGAAATGGTTCTGGTAAGCTGCTCAGTTTGAAGGCAATTATGGATGGGTAGCAAATGCTGTCCTTGCTTACATCACATGCAAGAATAAAGAAAAGAAAACAGTCCTGTTTTCTCTGATGTGGAAGTTGTCATATCAGTAGGATTCGTATTCCAGAAACATGACATTGAACACACAGTAAAGTCTTTCTCCGACCGTACGTACCTTGAGGAGCTGTTAGCCTCAGCAATGATATGCCTGACCTCAAGAGCACTATAATGTCAATACAATGCAACCTCCAGCTGTGATTTGGTGCAATATAGGGCACCCCGGATCCTCGCTCCGGCTGCAGGAAAGCTGGTGTGGAGGGGGGGGGGGGGGGGGAGTCTTACCTGATGAGCTGGGGTGAGGGTGGGAGAATGCCTCAGGTAGAGCCCAGCTGACAGCAGCCGATAGCAGGGGGTTTGGCAGAATTTCTGCTGTGCTGGCAACAAACTACTTTTGCGATTTTGGTCTCTGCTCTTCTGCCAGACTGACTCTCCGGGCAGGAAGACGACAGCAGGCTCCGTTTGGGGAATGTGATTCTGACAGGTGTTCCTGGCATCCCAGTACGGAGTGGGAATGGGGTATGGAGATGGATTTAGTGTAGGACTGGGCAGGAGCCCCCTCCACCCAACACTTAAACTCGACCACCAACTCGTTTCACTAGCCAAAGGAAGTGAAACTACCCTGACACCCACCGGTTAGTGCATTTGCTGTTCCTCCTATGAAAAGCATTTAGTCCATTGGTTGTTGTACTGTAGCAAATGAACTGAAAACAAGTGTGTTTCCTAGGAATAAGGAACTGGATTGAACTGGGCTTTGTACTTATGCCACCAAAGGCATTACTAAAGAAGGAACTCCCAGATGGTCCAGAGGACAAGCAGAAAGAAACCTACTTTGCCAGATGATTTGGAAATACCATTCCTCCCCTACCAGCATCCTGCACACACACCTGACTAGATCACCAGCAATCCCATCAGTTTCCCCCTCTCTGTAGATATGATCCTTCTGTCCATTCGAAACATACGACAGCAAACAGCTTCCCAAAGTGGGGATCAGAAATCCAAGTGGAGCTACCATGAAGCTCCTACTGACTGTGAAACCTGTGAACTGAGAGACCCCCAGTGACATGAGTCTCCCCCACCCCCAACAATTCTTACTTGGGTGGGGGCTTTGGACAATTTTCAAACCTCAACATGTGGTCACAGTAGGACAAACCTTAAGACACTCTGCTGTAGAACCCGTTTAGTCATTTAATCACTAATCTATGGCTTGTGGCTAACCCCTCTTACTCCCATCCCTAATACCCTCCGGTAAATAATGATCCAGCAATCACAGAGTTAAATACATTCAGCTGCTGGGGGGGTAATGCTTTCAATGGAGTTTTGAAGAGAGTTGTTATTCTTTCCAGTACCGGGTGAAATAGACAAACAGACAAAAAAAACGAGAGTTTATTTCAGACTTGCTCTCTCCTAGCAGCCAGAGTAGGAAGCCTTTGCAAAATCCCTGATGCATCTTAAAAAACAAAGCTGGGAGATGAATCAGAGGTTGCCTCCTTTTCCTTTTATATTTTGTTTAACTTTCCAGTTGATTCAGGAAATAATTGGGTGGTTAATGGGCCCTCGTGTTTAAACAGGCTCAGTTTGGTAAAGCATCGGTCTTAAAGAGTGCAGTGAATCGAAAAGCATCAGCCAGATGTGGCCAGCTGAACGTCACTTGTGTCTGCAAGGCCGCCTTTGACATTGCATAACACACATTCCACGCATAGCATGCGTGCACAGGCCCAATTATACCCAGAAAGCTGTATCTTGACAGCTTTAAATGCAGAGGTATAACATATTACATAGTCACGTCTGCTGCTGGGCAACCCTTTCAATCATTCCAATGTAATGCATTCTGTGGTTAAACAGAAATTAATGGAGTGGAGGCAGCAACATGATCAAGGGGTTTGAAATGATCTCTGGTAACATTCTTTCAAAACCTCAAATGTCCTGCAGCCTTGAGTTTAAGTTCCAGACTTGTTTAGATTATTTAAAATGCCCACAGATTTCCAATTTAATTACTTGCTCTCAGGCCGTGTGTTTGGAGCTTTATGGTTGTGAGTTCACTCGCTCTGTTGTTGCTAGGTTGTTAGATACTAGGGAGAACTCCCTTGCTGTTCTTTAAAATAGTGCTACTGGATTTTTTTTTTACATCTACGTGAGCAGGCAGAGGTGGCCTTGTCATTATACTTCATTCACAAGACTGCAGCTCTGTCAGTGCAGAGATCTCTCAGAACCCTGCACTGGAATGTTAGCCTTGGATTTTGTGTCATGAACTGAAGTGGGTCTTGAACCTGAGACCAAGTGTAGCTGCAACTAAGTCACAGTAAAAGGCAAATCTAATTCCTGGAGATTCCAGAGGGTGTTAAGGAATACTATCCTTCCTTTTATTGTCAGCTCCTACTGAGAAAACCAGCCATACCTTTAGCAGCAACTAATGTCTAACAACCTAGCAACAACAGAGCAAGTGAACTCACAACCGGAAAAGTCGAAACACACGGCCTGAGAGCAAGCAAAGAAAATGGAAATCTGTGGACATTATACATAATCTAAACAAGTCTGAAACTTAAACTCAAGGCTGCAGGACATTTGAGGTTTTGAAAGAATGTTACCAGAGATCATTCAAACCCCTTGATCATGTTGCTGCTTCCACTCAAGAGCATGATTAGAAGGAAGAGAAAAGGAATTCTTCACAGTTCTGCGGACCTCCAGCTATATCAGAACCAATGATTGGGCTCTGCTATTTTATTTCTGATTGGAGGAGCTTTGTCTGCAGCGTTTTCATAAAAGCAGTGATTATCTGCAAACTAAAGTACTTCCTTTGTACTGGGCTTTGGGATGCACCAGGTAGCTGTACAAATGCAAATTTCTGTCTTTTTCCTTTACACAATTCCCAGCTTTCCCAAATCCCAGCAGCAATTGGGAGCCAGCAGAGCAGTCCATATGTATCTGTGTCATTTTAAAATTCATTCACGGGATATGGGTGTCACTGGCCAGGCTGCATTTATGGACCATCCCTAATTGCCCAAATGACAGGTGAGAACCAACCACATTGCTGTAAGTCTGGAGTCACACGTGGGCCAGACCAGGTAAGGATGGCAGATTTCCTTCCCTGAAGGATATTAGATTAGATTACTTACAGTGTGGAAACAGGCCCTTCGGCCCAACAAGTCCACACCGACCCGCCGAAACGCAACTCACCCATACCCCTACATTTACCCCTTACCTAACACTACGGGCAATTTAGTATGGCCAATTCACCTGACCTGCACATCTTTGGACTGTGGGAGGAAACTGGAGCACCCGGAGGAAACCCACGCAGACACGGGGTCAAAGCTATTGCTTATGTTAAAAGGAGGGTAAAAATGAACCAGAACCAGATGGGTTTTTTTCCCCTGACAAATGTTCCACAGTCAGGAGACCCCTAATTCCCAGTTATTTACTGAATTCAAATTCCACCATTTACCATGGCAGGAGTGAAACGCTGGCCTGGATTAGAGTGGTGCTGGAAAAGTACAGAAGTTCAGACAGCATCTAAGGAGCAGGAAAATCGACATTTCGGGCAAAAGCCCTTCATCGGAAACACTGGCCCCCAGCACATGACCTGTGTTTTCTGAATCTAGCAACAATACCACTAGACCATCACCTCCCCTTGTCTGTTATATAAGAAATGAACAGAAGCATAAACTGCATATTATAGAAAGCCTATTGGGGTGAAGGAATGAAGAAATAACAGAAGATCTGTAAATGGAAACAGCATCTTGATAAAAATGCTTGCTGTCTGATGATTTATGTAACAATGCCTCAAGGGCTTTCTTTGTATTTGCATTTTGAATACAAATTGAAGACCTTAGGAGTGGTTAGATGCATTCGTCAGGAGTAAATATAGAGTGGAGGAATGGGTCTGGTTTGGAGGGTAGATGTGGACGTGTTGGGCCGAAGGTCCTGTTTTCACACTGTGGGGATTCTAATTCTAATTCTAATTCTAATAAGAGTGTGGAATTCTTTCTAGTCCTCCCACCAATTCACCACTCGCAATGGGTACGTACTAAAGGGGTCTTCTCCTCAGTCCTGGGACCACTCTGATGGGTGGGACTGCCTGCAGGGTTCCTCCTCAGTTCAAGTTTCACAGATTGCCTCTTGTCCACAGTTTCACTCCTCGGCATTCGCTCTGTGGCCATATCTGACAGGATCTGCTTTGCTATTTCTTTTCGCTTTGACAGCAGGCTGGAGTTGAGTGCAGAGTGCGTGTCTGAGCTGTCCTGCCCTGCCTGGACAAAGAGAAGGTGTTAGTAAGAAACATGTGAACGGGGGGGGGGGGGAGGAGTGCGGGGCGGCGGGGGTGGGTGGGTGTGCAATACATTGCAAACATCATTTGAAAACATTCCTTTTATCTTCGCCTTTTAAATATATGGAATGTTAGAAGACTGTATGAGAACTGATTTTAATCATTTAGCAGTGCTTATTTAAATGTGAACTTAAAATACTTATTCTGATCTCCTGATGCACAAGCAGAAAAATAAGAAAATGTAACAAATGTCAATGTGTCACACACTGGAATGTAAAAGGAATTTTGTACAGAGCACAGGCACAGATCTCCTTTCCAATTTAGTATTGGATTAGCATCCCCACATGGTTCAGCCAGCATTTCATTTTAATCCTCATCTTCAGAGTTTCTTTTCTCTCTTCCTCATCTTTCAGTAAGATACCCCTTCACCACCCCCCTCCAAGTCATTGCAAATAGTGGCAGGGATGGAGCTGTTGAAAATACAGAGTCATAGAGATGTACAGCATGGAAACAGACCCTTTGGTCCAACCTGTCCATTCCGACCAGATATCCCAACCCAATCTAGTCCCACCTGCCAGCACCCGGCCCATATCCCTCCAAATCCTTCCTATTCATATACCCATCCAAATGCCTCTTAAATGTTGCAATTGTACCAGCCTCCACCACTTCCTCTGGCAGCTCATTCCATACATGTACCACCCTATGTGTGAAAAAGTTGCCCCTTAGGTCTCTTTTATATCTTTCCCCTCTCATCCTAAACCTAAGCCCTCTAGTTCTGGACTCCCTGACCTCAGGGAAGAGACTTTGTCTATTTATCCTATCCATGGCCCTCATGATTTTGTAAACATCTATAAGGTCACCCCTCAACCTCTGACGGACCTCCTAACTCCTGTACTCAATACTCTGACCAATAAAGGAAAGCATACCAAACGCCTTCTTCATATCCTATCTATCTGCAACTCCACTTTCAAGGAGCTATGAACCAGCACTCCAAGGTCTCTTTGTTCAGCAACACTCCCTAGGACCAGGATTCCCATCAGCTCTCTTCACCAAGAAGTCAGTACCATTTTCACGGTCAGGCTCCCTTTACATTCTGTAGGTAAGTACATTTCCAATCCCGATGGCCAGCTCACATTTTGAGATGGGCCTTTTTTACATATTCGTTCATGGAACATGGGCATCACTGCCTTGGCCAGTATTTATTGCTAAACATCATACAACACCAGGTTAAAGTCCAACAGGTTTATTTGGAAGTACATGCTTTCGAAGCCAGCCACCTGATGAAAGAGCAGCGCTCCCAATAAACCTGTTGGACTATAACCTGGTGTTGTGTGATTTTTAACTTTGTACACCTCAATCTAACACCGGTTCCTCCACATCCCAGTCTTCATTGGCCATCTCTAATTGCCCAGAGGGTAGTTAAGAGTCAACCACATTGGGTGTGGAGTCTCATAGGCCTGACTAGGTAAGGAGAACTGATTTCCTTCCGTAACGGATATCTGTGAACCTGATTAGTGAACCTCCTCCAAATACAGGAAGCTTACCTTCAAACCCCATTGACTTCAGGCTTTTCTGGGACTCCTGCAAGCTGCAGTTGGTTAAACTCTGCCTCTCAGCTCACTTTGAGAATTCAGCTCCTTGCTTCATTTTTGGACCAAGGCTCTAATGAGGTCGAGAGCTGAGTGGCACAAGCTCTCTCTCCCCCACTCCTTTTCCCCTCATCCATCTTTACCCTCCTTTTAACATAAGCAATAGCTTTGACCTTAAATTATTTGCAGACATTTTGTATGAAGACATGTTGCTCCATTCAAATGTTGGCATTTGGTTTCTATAATTTTCCCTTCTGCTTCATTATGAGGAACTGACCAGCAAGGAAAGGCATGGGTTCATTTAATATGATGTAGGAATTCCTGGAAGATCAAGATGCCCTCCAACAAATTACATTTGCAGATCTCTTTGGAGAACAGGGCGAGAGTGTTTTCTGTCTTTCTCACTTGCTTCCAAATGTTCTCCCCTTGTGTTTAGACCCTGTGTGTGGTCGAAGGACTGTATGATTGTGGGGAAATTCATTCACACAGTTGTGTTGCACTATTGTGTGTGTGTGTGTGTGTGTGTGTTTGCTGGGGTGTGTGATTGTATCAGCCTCCACCACTTCCTCTGGCAGCTCATTCTGTACACACACCACCCTCTGTGTGAAAAAGTTGCCTCTGAGGCCTTTTTAAAATTTTAAAATTTAAAATTTCCCCTCTCACCTTAAACCGATGCCGTTTGTTTTGGAGTCCCCTACCCTGGGAAAAGGACTTTGGCTATTCACCCTATCCATGCCCCTGCCCCTTGGCAATTTACCCTATCCATGTTCCTCATGATTTTATAAACCTCAATACGGTCACCCCTCAACCTCCAATGCTCCAGGGAAAATATAACCCAGCCTATTCAGCCTCTCCCTGTAGCTCAAACCCTCAAATCCCAGCAACATTCTTGTAAATCTTTTCTGAACTCTTTCAAGTTTAACAGCATCTTTGTTATAGCAAGGAGACCAGAATTGAATGCAGTATTCTAAATGCAGCCTAACCAACGTCCTGTACAGCCACAAGATGATCCCAACTCCTATACTCAGTGCACTGACCAGTGACAATGTACTGACAAATGAACCAAAACTTGCCAAAGGAACCATACAACTGTACCCTTCGGTCCTTTTGTTCAGCAACACTCCCCAGGGCCCTACCATTAACTGTATAAATCCTGCCTTGATGTGCCTTAACAAAATGCAACACCTCACGGTTATCAAAATTAAGCTCCATTTGCCACTCCTTGGCCCATCTGATCAAGGTCCTGTTGCAATCTGAGATAACCTTCTTCACTATCCACTACACCACCAATTTTGGTGTCATCTACAAACTTACTAACCATACCTTTGAAATTCCCATCCAAATGTAATTCTGAACACAACATTGAATTCAACAACATCAGACCATTGTGATTCTGATTTTCTTTCACCACACGCTAGTCTGAATCTTAGTCTTCATGGTTTTACTTTTGGACTGTTCTTCCATTCACACTCTCTGTGGGTCATTGTTTTGTTACTTGATGACCACCTTATTGTTTTTCCTGCATCCCCTCTGTGTGAACAGCAAGTAAACCATTAAATGTCTACCTTCCTTTAGTTCCAAAGGAGAGTCATCCCAGACTCAAAACATAAACTTTGTTTCTCTTTCTACAGATTCTGCCAGACCCACTAAGTATTTTCAATGTTTTTTGTTATTATTATAAAAGTAGTTTCATATATAACCACCAACATTAAAATGGGATGCCTTTAGAATTGTAGTCTTTTAAAAAAAAACTGCATTTGCAACCACTCCTCACAGTGGATGGTTTCCTCCATTTTCTCCTTATCAAGTATTGTTTATATGCAAATGTTTATCAAGTAACTCTCTCCAGATGATTCTGTTTTTTTTAGAAGCAGACCCATAATCACTACCACCTTGAAAGACAAGGGGAACAGATGCAAGGGGCATCACCACCTGAAAGTTCCCCTCCAAGTGACACAACATCCTGACTTGGAAAATATTGCTGTTATCGCAGGGCCTCTGAAATACTATCACTCCTGGTGAAGGGCTTTTGCCCGAAACGTCAAGTCTCCTGCTCCTCAGATGCTGCCTGACCTGCTGTGCTTTTCCAGCACCACATTCTCGACTCTAATCTCTAGCATCTGTAGTCTTTACTTTTGCCCTCTGAATGAATAGTCTAGCAATAATACCACTAGGCCATCTTCCACAGGCTCACCACTCTCTGGGTTTGATCCACTATTTGTGTCGTAGGCCCCAACATTCATGTAACGACAGATGAAAGGCTCCCAAAGTCTTTCTCTAAGAGTGAAGTCAGACTATTCACTAGCCACAGTCTCATTTGATGTCTTTCCCCAAACAGAAGGAGTTGGAAGGGGTGGTGATCCATTTTCTTGAATCACAGCGGTCTGTTTGGTGACAGTACACTCACAATGCTCATTAGAGAGGGAGTTCCAGGATGCTGACCCAGTGACAATGAAGGAATGGAGGACTGGTTCCAAGTGTGTCACTTGGAGGGGTATGTGCAGGTGGTAATGTTCCTTTGCCTCTTGTCCTTATAGATAGAAGCCACCATGCACCAAAGTTGGATTGGGTGCTGATCAAATAGACTGTTTTGTCCTGGAAAGTGTTGAGCTGCTCCAGTGTTGTTGGAGCTGCACTCATCCAGGGGGGATGACAGCATTCCATCAGATCCCCGAGTTGTGCCTCAGGGTAGGAGAATTATTTCCTTGGTTGATGCCTCATCAGCAAGTCCTTATCTACTCCCCCATTACCAGCATACTGTGACTGCAGTGTGTGATCTAAGGATGTCCAGAGGCAAATCACTAAGGTCACTGTAACATCACACGTTATAGCACCATAAAGGAGAAACAGCAGTGTGATCACAGAGGGATAGAAATGTTACAGTGCAGAAGATGGCCATTCAGCCCATCGTGTCTGCATCGATCAGCACTGAGACTGGGCTCTTCATCATGTCACAAGCCATCCTGATTTGAAGTTAGATTACCATCTTTCCATCGTCTCTTGGCCAGAATCTTGGAAGTTTCTCCATGACAACATTTTGACAAAACCATCAACATTGGAACTGCAGCGATTCTGGAGATGGCTCACCATCTCCTAGAACTTTGGTTAGGAAGAATGAAAAAGGAGAGTGTTATTTAAAAGGTGAATGGCTGCAGAATTCCCAGATTCAGACAGATCTAGGTGCTCTTGTCTACAGGTGACTAAAAGTAAATTATTAAAAAGCTTAATGGAATGCAATCCCTATGCTTCCATTATGTGACGCACTGGTGTGATCACAACTCAAATACTGTGTGCAGGTTTGGTCTCCGTATTTAAGGAATAGTTTAAATGCATTAGAGGTGGTTGTGAGGAGGTTTACTAGATTAATACAATGGCTTGACTTATGAGGAAAGATTGGACAGGTCAGGCTTGATTTCACTGGAGTTTGCAAGAATGAGAGATGGTTTGATGGCGTTTATAAGATCCTGAGTGGTCTTGACAAAGTAAATGTGGAAAAGAAGTGTTCTCTTGAGGCCAGAATGAGGAGGAACAGTTTTAAAAGTAGCTGAGAGAAGGAGAATGTTTTTTCTCTCTTCAGTGGGTCATGTGACTTTGGAACACTGCCTCAGAAGGTGGTAGAGGCAGGGTCTTTGAATATTTTTGTTTGGATTGAGTGTTATCGGAGTCTATGGGTAAGTGGAATTCAGAACACAACCATGATTATGTTGAATGATGGAGGAGGGTTGATGGGCAGAATGGCCTATAGCTCCTAACTTGCACATTCGATTGGCAATAAACATGACCCCACCACATCTACAGAATCACTAAATGTAAGAAGCTGAGGAAAAAAGATGCTTTGCTTTCAGTTTGGAACCAAATTGCTGTCACTCTTGTTAAACACCGCAAGAAAGGACTCATGGTGGATTTTGCTTCGAGTCAGTGAGACTGCGATGAATGACTGCATTAAGAATAATATTGGTTTTGGCATTGCCAGAATAATTAAAATTCCTGATTTGCTCCTTTCTTTCTTTTACTAATGAGCTTTTTCCTCCCAATAAAGACATTTCCATAAATCACTTGAGACAAAAGCAGCTTCTGCAGATTCCCTTTATTAGGGAAGGGTTAAAGCAGATTATCAACAATAATGGTAAACAATGTTATGACTGCAACTCTTTAAAAGGAGAGATGTAAAGGAACATTTCAGATGCTTTGGTTGTAAGACTACTGTGATATCAGGCCACGGAGTTGCAAACATTGATACTGACCTCAGTGTAACTGGGCACCACTCATATTTGGCATCTCAAAGCCACCGGTGGTTTGAAATGATCCTCTGCCTCAACCCACAAATAGCTACACATTCCTGCAGTGCAACGTCCCAAACACAGCAGATCTTTCCAAAGGAAAAACTCTTATCTGCACACTGCTTGCTCATGAGGCCAAGAAACACAAGACAATAAAGCAGCCTGTAAATGCATGACGGCCAAAAAAGATATAACAATACCAAGACCCTTCTTTTAAAATTTATTTTTATTCTTTAGTGGGATATGCGCATTGTCAGCATTTATCGTCCATTCCTAATGCCCTGAAAGAAAGTGCTGCTTAGCTGCAAACCTGTACCACGTCAGTCTGTGCAGTGTAGGGACACCCATTGTTCTGCCAAAACAACAAGGCATGGACACTGGAAATTAGGGACAAGGACAGAAAATGTTTTAAAAACTCGGCAGGTTAGGCAGCAACTGTGAAGAGAGAAACAGAGTGAATGCTTCAGCTCAGTCAGATCTGACAAGAACAAACTCATGTTTTAAGCAGATGAAATGGGGACAGGGTGAAAAAAGAACATAAGTCCCCATTATTTTACCAGATCTCACTGGAGAGAGACAAGTGGTGCTGGTTTAACCCGGGGCTCACCACATCTTAGGACAGAGGTGAGAGTGAGAAGGAAAGTCTTTCACAGTCATCTCAGCCGAAGTGGGAACTGAACCCATGCTGTTAGCATCTCTCTACATTACAAACCAGTCATCCAAGCTGATCAACTCAACCTCATGCAGGATACCTGCTCTTTACTTCCCCTGAACCCTCCATTCCAAGGCTCCAAACACATGCCGAGAATAAACAACAACTTACAGGTACTTCTTCCAGTTTTAGTACAAGTTCGTTCACAGAGTATAGCCATCGCTGGCTGGGCCAGCATTTATTGTCCATCCCTAATCTCCCTGGAGAAGGTGCTGATGAGCTGCCTCTTGAACCACTAAAACGTGATTGTTAAGCCAGAGACCCAGCTAAAAAACTGGGGACCTGGGTTCGAATTCTGCCACAGCTGATTATAGAATTCAAATTCAATTTAAAACCTGGTATTAGGAGTCTAGCGGTGACCATGAATCTGTTCTGATTGTCAAGAAAACCCAACTGGTTCACTAATGTCCTTTAGGGAAGGAAACTACTTTTCTTACCTGGTCTGGCCTACATGTGACTCCAGACCCACAGCAATGTGGTTGAATATTAACTGCCCACTGAGCAAATTGGGATGGGCAATAAGTGCTGGCCCAGCCAATGATGCCCTCTTCCTGTGAATGAATAAAAGCTCAAGTGCTGTAGATACATCCACAGTGCTGTTACGGAGGGAGCTCCAGGATCTTAACCCAGCGACAGTGAGGAAACAGTGATATATTTCCAAGTCTGGATAGTGAAGGTGGTGATGCTTCCATGTATCTATTGCCCTTGTCCTTCTGGATTATGTGGATCTGGACTTTGAAAAGGCTTTTGATAAGGTTCCACTCAAGAGATCAGTAAGCAAAACTAAAGCTAATGGTATCGGAGGTAATGTATTGACATGGGTAGAGAACTGGTTGGCAGACAGGAAGCAGAGAGTTAGAATAAACGGGTGGTCCTTTTCAGAGTTACAAGCACTGATGTGTGGGTTAACACAGGGTTCAGTGCTGGGACTCCAGCTGTTCACAATCTACATTAACGATTTGGACACAGGAACTGGTTCCAATATCTTCACATCTGCAGACAACACTAAGCTGGGTGGCAGTGTGTGCTGTGAGGGGATGCTAAGAGGCTACATGGTGACTTGGACAGACTGGCTAAGTGGGCAAATACTTGGCAATTGCAATATAATGTGGATAAATGTGTGGTTATCCACTTTGGTGGTGAAAACAGGAAGGCAGATTATTATCTGAAAGATGGCAGTTTAGGAGAAGGTGAGGTGCAGTGAGACCTGGGTGTTATGGTGGACCAGTCGCCGAGCGTTGGTGTGCAGGCACAGCGGGCGGTGAGGAAAGCTAATGGTATGTTGGCCTTCATAGTGAGAGGATTTGTGTATTAGACTAAGGATGTCTTGCTGCAGTTATACAGGGCCTTGGTGAGGCCACAACTTGAGTATGGTGTGCAGTTTTGGTTGCCTAGTCTGAGGAAGGACATTCTTGCTACTGAGGGAGTCCAACGAAGGTTCACCAGACTGATTCCCGGGATGACAGGACTGACATATGAGGAAAGACTGGATCGACTGGGCTTGTACTCGCAAGAAATTTGGAAGAATATGGGGAATTTCGTAGAAACATACAAAATCCTGATGGGACTGAACAGGCTAAATGCGGGAAGAATGTCCCCGATGTTGGGTAAGTCAAGAACTGGGGGGATGGGGGGGTGGGGGGTGGGGGTCACTGTCTAAGAATTAGGATCAAGCTATTCAGGACTGAGCTGAGGAGGAATTTCTTCACTCAGAGAGTTGTGAACGTGTGAAGGAAGCTGTAGGGGCCGGTTTATTCAGATATTCAAGAGGGATCTGGACGTGGTCCTTGCAGCTAAAGGGATCAAGAGGTATGGGGAGAGGGTGGGAATGGGATTCTGAGATGGCATGGTCAGCCATGATCATTTGAATGGTGGTGCAGGCTCGAAAGGCCGAATGGCCTACTCCTGCTCCTATATTCTATGTTTCTAGAAGGTAGAGGATATAGTTTTGGAACATGCCTTGGTGTATTCCTAGACATTTAGATTCCCTGTTCATAATGCAGTCTCCTCTACAATAGAGAGACAAAAAGCAGATGCAGTTCACATGCATGATCCCTGACAGTTTGATGACCTATCATATCCATTCTCTGCCACACTGATCTATCAATCCTCGGTCTGCTGCAGGGCTCCTGTGAAGCTTAATACAAGCTTCAGAAATAGCAGCTCCATTTCCAATTAGTCACTTCGCAGCCTTTTAGACTCAACACAATTTCAGACCATAACCTCTGGCCCTATTTGGATACACTTTTTTCTTTGACTGTTTTGGTATCACTCTTGTTTTTATTTGCTCTTGGACACCAGCCATTCAATTCGTGATTCAACACTACCTTAGACATAGCTTCTGTTTTCCTCTTCTGTTATCACTGGCCCTGTACCATCAACTCTTTCGTTATCTGATGCCTCCTGTCTTCCACATTATCAAAAATCTTCACTTCTGGTTTTTTCTCCACTCACCCCTCCTTTAACCTGCTTGAAACCAAATGCCTTTCTCACCTTTCTCCAGTTCAGATGAAAAAGTCTTTACCTGCTGAGTATTTTCAGCATTTCCTGTTTTGAACTCACCCCCCCCCCCACCCCCTCTCTGCGTTGGTAGGAAGGGAGGTTGATGATTCTGACCCAGTGACAGCGAAGGGGCAGTTACACAGCTCCAAGCCAAGGATGGCTCGTGGTGCTCAGACATTGGAGGCCGTGGGATGGCACCTTTCAGAATTGGGGTGGGGGCGTCACCCGTGCAGAATCCACATGCATTGTAAAGAAACAAATGAAACTGAGGGGAAAAAAACACTTTATCTCCTAACATTTAATCTGCAGAACTGTTGTATTTTCCACCCATCATAGATTTGTTGCAATGCTCCTTCTGACAAATGCACTCAATTGGTCACGAAAAGCCATTTGGGTGGCCTGTTTACCAAGACAATGCTGTAGCACCAGAAGATCCAATGTTAAAAGAAGTAGAAGGGCCCCAGGGTTAACAATATCTCACTGAAGACCTTGATCCTGTCTGAGATCACTGAAGATCTTGACTAACATCAAAATCTTTGACAGTTTTGGGTGTTGGCGCTGAGGAATAGGAAGCCATTACAAGTCCCCTTGCCACCATTTCCTGAGGGCATGGAAGCGGTAATAAATATAACTGGATGAAAGGAAAAGACTTCAGGGACCCTTGGCCCCCCTACTCAATTTGCAAGTCGTGGTTGAGATCATTCACTCCTGATTTTGGTTAGACATAATTCCCGATTGTTAAGGAACATGAGGGCTTAGTGGTAATATCACTGGACAAATGATCCCACGGGATCATTTCACATCATGCAACGGCAACTGGTGGGTGTTCAATTCAACTAATAAAGTTGGAATTAAAAACTAGACTCAGCAATGGTGACCATGACAACCAACACTAATTGTTTACTAAAATCCCATCTGGTTCACTAATTCTCTGTAGGGAAGCAAATCTGCCATTTTTACCTGGTCTGGCCTACCTGTGACTGCAGAGCCCCCATCATGTGGTTGGTTCATAACTGCCTTCAGAAATGGCCCAACAAGCCACTCAGCTCAGGGGTAATTAGGAATGGGCATCAAATGCTGATGTTGCCAATGATACCCACATTGAATAGACAAAATTACAGTTTTACACACTTGTTAGAAATTAATATATGTTCAAATTGTTAAAAAATATTGAAATTTGTGTGCCTTTTCCCAGCAGCAAGCTTTCAATGATTCTTTGAGAGATGTTCCACATCTGACCTGCAGGAGGTGCCCAAGACAGATTACCTGCTGCTGACATCATTTTTTCCTTCTTGTTTTCCCTATTGGGAAACCTCATGTTGGCTGCTTAATGGCTCAGCTTGAAATCTGGAACTTGTCATTGTGGCAACAAAAGAGACCACAGCCTCCTTGGGAATTACAGTGTAGGAACATCAGAACAGGAGTAGGCTGGTCATCAAGATTAGCCTGTTTCACCATTCATAGCTAATCAAACACGTTAATGCCTTTTACCCACCATTTCCTCGCATAATGGTTATGTTGCTGTGTTGGTAAGATAAAGGCGTGGACTAATGATTAGGCCGCAGGTATTCAGGACTCCTCCCATTGGAGCTGGCCAAATTTGAATTCAATGAATTAAGTGAAATTATTAAATTGTTGTCAAAGCTCATCTGGTTTGTTCGGTCCTTTAGAAATGAAACCTGACATCCTTAACCAGTCTGGCCTCTATGCGACTCCAGAGACATCATATTGTTCACCCTCAGCCGTCTGCTGAAATAACCCAGAATGCCATTCAGTTGTTAGAAAGGCAGTTCACCAGCACTTTCCTCAAAGGAAGGAAATGCTGAGTTCCCCAGTGCCACCAATATCCCATGAGTGAAGGAGACAACCTCCCGTGTTGTAGATTTCCTGAGTCGGGTTCTGTTTCTTGTACTTGAACAAAAGGAGAAAGAAAATTTACAGCCGGAACAGGCCCTTCAGCCCTCCAAGTCTGAGCCGATCCAAGTGTACTGTCTAAACCAGTCGGTCAATTCCTAAGCATCTGTATCCCTCTGCTCCCCACCTACTCATACATCTGTCCAGATGCATCTTAAAAGAATCTATCGTGCCTGCCTCTACCACCTCTGCTGGCAACGCGTTCCAAATGCCCACCACCCTCTGTGTGTGAAGTACTTACCGCGTGTATCCCCCTTAAACTTAAAGCGTGACCTCTCGTTATTGAATCCTTCACCCTGGGAAAAAGCTTGTCTCTATCCACCCTGTCTAACCCTTCATGATTTTGTAAACAATGGTTAGAGATTTCATGCAAACTGCAGCAACCCTATCTCTAATGTTGTTCAGGAGCATTGGGCTGGATTCTGAATGGAGCTCCCTAAAGACAGGGCCTGGATCCTCCATCTTCTGACTTAAATGACCCTAAGCCAGGAAGCAATTTGACTGCCACTTGGCTTTACTTCAGAATTAGAAAGCAAAAGGGAGAGTTGACAGAAAAGTATTTTTTTTTAAATGCAGAGAAGATGCCAATGGTTAAATCAAGACAGTAATGAAAGGAACTGTTTTGTCACTGAGGTTTTAGATGCAGAGGAGATTTACCAGAATGTTGCCTAGGCTGGGGAGTTTCAGTGATGGGGAGAGATGGGACTGACCGGGATTGCTGTCCTTAGAACACAGGAGATTGAGAGGGGTCATGGAGAAAAATTTGATGGTCATAGAGAGGGGAGACGGGAAGAACCCTTTCTCCTTGATGGAGGGATCAATGACCAGGGGCCACAGGTTTAAGGAGGTTTGGAGGAGATGTTTCACTCAGAGGGTGGTGGGAATCTGGGGCTTACTGCCTGTAGGGGTGGGAGAGGCAGAAACCCGCATCACATTGAAGATGCCCAGACAAGAGCTGGAAAATGGGAATAGAATAATTACTGGTTGGTTTAGACTGACACAGATTTGATGGGCCAAAGGGCCCTTTTCTGTGCTCCAGATTGCTGTGACTCTAACGTGGAGGTGGTTCTTGGACTGAGGAGATGCTACATCGTTTTAGTCAAGTGTCGATTGCAATGGAATAAAACACAGAAAATCAGAGCAGACGGTGGGCCATTCAGCCCTACAAGCCTGCACCACCATTCAATATGATCATGACTGGTCATCCAACTCAGTCTCCTGTTCCTACTTTGTCCCTTTAATCCCCTTAGCCCCAAGAACGATATCTAACTCCTTCTCAAAAACATTCAATGTTTTGTCCTCAATTGTTTTCTGTGGCAGAGAATTCCACAGGCTCACCACTGTTTGGGTAATGATATTTCTCCTTGTCTCAGTCCTAAATAACTGACCCCGCATTCTCAGATCCTTGGCTCTGGACTCCCTCGTCATTGGGAACGTCGTTTCTGCACTGATCCTGTACCATCCTGCTCGATTTGGTGATAGTGGGACTGCAATCACATAACGGGCCGGAGAAACAGGGCAACTTTACTTCCTAAAGAATCAGTTGAGTTATTAATTAATAATCCACAGTCACTTACACTGAGGCTAGCTTTTGTTTTGAAACTCCAGAACTTTCAGACCAAATTTAAACTCTCAAACTGCCATGGTGGGCTTGGAACTCCTGGCCCCTTGCTTTTCCCATGTTCCAGGCCTTTGAATTATTAGGCCGGTATTTACTGGTTTAAGTCAAGATTAGAGTGGTGATGGAAAAGCACAGCAGGTCAGGCAGCATCTGAGGAGTAGGAGAATCGACGTTTTGGGCAAAAGCCCTTCATCAGGACTGAAGGCCTGGTTTACTGGTTTAAGCCTCGGCTCAGCTGGCAACATATTTGTCCCCAAATCCCAAAGTTCTGGATCCAAGGGTCAAGCTCAAAACTGAAAGCTGACTCTAATTCCTTGATTAGAACCACAGGAAAATGTTACAGAACAGAAAGAGGCCATTCAGCACAAATTATCAGCACTGGTTAGGTAAACTAGCCTCCCATTCCCATCCCACTTGCCAGGACCTGGTCTACATCCTTGCAGGTGACACCAAACACCTGACCATCAACCGAGCCCTCTCTATCTATTCAATGTCTGGGCATCTGTAGCTGTTTGGGCACAGGCTTCTAAACATTGAGTGAGGAAACTGCTCTTTGGATCTGTCCTAAACAGCTCAGCCCCCTCTCCATCCATCCTCAGAAACTGCGTCCTCCAGTCTCTTTGCTGTTCCAATTCCTCAGTCAGGGGATAACAATTTCTCAACATTGCCGCTCTCCAATCTATTAGGAATCTTCTTTGTTTCACAATGAGATTACCTCTGACCCTTCTAAATTCATTGACATAGCAGCTATTTGAAAGGACGGGCTCAGGATACACTTTGTAAGTGTGACTCACCAATGAGCAGGTGTTGTTCCAATCTGCTACCTTGGACGCGACGGTGGCGTTCTGCTTCCTTCGGAGGATACTATCCGCTGCGCTATAGTAGCTCCGGTGAGGAGCCGAGTCTGACGTGAGGCTGCTTTTAATTTCCACCGAGTCCGAAGAATTGGAAAAGTTATTTGCCCTCTTCGTGTACCCATCAGTTCCTATCGCTCTGGAGCCGCCGCTCGGCTCAGCCGCTTCGTTGGCGGCGGGGGCACGGTTCGCTTTCCTCACCGTTACTCGGGAGAAATCCGTGCCGAGGTCAGTGTTGTAGTGAGTAGGTTCCACCTGGGCCCCAATGCGGCTCTTCCTCCATGAAGCTCTCTCCGGCGGATCCACGGGGAGACTTTTCGTCTCTGTTTCCGTCGTGCGAGACCTCCTTCTTGTTTCGTAGGACGTTCCGCCAATGTCGCCATCTTCATACCGGAGGGATTTGACTGTAATACTGCTGCTCACTGACACCTCTGACACTGATTCAGTCTCTTCTTCATCTGAGCTGTCCGATTCTGATGGCTTCATTGTAATATCGCTCTTACGGATCGAGATTTCATAGGGAATACTAATATTGCTCCTTTGTAAAGGTGTCTCACTTGAACTGATTGTAATATTGCTTGTGGAAGTGTGTTTCTCCTTTGGTATCACAGTACTATTGATCCTTTGACAGGACAAACCTGATGGAGGTATAGTGATGCTACTGGTCACTTTATTTGGCACAGTTTTGGGTGAGAGCCCATGCTCTTCATCAATTGGCTCCGACCCGGTTGTCATTATTTCCTTCTTGTCAATGGCGAATATAGCCGGTTTAATAATTGCTTTGGATCTCAGGCCCTCTCTGGGGCTACAAATCCTCTTCAGCTCCAGGCCTGGCTTTTGATTCGTAGCCGCATCTTCAGAGGCAATGGTTTCAGTGGGTTTAGAGCTGAGTGGCTGTCTCCCCCTCACGTCCACGGTTTCCATGTCCTGGGACTTTGTTGAATACAAATACCTAGACCTGCGCGCTCTTGTTGTCACGGGCGTGGCTTCCATCGCGGTTTCTGGCTCCTCACGTATTGGCAACTTTTCAGCCGTCTTTACAGCAGCTGACTCACTATTGGCGCTCATTGGCACTTCACCCTCGGGCAGGTTGGCATCCTTCAGTTCACCGCTGGATGTTGGTGAAGCTGTGTGATTCCTGTAAGAGGGAAACATTCCATTCAAAAGGCTAGCAGTAGTACTCGTGGACGATGAATCCTCACCAGAATCATTTACCTCATCTTGAGATGCTACATTCTCATTTTCAGAATTGTGTAAATAGCTGAGAGCCTTTCTCTGGCTTTCAGACGATTGTTCTAAATCACTATAGTCCCTGGACACTGTATCTGCTTTGCACTTTGGTCCGTTTTCATTCTGTTTATTTTGAGTGTTCCAGGGTCTTTTTACACTGGATTCATTAGCTGCTGGAGGATAGCGACTGAGCACTGATGGAGGCTCCCTCGTTTTCTTAAGCTTCTCTGGCTGCAGGTCCTGATCTTTCTGTGCAGAGCTATAGCTGTGTGGAAAAGATTTATCGTCGGATTTCTTTTCATTGGAAGCTGTTCTTGGGTTTGAAGAGGGCCGTTGAAACCTTCGTCTTGCATTGGGACTGAGGGGACGTCTGTAACCTTTTCCCGTGTTGTCATCATCCAGCAACAAGTCTCTGTTTCTCACTTTCTCTCTCGGTGACCGTGACTGATATGACACTTCGTGTGCCTTCTCTTTCAGGATGTGCGGTTCTGCCGCGGCTACACTTTTGTACTTTGTTTTGTCCTGTCGAGACCTGAAGCGAATGTCCTGGTGTGCAGTCTCGCCATTTTCTACGGCCTTGTTCCTCGTCATTTGCGATTTCATCTCCTCGATCTGATCGGCTAGCATTTTGGCTTTGCATTGCTCATTCAGAAACCTCTCTTGTAACTCATTGTGTTTGGCTTCTGTTTTCTTCAGATCTTCCTCTACCATCTCCAGCAGTTTCAGACGTTTCTTTAACTTTTCGATTTCCTGAGTGAGATCCTTAATTTTGTTGTCCTCCTGACCTTCACGGGATCCTTTGTTTCTGAGTCCAACATTGTGTGTTATATTTAGGGAGTCTAAACTTTTCTTTGCCAGACTGCTTTTCGGAGAGAGGCCTGTGGACAAGTCATCCTCAATCCTGAGATCACCTCTGTCCCCTGAATAGTTATGTGTCTTCTCATTGACATTTGTCCTGAGATTTGACGAGTTCCAGCTTTGATCTGTCTCATTTATCTTGTTATTTTGTTCTAGTTTCTTTGTAAGGTCCTGGATAACTTGTTCATTTTGCTTCAGTGTTTCGTTCATGGTCTTCCTCTCCTCTGCTAAAATGACGGTTATCGATTTTAATTTTTCCAGCTCTTCAATGATACTTTTCTCTGATTTATCGAGTCGACTTTCTGTGGATTCCAGTTCCTTCACTCTGGCTCGGAGGACCTCCAGTTCAGTGATCAGCTTCCTGGTGAGATTCTTCTCTTCATTCAAGCTCAGGCACAGTTGAGTGCAGTCCGATTTGCTCTTATTGAAAGCCTCTTCCAATTTCTCCAGCTCCCCCATCCTGTCCTGCAGCTTCTCGATCTCAGCCTTGAGCTCTTGGCTCAGTTTGACCTCCGCCTCCAGCTTCTCCTTCAGGGTCCTGCACATGTCTTCAGCCTTGCGGACCTCCTCGTCTTTCCCCTCAATAGTCAGTACCCTCTTGCGGAGGTTGTCCACCTCGGTCAGGAGGCTGCAGCTGCTGCCTTCAGCTTGGATCACTTTGTCTTGCAGGTCCATCAACTCATCCTCCGTTCGGTGTAGGTTTCTAGTGGCCTCCTCTAGCTCATCTACACGGCGACCCAGACTGTTCAGCTTTAGCCGCAGGTGCCTGTTTGAAGTCTCTTTGAGGCTCATTGTGTCAGTCATCTCCACTCCCTTGGAAGATCTTGCTAAAGGCCAAGATCAAGGGACGGGGGATGGGTTGGGAGGGGGAAGGATTTATCTTTCTTCTTTGAACTCTTCCTCCTTCTTTTGAGCATTTATGCACTGCCCCTTCCTGCGGCCAAACCTTCTTCCTTTAATCCCAAAATATCCTCCAACACAAATTTTCAGTTCGACAAAAATCCCCTTTTCCTTTGCATCTGAAATGCTCTTTTTGGATTCAAAACCATTTTAACCTGTTAGGAAAAGAAAAAAAAGACACTTGAGAAATCTTGCCATGGTGGTTAGAGTGTCAGAGTTTTAATTAATAAGCGCCACTGTAATTATCTCAGTCAGGCAAATCCCTGCGTACAGACTCATTAGAGAATACCTAGTGATTGTGAACAGCCTCTGGGATTCTCCTGATCGGATACTCAAACTACAGCAGAAATCCCAGGTACATCAGTAAACGCAATATCTGCCAAAGCTACACCAACTGATGGGGAGCAAATTCTCACCAAAGGTGTCACTGTTAGTATCAAAACATGAGACCACAATGAAAGATTACCGCCCTCTCTCCTCCTCGGGCTCTTGGAGGGGTATAGAATAGTGAAAGAAGAACAAACTTGCATTTACATGGCACCTTTCACAACATCAGGCTATCCCATCATGCCTTACAGCCAGAGGTCATCTCTGAAGTGTAACTGCTGCTGTGATGTAGGAAATTTATGCACAGCAAGCTCCCATAAAGAATAGCAAATGTGATCATGACCGATTCATGGGTTTCAGTGTTGTTGGTTGAGGGACAGACCTTCACCAATATACTGGGGAACTTTCCTCTGAAATTGTCATGGGTTCTTTTAATTGGACCGAACAGGTCCGAGTTCCAACTAAAAGACGGTATCTCCAACATTGCAACCTGCGAGTGTCGGGCTGGGTTTTGCAGTTAAATCTCAGAAGTTGAACGCATAGCCCTCTGACTCAAAAGTAAAGGCATGACTATCTGCACCATGGCTGATGCAGCCCTCCAGTATCTTCTTGACAGAATTGTCCCAATTCCTGGGTGCTTCTGGAACAGAGGGCATCACAGCTGAATGTCAACTGGTCCCTTCCATTAATGCGCATACATTCTGATATCAATTATTGACTCTCAAATAAGCATTTGACAGTAAGTTTGAGAATAGTAACTCTGGCACATCTTCTTCTTCATGGCTCTGGGGTACTGAGGACAACTGATGCGATTCAGAACCTCAAATAGTGATATAGAGTCACAGAGATGGGGCTGCATGGTGGCTTAGTGATTAGCACTGCTGCCTCATAGTGCCAGGGACCCTGGTTCAATTCTAATCTTGGACGACTGTCTGTGTAGAGTTTGCACATTCTCCCCGTGTCTGTGTGGGTTTCCTCCAGGTGCTCTGGTTTCCTCCCACAATCCAAAGATGTGCAGGTCAGGTGAATTGGCCATGCTAAATTGCCCATAGTTTTCAGAATGTGTAGGTTAGGTGCATTAATCAGGACATAAATGGATGATAATAGGTAAGGGAATGAGTCTGAGTGGGTTACTCTTCGGCAGTTGGTGTGGACTTGTTGGGCCAAAGGGCCTGTTTCCACACTGTAGGGATTCTATGAAAAGATGTACAGAATGGAAACAGGCCTTTCGGTCAAACTCATCCATGCCAACCAGATAACCTAAATTAATCTAGTCCTATTTGCCAGCACTTGGCCCATGTCCCACTAAACCCTTGTTATTCATGTACCCATCCAGATGCCTTTTAAATGTTGTACTTGTCCCAGCCTCCACTACTTCCTTTGACAGCTAATTCCATACACACAACACCTTCTGTGTAAAAAGGTTGCCCTTTAGGTCCCTTTTAAATCTTTCCCCTCTCACCCTAAATCTTAGCCCTCTAGTTCTGGACTCCCCCACTCCAGGGAAAAGACCTTGTCTGTTTACCCTATCCATGCCCCTCATAATTTTATAAACCTCTATAAGGTCACCCCTCAGCCTCTGATGCTGTAGAGAAAACAGCCCCAGCCTGTTCAACCTCTCCGTATAGCTCAAATCCTCCAATCCTGGCATCATCCTTGTAAATCGTTTCTGAACTCTTTCAAGTTTCACAGCATCCTTCCTATAGGAGGGAGACTAGAATTGCACACAGTATTCCGAAAGTGGCCTAACCAATGTCCTGTACAGCCATACCATGGCCTCCCAACTCCCTATATTCAATGCTCTGACCAATAAAGGATTTCTAATTTGAATCTTGCTGAACAAAGAAACACATTGCATTGCATTCATCAGGACAAACACAAGAATGCCAAATTTCAAGCAATTGTAGCAATTATTTATGATTGACTGAGGCATTTCTATGGAGAAAATGTTGGGAAATAGGGGATCCAGTCAGAGTTGAATTACCAATCAATCAGCACCTATTGTCTCTTGTAATATAAATTGTTGTGGTGGTTTAAAATTTGGCATTCTTGCTTGTGTACTGACGAATGCACGAGCAATACATCAACAACATATCTTTCAAATATCCATCTCCTTTTTTGCAGCTTAATTGAGCAGTCTGATGTACATTTAAAATCCTTTCACTCCACTGTAACATTGTGCCTCAATCCAGTTCCTCAACAGTGTCTGGCCGATGCTTCCAACTTCCTGGAGGAGCCATCCTTGTAGCTGTGAATCCGTTGGGAAGTTTGACTGCTTGCTCTCAACTGGTGGGCACTTTCTCGTCTACAGGGAATTGTTTAGAAATCTATTTCACTTAAGCCAGCTTCCAATTTGCTGGGGGACAATTACTATCCCATTAAACTGGGCTCATGACCTACCGCCAAAGGGTGGAGTTCCTGTTCACTGAATCACTCAGTAAAGCATCTTTTAACACTTCTGAGGAAGCAGCACTGGATCTGATACCTAACTGGGTTTATGCTCTTAACTGTAAAAACAAACCACACAAATCACCATTAATAAATAGATGTGATAATGACTAAATCTGTGTCATTTGTAAAGTTTTCTGGGTTAGTATATATTTTGCAGTAGCTTACTTCACATGAACACTTAAATCCAACAGAAATAAACCAAGATAGACAAAGTTAAGCTAAGCTAGGGGCATATTTTGTTAAAGTGTAGCTGATGTTGCCTTCTGAAAAATACATCCCATTGTTTTTAAAGCATTGTAAGACAAGGCTATGAGGATCATTGTAACAATTGCTGTGTGTCCGTCTCAACCATAAAGCTGTTTGCCAGAGGGAGAACATTAAAAAGGGTTTTGATGCTGAGTGCTGGGGCCATGATGAAAAGCCACAGACTTGCTTTTAGCCCCAGTGCAAATAAATTTAAAAGAACATCTTTAAACTCAAGAGCAATTTGGTGTTGCCCTGCCCACTGCTCATTCACCATTCCCTGCAGTAGCTACTGAACAGAAGCCAGCAGGAATTCATAGCTAATATTTCCAATCTATAGTGCAGAATCTGATCATTCCGTGGCTTCCTGCTAATCTGGTGAGCCCTGAGACAGGCAGTACACTTTTTAAGATATGCTACCTGAGGATCCAATGCCTTGCTGAGCTTGACTCCTTTGCTATCTCATTGATCACTTTGTGCTTTGTAACAGGTTATCCACTTCTTCTGAGCTGCTGAGTTGAGTGGTCATGAATTGCAGACGCAGGCAGCTAGCGTTTTATGGCTCTGTATGTGGTACTTTGCTTTGCTAATCAGTCTTTCCCGCAGAATTCAGGGCCACACCTTTCCAATACAAGGCCATCTCCTCGGGCACACCCAGAATATCACTCGCTGAATATCTTTCAAAAAGTCAGATTCGAAACTGAGAAAACAAATAGATTGCTGCCACACTTCTCATCAAAGTTCACATTTAAGCCCAAGAGACCCAGTCCCCCTGTGACACCGGGAGAGAAACCTGTCCTTACTAGTCTTCAATGAATTTCCACGCCAGTGTGAATGATGATGATCTAATCATTTATTGCTGAAAACGCAACTATATAATGGCTGGTACTTAAATTATTTAAACATTAAATGGTTCATTTCCCTGGCTAAGGCCACAGCTCTCAGCTCTGTAATTTATGCCGTTTGAAGATCCACAACCCTCATATTATCAACATGGGACAAAATGCAGTTCCCATAAATCTGCTGTTTGTAATGATTCCAAATTGTCACTTACTGGTGCCCAAGCCCAATCTTGCTATATCCACAGGGACTTGCCAGGCAGCGACACGCTATAAATATTCTTGTTATTGAATTTGCTTTTATTATTTCTCATTTATGTTATTAGTATAAGTTCAGGTACATAGTTCCATGAAAGTGAGTTTCAGGTAGACAGGGCGGTGAAGAAGGCGTTTGGTGTACTTGCCTTAATTGGATAGAGCGCTGAGTATTAGAGTTGGGACATCACATTGTAGCTGCTGAGGACATTGGTAGGGCTACTTTTGGAATACAATTGCTTTCGCCCTGCTATTGGAAGGATGTTATTAAATTGGAAAGGGTGCAGGTAAGATTTATGAGGACATTACCAGGACTGGAGAGTTTGAGTTTTGAGGAGAGGCTGGGACTTTTTTTTACCTGGAGCGAAGCAGATTAAGGGGTGACCTTATAGAGGTTTATAAAATTATGAGGGGCTTAGGGGAAAGACTGAAAAAGGACCTGGGAGGCAACCTTTTCACACAGAGAGTGGTTCATATGTGGAATGAACTGCCTGAGGAAGTGGTAAATGCAGGTACAGTTACAACATTTAAAAGACATTCGGACAGGTACATGAACAGGAAATGTTTAGAGGGATATGGGCCAAACACAGGTAAGTGGGACTGATTCAGTTTAGGAGACCTGGTTGGAATAGGCAAGTTGGATGGAAGCACCTGTTTCCTGTATGACTCTATGACTCTGTTCCTCCCTTATACAGCACTGGCCCTCAATAATTAACTGTCCAAACATACAACCTCTACTATCTCGACATATATGGGAATACTACCCTCTACCTCCCCGATACCCAGTCTCAACCTGACCCTTGGATTGTTTCACCACCTTATACTGAGTGCTTACGAGGTTCAGAGTTTAATACCCAGAGTCAATTAAGTTGATCAGCAAAATGCTTGCTACGTTGATCTGGGACTAACCATCAAGGCAAATGGGACCAAATGGGTCTGACTGGAGGAGATGGATAGACGCTCAACTAAAGGCATTGGGTAATCCAGGAAATGCCACGATTTTCATGAAAATGATTCAATTTTGAACTGACACATAGATGATAAAATCATTCCCCTACTCAACCCCTTCTGGGGTTAGGGAGGGAACCCCCCCCCCTATAACTGTCGCCCGGTAACCTTGCTGAAGAGGTCACCCTGGTGGAAATCCCTCACAAACCCCATGCAAGCTTTAAAAAGGACTTTGTGAACACTCCCTCCCCAAACCCGACTGACCCACGTTTCATCAGGACTGGCTGGATGGGAAGTAATGGGGATATTGGAGGAAAGCCAGGATTGGACTTTATTGTCGTGGAGTAGAATGATCATTCACTCATTGGTGATGAGCGGGAATGGAGGCTCAGAGTCAGTCGGTGTGGATTTGCTTAACAGCTAACGTTTGAGCCTGAAATTCGATGTTCTCCAACAGAGAGGCTTTAAAATGGGTCTCAATTTGGGTGAGCTGCCTCAGCCTCACAGACGTCCTGCTATTTTAAGGACAAATTTTCAGGTTGTTTGTTCTATCCAGCTGTCGAGAGTGTGGTGTTGGAAAAGCACAGCAGGTCAGGCAGCATCCGAGGAGCAGGAGAATTGACGTTTCGGGCATAAGCCCTTCATCAGGATGTGCTTTTCTAGCACCACACTCTCATACCTTGGAGTACACTTGCATTGTAACTTGAGACCATCCTGTACAGGGCATCTTTTGGGTTTCCACACAGCACTCACCCCATGGAGAGTGAAGGGTTAATACCTGCAGGGCACCTATCGATGATTTAAGGGTGGGGGGAGGCCTGAATTGGTAACAGGATAGGGAGATGGTCTGTCACCTTTCCTTCCACAAATGGGATAAGGGTGGAGGTAGGAAGGAGCATTGCGCTGCCCCTGCTACCCTTCTGTCTGACTTAATCCTTCCCCCCCACCCTCTTCCCATTACAAAATTTGCTGCCCCCCACATCTCCACACATTTAACTCTTTGGCAAACCATCAACAACAAAAAACAAAACAGATACCACCTCAAACAGGTTTCATCAGAAAATGTTCATGCCAGTGTCTTTTTCACTTCATTTTGTTTCAACTGTATTGAGACCTAAAGCCATCTAATGATGAGAGTGGGGAAGAAGTCACGTTTAGAACAAGCCACGACTGAGGAAGCCAAACTGGAGGGTTAACAATAGGGACTGAAGATGGGGAAACTTTGCCAAATGTTGATAAAACTCCCAGGGATTTCATGCCTCAACGTTTGAAGTAGAGGGCTCAATTTTAGCTTCTAACACTGTGCCTCCATCTCATTTCTGAGGTGGTTAAAATAGAGTGGGGACCCAACCACAATTGGACCTGCCTTGAGCTGGGGTGACTGCAATTTTAAAGTTCAGCCAAGAAGAATCCTCACTCCAAGCCACAGTAAACTATCTCAAATATGCAGGTTGGGCTCCAATTAAATGGAAGACCGTCAGGGCTGTGGAGGTGGAAGCAATAGTTCTCTCCATCAGCTCAGAGCTGTTTGAAATATCAAACACAGCCAGACGGGTTCCAGCGTGAGAGGTTTCTGAAAGAACAAGTTTCTTGAGAGTTGAGGTGAACTTGAGGAAAGGTTCAGCTTGGTCCCCATTCCCCTGACCATGAATCAACAACAGTCTGCACTTTTGTAGCAACTTTAGCATTGCAAGAGTTCCAAAGCTGCTTCATTGAAGCCTTATCAAAGATTTGATAATGAGCCACACAAGGGATGATTATAGGCACAGGGAGAAAGTGAGGACTGCAGATGCTGGAGAGTCAGATTTGAAAAGTGTGGCTCTGATAAAAAGTAGAGCAGGTCAAACAGCAACCAAGCAGCAGGAGAATTGATGGTTCATGATGAAGGGTTTATGCCTGAAATGTCGACTCTCCTGTTCCTCCGAAGCTGCCTGACCTGCTCTGCTTTTCCCAGCGCCACACATTTTAACTCAATATTATAGGTACAGGTAGCCACAAGTTTATAAGGTGAGAAAGAGAAAGAAGTCACAAGCTTTAGACAGGAAATTCAGAGTGTAGGACCCAAGCAGCTGAAGACATGGCTGACAATAGTGGAGTGATTGAAATCAGGGTTGAGAGTGGGGCGCTGGAAAAGCACAGCAGGTCAGGCAGCATCCAAGGAGCAGAAGAATCGACATTGCTGCCAAACCGGCTGTGTTTTTCCAGCACCCCACTCTCAACTCTGATCTCCAGCATCAGCAGTCCTCACTTTCTCTTGCTTGAAATCTGGGGCAAGCAGGAAGCCAGAGTTGAAGGACTGCAGAGATCTCATCGGGTTGTTGGAGAGACAGGGAGTTGAAAACAAGAATGCCAGTTTTAAACTCAAAGGTGTTGGTGGACTGGACAGCACGAGAGTTGGTAGGGGGTTAGATTTGGGCTTCCTGTTCTGAGTCAGTTATCCATCATTAAATGGATGGTTTCCACTTCAACTGGGGTCATATTGCTTCAACTGGTATCAGGCACTATTTCTTGTAGATAATATTTATTCAGAATGTTCTCTCCAAATGCTAGAAGATCAGAGAGATTGTTGACGATTTGCGACTGAAGGAAGCTGTCAAAAACTTGACAGAACTATGCTTGATGTCAGATATTGAAGCTCACTGGATCACAAAATTGCTGCAGCTGGAAGGAGGCCGTTCTGCCTTCCCTTGTGCATACTAGCTTTCTGTCATGATTAGAGTGGTGCTGGAAATGCACAGCTGATCAGGAAGCATCCGAGGAGAGCAGGAAAATTGTCGTTTCGGGCAGGAGCCCTTCATCAGGAATACTAGCTCTCTTTCAGTGAAACTCAACTAGCTCCACTACCCCATCTTTCCTCAGTGGTCTTCCAAATCTTTTATCATCTGATAAATCAAGAAGCCAAGTAAGAGTGGAATAGTAATTGCTTGGTTGCACAGAACCTAAACCTTGCTAATACCAGACACAAAGTTGAAGCTTTTTGTCCTGCACCCATCGGGATTGGGGTACAACAAGCCAAATATGGAAAAGGAATATCAATTAATGCAGAGTATGAAAACGGTGTTGATTGATTGGACCATGATTGGCATTGAGATGAAGCAGGGACTGTTAATTGCCAATCTTAGATGATGTCTTACTGACTTCGGAGCAGGCAGCTAGACTCTGACTGGTCAAGACGTTGCTGTAGGAATACAACAGCGTTTAGGAATCTCCAGGGAAATGACAATGGAGTACAAGTAACCATGGATTTATGTGTGTCAAGATGAGTCTGGCAGTTGAGGAATGCCAACTAGGATCAAATTCTTATGTAATTTTCACAAACTATGGATAGCATTTCCACCATGTCTACAACTGGCACAAGTTCACAGGGAAGATTTCTTGGCAGCCAGAAATTTCCAGAGCCCATTCCACTTTGGCCTTTACTTGTTTTAGGCTCATTTTATAATTTGAAATATGTTCAAGTGATCCAAGCAGCGTTCCAGCTGAACTGATCAGTCTTGTACATTAGTAACTGATCAACAGCCAAATAAAATGCACAAATTCACTTTAATCAGTCGATAACCTGGAATGTTAGAATTGAGACTGCACTGTAGCCTCTTCTAAAGAGCCCCCCAAAAAAGACTTGCACCTGTTTTGCACTCTCCACCACCACCGATGTCTCAGAAGTGTCACTGTTGTAATATCGGGAACAATGGCAAATACAAGAACAAAAACACATCAAATAGGAGCATGTGTAGGTCAATTGGCCCCTTGAACCTGCTCCATCACTGATGGCTAGTATGATTGTGGCCTTAACTCCACTTTGTCCTCAATGACCCTGAACTCTCTTGCTGATCAATCTCCCAGACTTGAATATATTCAATAACACAGCCTCCACTGAATGTCAGGGAACAGAATTCCACAGATTCATGGCCTTCTAAGAAAACACCTTTTCCCTCATTTCAGTCTTTAAATGAGTGATGTCTTTTCTTTAAACAGGGTCCCTATTTCCAGTCCTTCCCATGAGATTCTTTCAGCATCTACCTCATCAAGTCTCTTCAGAATCATGCATCTTTCAATAAGATCACCTCAAATTCTTCTAAATTCCAATGGACATGGGCCCAATCTGCTCAACCTTTCCTCATTAGATAAACCCTGTCATGCTGGGAATCAATTGGTGAACCTTTTCTGAACAGCTTCTTGTAGCTTTTTTAAGAAAGCTGACTGCACAGTACACCAGATGCAGTCTCACTAAGCCCTGTAGTTTGTCCCTACTTTTGTACATGCACTAAATGTTGCATTCCACTTGCCTTGCAAATTGCTTGCTGTTACCTGCATTCTACCTTATTGTCATTCATGTTACCTTATTATGGTTCAGGACATCCAGATCCCTTTGAATTCTGCAGTCTCTCTCTCTCTCTGTTTGTCTGCTGAAATAATGTGTTAACATTCTGTTCTTGCCAAAGTGGATAAGTTCACCTTTTCCTACATCATGCTGCAGCTGTCACTTTCTATGCCTATTCCCTTAACCTATCTAATTGCTTTTGTCAATTCTATGACTTTTTTGACAACTTGCTTTCTTACCTACTTTTGTGTCATCATCAAATCTAGCTACAATTTATTAAATTTAGTCCACAAACAGCAATGTGATAATGGCCTGATGAGCACTTTTTGCGATGCCAATTGAGAGATAAATATTGGTCAAGGCACTGGGCAGAACTGACCTGCTCTTCTTGAGCTGCCAGGGATCTGTTACATTCACTCAGGGAGGCAGATGGGGTCTCAGTTTAACGTCTCATGTGAGAGATGGTATCTCAAACTGTGCTGCACTCTCTGATTACCATTCCGGTGTGCTAGCCTTGATTTTAACCCTCATGCCATGGATATAGGGATTGAAGCTGGAGTCTTGTCTGTTGGAAGCAAGTGCTACTGATTGGCAGACCCAGACGGCACAGAATGTACTGAAACAAATTCACAAATATAATTTGCCATCATTCTGCTTTGCCTTCTAATGAGCAAAAGGGTTTATTTTTGTCAGATGCTTGGAAACTGCAAGAACCCGGCTACCCCAGACCAACCTGGGAGTTAAGATGCAAGTCAAATCTTAGTAGACTTGTTACCATTCTGGCCCTTTCAAACAGTTTGTTCCATTTGCATTTCCAAATACACAGATGCCAAGTTTAAACTTTACCACTAGATAGAGGTGCCAAATAGGCTGGGGCTGTTTTCCCTGGAGTGTCGGAGGCTTAGGGGTGACCTTATGGAGGTTTGTAAAATCATGAGGGGCATGGATAGGGTAAATAGACAAGGTCTTTTCCCTGGGGTGGGGGAGTCCAGAACTAGAGGGCATAGGGTTAGGGTGAGAGGGGAGAGATTTAAAAGGACCTAAGAGGCAACATTTTCGCAAAAAGGGTGGTGCATGCATGGAATGAGCTGCCAGAGGAAGTGGTGGAGGCTGGTACAATTACAATATTTAAAAGGCATCTGGATGGGTATGTGAATAGGAAGAGTTTGGAGGGATATGAGCCTAGATTGGATTAGGATATCTGGTCGGCATGGACAAGTTGGATCCAAGTGTCTGTTTCTGTGGTTTACGTCTCCATGACTCTATGACTTTATAGATGAATTTTTTAAAAAGTGCACACCAGGAATTCTTGAGTGTGAAACCTTCTGGTACAGCAATGATATTATCTGAGCAGAAGAGATCGAATTCTTGCCTGCAATGCCTCACCTAGTGATTACCTTTAAACAAGCCATTTCTTGGATGAGTGAAACCAAGGTAATTTTTTTTTCCTGACATTTTCCAAAGTATCTGCAGAAGAACAACTCATCTGCTCATCCTTACTGGTACGGTTTAGCAGTGATTAGAAAAAAAGAAGAAAAAAGAAATAAGGAAGAAATTGCATTGAGACCCTCGCCATCCGATAATTAATTTGGAAATGTCATCATGATCACACCAAAAGCAGAAGCAACGGATGAGTGAGTTGCGAGGTGGTAGCACAATATAGCAAACAATGATAGGGCTGCAATCTTTACCTCAACTTCCAAAGGTGTGCAGGTCAGGTGAATAGGCCATGGTAAATTGCCCATTGTGTTAGGTGCATTAGTCAGAGGGAAATGGGTCTGGGTGGGTTACTCTCCGGAGGGTCGGTGTGGACTTGTTGGGCCGAAGGGCCTGTTTCCACACTGTAGGGAATCTAATCTAATCTAAAAATGGATGTTATTTTCACTGTCACTGCAACTGGCCTGGGTTCACAGAAAGGAGCTGTTTGCAGTTAAAAAGTCAATTGCATTTCATGCCAAATCCCATTCTGTTCTTGGCTGCATATACTGTTGGCTTCATCCTCTATGGTGGAAGTCTAGAAGGACAATATCCAGAAGCTCACTGGGGACCAATAACAGCTCATGACCCCATGGGCTGTCAAGCCTGACAAATCATATTACTGGCATTAATCCTTATATGTAGATATAATGTTAATTGAGAGCAATGTTGCAGCAAAATAAGCCAATTGTTTACACCTGCACTATTAACTTTAGAATTCCAGTGATAAAATTGTCCTGATCCTGCAGAGTTCATGGGCTCAAGTTAAAAGGTTGATTGATATCAACAAATTTTAACTTAATGTAACAATATGTAGTTCTTGCATTCTTAATGCATGCAACAGTTTCAATACGCAAGACTGTCTAAATATGACACTCTTAGACTTGCTGTTGATATTATTATGCATTTCCAATAATTTAAAGACTTCCATTGCAACATCCATGAGTTTTACAACCTTTGGGGAAAAGCATATGTTTCTGCTTAAACCGTCCCATAGCCTATTTCAGGAAAACATCAACAGCAGAAGGGTTTTTGTTTTATGACTTGGCATTTAAAAGTTGTATTTACGGCCAAGAATAGATGATTTGTGGTCTCAAATTCATATTCAAAATATAACAAATTAACTAATATTGTTTTCACTTATTAAAGATGGGTGGGGGGGCGGGGGTGGTAAAAGCTGAGATCCAACATTATGCCTCAGTTTAAGCCAAACTGCAACAGGTTCAACAAATGCAATTCCACAACAACGGCTGAAGACAATGCACACGTGTCTGAAGCTGGGGTTACGCACCAAATGCTGGTGCAAAAAATTTTCACTGGAGCTGCACTCATCTCCATTTCCAGACACTTTCTTATCAGGAAGGGGAATGGTTCAGATTCAAGGATTTGTAGCAGAGCCTTTAGCTCAGTTGTGACCTGAACAGACCTGATAGGATTAGGAATACAGGAGCAGCAAGGGCATTGCATTGTAGTAATCAATGATTCAACACTTCTTCTTGCGGAAGACAAGATTGTACTGGGAATTCCACAACCATCACCAGGAATTCATGTGAGGCCATTTAAATGTCTCCATGTACAGTAGCGTACAATGGTTGTGTTGAAATTTCTGTACTTTCAACAAGAATCAAGAGAAACAAAAAATAAGTTCAAGGACTGCATTTGAACTTGAATTTCTATGTTGATGTAAGGTGAGAATACATCAGATTGACTGTACTGGTATAGTCTGAATTAGGTAAAAACGAGGACTGCAGATGTTGGAAACCCGAGTCTGAATTAGAGTGGTGCTGGAAAAGCACAGCAGGTCAGGCAGCATCCAAGGAGTAGAAAAATCAACATTTCGGGCAAAAGCCCGTCATCAGGAATAGAGGCAGGAAGTCTGCAGGGTTGAGAGATAAAATCTGTACTGGTATAGTGTAAATCTAATGTGAGAAATTACTTATGCATGAGGAGCTGCCCAAAGATGGAGACACTTTTGCATATTATTTACATCTTAGCATTGACAAACCAGCTGCATGTTTTGCATTGTGTACATTTACCGCTGATAGTGATTTCCATTGGCTTCCCCAATGGTTTAGTGTGAGCATGGCCTATGATATTACATGACAAAAACCAGGCAAATGTTATATTTGCACTGTGCGATCTCAGTTGGAATACAACAATATGTGACGTCATCCATCCATCCACTGGACACAAGAAAAATCAAACAAAGTTCCTATAGCTGCTCACTCCCTGTTTGGACGGCATGTGGTTAGCATTGTTGCCTCACAGCGCCAGGGACCCAGGTTTGATTCCAGCCATGGATGGCTGCTTGTGTTGAGTTTGCACATTCTCCCTGTGCCTGTGTGGGTTTCCTCTAAGTGTTCTGTTTTCCTCCCACAGTCCAGGGATGTGCAGGTTAGGTAGGTTAGCCATGGTAAATGCAAGGATGTGGGTGGGATACTCTTTGATAGGTCAGTGCAGACTCAATAGGCCAAATGACCTCGATCTGTACTGTAGGGTTTCTATGAAAAGGATAGAACAGTGTACAGTGGAACCTGGATTATCTGGCATTTGATTATCTGAACATCAGATTATCCGGTAAGATCACAAGGTCCTGAAGCTTGGCTAAACTATGTTATCCAACATTCGCTTATCTGAAATTTGATTAACCGAACGCAATACTCCCCACCCGTGTCCTTCTGTAAATGTCACAAGAGGACACCAGTGTTTTTATCTGTGATGCACATTTATTCTCTCCTTTACTATTTAATTAGCTTTCCAGCAAACAAAGATTGGATGTATGAATGAAGAGCACACATTTTGCGCTGGTCACTGGGTTTTGACACCAGTGTCTTGAGGAAATGGAGCTAGGACTAACCTCTGCCTTCATGAGAGAAGGGATGAAAGATGAGAAACAGCCTAGAGTTCAAGGTAAAATTTTGAGCCTTTATCAGGCTACCCAGCCCACATCCCAAGGGCTGAACAAAAATAACCTTGGGAAAGAATCACCATAGCCTTCTTGCCCCAGTGGACAATAGTTCAAACCAGCATTTAATTCTGCTTAAGTAACTCGGAAACTTTGATTAACTCATCATAAAACCTTGCTGACTATTGTGATAAATGAGAATGCAGCTACCTGCTTCCTTCATGAGAATAGTCTCTGACCTTGAAAACTGTGCCATATCATCAATCAAAGGAATATAATCTGTTGCTTAATGCAGACAAATGGAGTTACTTCGATTTTGCTGTGTTATTCGCATACAAAAATAAGTTGTATTTCCTTCATGACTTGTCACTTCCCTTGGAACTATTCCAATGGCTTCACATGCAGCAGATCTCAATCACTGTTCTCAGGTAGATTACAGCAGCTAAAGTTTTTTTTTATTTAAAAAAATGCAGACAGCGTGTTGGAATGTTGGCCAGAATGCTGGAGAACTTGTTGATTCATGCTGCTGGATTCTAAAGGTTCGCCTGGACCAGCCCAGACAGTGGAAAGGACCTTCATTTAGCAACTGGTTTGCACGACAGAATTTTCAGATTGCCCTGCATTGCACCAATACTGCACCTGACAGCCAACCTAGATTTTGGGCTGCCCAGACTCCTTTATCTTTGGTTGCTGAGGCAACAGTTCTATCACCTGAGTAGCTGATAAGATTGAATACACCAATCCTACAGATCTCCTACTGAGCTGCAGTATCCCACAGAATGATGCCAAATCCATCTTGTGTTTAGTTAAAAGGAACCACATTTCTGTACAGCTGACAAAAGGTTTCTTGTGTCTCTCTTGCTGATATAGATTGGCAGAACCAGCCTTACCATCCTCCAGACACTGAAAACATGACAGTTGATGCAAATAATGACTGTTTTTCTTAAGTAATATTAGTTCCAAAATATCAACATATGGATTATATCATGATTAATACAGTGCTCCATCAAATTTGACCATGAATAACACGTGCTGGATTAGCAGGGCATTATTACCATCATTAATTTTTCAGTTCAAAGCACACACATTGATAGTAATGCAACACATATTTGCACACAGTCTGACACTGTCAAGATGACATGGTCTGTGTGAAAAATGCAAGTCTTGGCTGATTCGTTTCGGTTTTTGTATTTAATGGGGGGGGGGTCAAATAGCCCAATTTCAATAGCCATGATGTTAGGGGGCAGCAGTGGAATTGAGGTATTGTCATCTCAAGACAGAGGCTGATGTTCTGAGGACATGGGTTCAAATCCCACAATGGCAAAGTTAGAATTCAATTGATGAAATTAAAATAAAGGTCAATCTATTGCAAAACATTGTCAATTTATGTAAAAACCCATCTGGTTCACTGAGGGAAGGAAAATTTTCCTTCCTTAGCCAGTTTGGTCTTTGTGTGACACCAGATACCTAAATTGCCAAATAGTCCGTTCAGTTCAAGGGCAATTAGGGTTGAACAACAAATGCCTGACTTGCCAGCAAAGTCTACATCCCACGGAAGACTAAAGAAGATACTAAAAGAGTATCACTGTTGGCACAGGAACCCTCTGAAAGCAACTGTGATTTTTATGTTCTACTCACTCTTAAAAATGAACATTAATAAAATAATGCATTAATCCCAATAAAATTTTCTCATTTGCAAAATATATTAACTTTACATTTAAGATCTAATGTTTTGCAATTATATCATCTCCCCATTTGATATAAACTGTTACTATTTAAATATTGTACCAATTTAATTTTGTCACGACAATGGTTATTGCCAATCCTTAAGGTATTCGGTTTGGTTCATTCTAATCATCTTTTTATTTGATCATTTTGTCCTGAAGACTCTTCAGTGCCTTTGCAAAATGGTGGGCTGAACTGCTCCCAATCAGCTTGATTAATCCTTTGATTCCATCATTAACTGTACGCAGTTGAACAAAATGGCCAAAGGGTCCACTCATGCTCCTAACTCACATGTTCATATGTCATAGGACCACTGGGTAATCTATTGTATGTCACGTCTTGAATGCAGATCATAGATTTATGGCTCTGTGTCTCACAATACACCTTGTGGTGCTTTTCTATGTTAACCATACTCCTATGTGTATGACTTATTGAAGGTGGAATTCATAGCCAAGATCAATGCACCAACCAATGGCCACATACCACAAGAACATAAGACACAGGAGCAGAAATCAGGCCATTCAGCCCATTGAGTCTGCTTCACCATTCAATCATGGCAAGTTAGTCTTAGTCTCATGAGGGAAAAGCAGTGACACAACACCAATGTAACTCAGTTGACTCATCATGGTCTCCAAGACTGGGTTAGGTCTAGCAACTGCAAATAGGGGGAAAAGAGACTCAGTTGTTTCATGCCTTTTGTGACTTTGGGCTGTTCCAAAACACTTCACAACTAAGTACGTAATTTAGAAGTATGGTTGCCATTGCAACATAGAAAAATGGGGAGCCAATTTGCACACAGCAAGCTTCTGTGAACAATCACCGGATAACCTGACTTTAGAGACACATTGCTCTGTTCAAAATAATGCCCTGGGATCCTTTATATTTGGCGGGACCTTTGTTTACCATCTTTATCGAAAGTTGGTGCAGGATTCCTCTGGAGTGGAATTTACTGCTCTAACCAGCTGAGTGATCAGACAAGGTTGCTGGATCATAGTTAAGAATATTACCATTCCAATTTAACATTTTCCAGGGAAGAATGTTGAAAAAAGCATATAATGTGAGAGAATGCAATGCAGAATAAGTTCTTGTTGAGGTAAAAGGAGCTAACCTGCTCAAAATGTCTCCTGAACAATATCTATTCAGAAAAATATTCATTGTTTCTGAGTCTGGTGATGAAGACCAAGGAGTGACTCATTTTGTTGTTCTTTGGCTGAATTCTGTCCATGTAGTGGACAAGAGGTAGTCATGAGAGAGCTCTCGCCCAGCCCCCCTGTGAAAATCTGCTTACTCCAAGAAAGGATGTTGGAAATAGCTCTTCCTTGGCTGAAAGGTGGGCATCCTCAGCTGGGGGCAAGAATAGTTCATGATGGATACTTTCTGAAAATGCCACACAAGATTCCAAGACAGACTTCAATTGGTTAGGCCCCGATAGGGACAGGCACAAGGGCCTATGGGTAGGTTGGTTTACCAATGCTGAGTGAGCAGGGTTGAAAGCACCATGGCGGTATCAGGCCATTTTCACAGCGGCGAGATTCAGGAAGGGACAGGTTGCAACAGTTTCATCAGTTTTGCTGGTTAAGTGCCTGGTAGACCCCAGCATTGGAAGCTGACTGGAATTTTCCAGACTGCCCTCTAGGTTCCCTGTGGTAACAGTGTAGCTGTCTGGCCTTGCATCTCCTGCTTTGATAGCTCTCCTTAACTGGATGCCAGATCCATCCTCTCGCTATCAATTGGTCAATTTCAGGTAAGTCACAGCGCGGGGTCTGTGCCCCACACAAGAGAGGCTTCTGACTTGCATTTGACCCCGATTTCAGGGAGCAAGGAGCAAATCTTTATAGAATCCCTACAGCATAGAAACAGGCCCTTTGGACCAACAAGTCCACACAGACCCTTTGAAGAGTAACCCACCCAGACCCATTCCCCTGCCATATTACTCTACATTTACCCCTGACTAACCACACGTAACCTACACATCCCTGAACACTATGGGCAATTTATCATAATCTATTCACCTAATCTGCACATGGGAGGAAACTGCAGCACCCGGAGGAAACCCATTCAGACACGGGGAGAAAATGCACACTCCACACAGACAGTCGCCTGAGGTTGGAATCGAACCCAGGACCCTGGTACTGTGAGGTTAGCACCACTGAGCCGCTGTGTCACCCAACCTTGTAAATGATACAGTAGTTGATCTATATTGAATCAAACAGCTGACCTCAGTGTCTCTGATTTGGTCCAAGAGTGTGAGGCTACTGGATAAGAAAAGGACAGAACCTGAATCTGAAGCCTCTACAGTTGATCAGCTTCCAGATATTCAGCAGAACATCATGGTAGAATAGCCAATAGGACACAAACAGTGGGCTGGCAGAGAAGTGGGGAGAAGTGGGTGTAACTTATTGTGGCTATGAAGGAGGATGACTTAGGCGCTGAGTATATGCAAAAAGATGACTTGTGAGGTCAGACAAATGGGGTCATCTTATGTGCTGGGGTGACATGTACACCGTGATTTATAGAAATGTTCCATATGCATAATTATAACTTTATGGGCGGCACGGTGGCGCAGTGGTTAGCACTGCTGCCTCACAGCGCCAGAGACCCGGGTTCAATTCCCGACTCAGGCGACTGACTGTGTGGAGTTTGCACATTCTCCCCGTGTCTGCGTGGGTTTCCTCCGGGTGCTCCGGTTTCCTCCCACAGTCACAAAGATGTGCGGGTCAGGTGGATTGGCCATGCTAAATTGCCCGTAGTGTTAGGTAAGGGGTAAATGTAGGGGTATGGGTGGGTTGCGCTTCAGCGGGTCGGTGTGGACTTGTTGGGCCGAAGGGCCTGTTTCCACACTGTAAGTAATCTAATCTAATCTAATCTAATCTAAACTTGTAATAGTCATGTGGTAGGAATCCCACATTGTCAGTATGCAATACTTAAATGGAAGATAATGTTCACTTTTACACAATTAGTATTGAATCCAGTCCTCTGGAGGGTCAGCCCAGCTTATGTTGCAATGACTTCAGCAGTTTTAGTACTCAACTAAATTGAGAGAGTTCCAGAATTTGCTCTTCATTCATAATTGGAAATCTGAGTGAAGCACACTCAGTATTCCAATGGTTCAATCTCTGAAATATTAATCTACAAATGGACCTGTCAATGAAGTAATAATGTCTCATAGAGATGTACAGCATGGAAACAGACCCTTTAGTTCAACTAGTTAATGCTGACCAGATATCCAACATGAACCTAGTCCCATTTTCCAGAATTTGGGCCATATATCTCTAAACCCTTCCTATTCATATACCTATCCAGATGCCTTTTAAATGTTGTAGTTGTACCAGCCTCCACCACTTCTTCTGGCAGCTCATTCCATACACGCACCACCCTCTGCGTGAAAAAGTTGCCCCTTAGGTCCCTTTTAAACTCTTCCACACTCAGCTTAGACCTATACCTCTAGTTGTAGACTCCCATACCCTAGGGAAAAGATGTTGGCTATACACCCTATCCATGCCCCTCATTCCAAACTCATCCAGATCCACGAAAGTCCAACAGGTTAATCTGATTGGATTGATCTGTTCGAAGTTTATGGTCAGAATACTCTGGCCCGGAGCCCTGAGTTGCAGGTTTAATTTCATGGTGAGCAGAATTGGAGAGGGGGAGGAAATGGAAGCAGACTTTTCCAGATCGCAACACAGTGATCCCCACTAAAAAGCGAGCTTGTGAGGAAAGACTTGCCAAAGCTCCTTCATCCTTTCAAACCCATGACCTCTATCTCCTGTAGGAATGTGGACAGAGGATGTAGCAGCGTCATGGCATTATGACAAAGATATTATGGTGAAATCTTGACCCAAATGAATCCAGGAAGTGCAGGAGGGTAGCAGCATATGGGAGAAAACTTAAGAAAAGAAATGTTCTTTTAAATATTTTCTAATCAACCTGCTCAGAGATGTTATGACACACTGTGGGACTTGAACCCATGCCTCCTGTCTCAGAGGTAAGGACACTTCCATGGTGCCACATGAGAACTGAAATTGTTAATTTTTAGCTATTTTAATTTTTTTGACTACCCACCACCAAATCATCCATTTGGCAAATTCAACAGGTGATGATTTATAAGCACTGGTCAACAGGGGCAGCTCAGCAACATCAAAAGAAATGTTACGAAACGTAGCTGAGGAGACATTTCTTCACCCAAAGGGTGGTGAGCCTGTGGAATTCATTACCACAGGAAGTAGTTGATACCAAACATGACGTGTAGTCAAGGGGTAGCTCGATATAGCACCTGGGGTGAATGGGATCAAAGGTTTTGGGGGAAAAGCAGGATTAGGTTAATGAGTTGGACAATCAGCCATGACCATGATGAATGGTGCAGCAGGCTTGAAGGGCTGAATGGCCTCCTCCTCCTCCCATCTTCTATGTTTCTATGGGCTAAAGCAAAATTGAATTGAGAAAGGAAATGTTGCAGTCTAGCTGCTATGGTGCCTGCCTGTTTTTAATGCCTCCAGGATTAGTCGACACTGTGTGCTCAGTCTCTATGGACACCTGGGCACAATCATAGCCAGGCAGGAGGGGCAGGCCTTTGGAATGACGATACCCTTCACGGCCCTCTATTTGGCCACTTTATCCAGGCCCAGCAGTAGGTCCATGTGGAGGTCCTCTGACTTGAGCACACCCCTCCACATCAGGTGGGGAAATGTTTTTTCTTCTTTTTCATACTCTGATGTGTTATCACACCCAACTAAGCGACTTTCCCACCACTAAACTCACAGTGACCTTTTTTCCTGTTTTTTCCTGATTAACGACCACCAGTAATCACTCGTGTAGTCAATCAAATATTTACATACAAAGCCTATTATGAGCAGTGCAAAACGTCAAAAGTGACGATGAAGGGGTGGGAGGAATCAGGGCAAAACGGAAGGGGCTAAATCAAAATGGAGTTGGAAGGGGATCAGCAGTATCCCCTTTCAGTGCTGACCTATCGATGTGGGGATAAAGGGAACAGAAACCAGAGACTTAGACTCAATATCATGCTTGACATTCCCGTGCAGGACTGAGACAGTGCTATGCTGTTGGAGGTGCCAACTTTCAGATGAGACGTTAAACCAAGGTCCCATATACCCTCTTGGGCAGGTGTAAGAAAATGATGAGGGGAGTTATTCCCTGTTTTCTGGTCAATATTTATCTCGACCAAAGTTATTTTAAAAAAAGAAATCTGGTCATTATAACATTTTACATGAAATTGGCTGTGTGTAAATTAGCTGACGCATATACAACTTTACCAGTGTTGCATTGTCTATAAAAGACTTTGGGGAAGACTTGAGGTGATGCGAGATGCCACGTAAATACACATCTTTCTTTTTGTTCAAAGTTCTTTGTCACTGCAGAATGTTTTCTGCAATATCTTAGGACATTGAGCAAGGTGAAAGTTGTGGTCCAGAGTATATAGATATGGTGCATTGAGACACCTCCCAGTACACAGAGGGGATGATTGGGCAGGCTACCTGAGATGGGGTAAGCCTAGCAGTGAATGTAAACACCAGGGTATGACTGAGGTATGAAAATATCAAGATTATACATACATTCTTGAATTATTTGTATTTTGTTTGTACATGAGGTATCACTGTGACAGATTGACCTTATCATTACCAGGTGTACTTCTTTTTACTGAATTAGTTAAAATTTGAAATCTCTGCAACAAAATAAGCATCTTCAAGGCTTGTAAACCCGGTGTTAGATTTCCATGACCCATTGTGGATTTTAGCTTGGATGTGTTTATTGCCTGTTTTGTGATCCACTCTGTATCTTGTTCGAACAGACTCAGAACAGCTTCTCTCTCTCTCTTTCTCTCTCTCTCTGTTGCAAGGTCACCCCTATTCCGCAGAGACTGCAGTATTCCAATTTTCATATGCCTCACTGCAGGCAACTGAAAACAATCAGGGCAGCTCACTCCTGATTTGTGTTGCAATCGATTTATGCTTAAGCCTCTCTAGATCAATAAAGAACCAGCATTACCCCACAAGATGCCTTCCCTTTGGTTGCTACACTGCAGGATTGAAGAACCGGTGTCCTCTTGTAAGACTGCATGCATTTCACTCTCTCATAGTCAGATGTTATTATGCATCTGCGACTGTGAATTCAGTGGAGTTCTAACTTAGTTATGAAGAGAAAATCTAGCGTCTTAGCACAGCATTCCTAATGCGCAGAGTGTTGCTTCAGTCACTGGTGCCTGATGCTTTATTCACTGATTGTCCTAGCTAGGCAGTGCATCAAAATAGATACTTCTCACTTACCTGACAGCATCTGTTTATTGCTTCGGGAGTCCTTTGTAATCCTTTGTCACCAGCTGATGGAGAGTGTGTTTGTTGGCACGGCGGGATGCATAAATACTCCTCACTTCCCTTCCCCCCTCCCTCCACCTTGCTGCAGAATGCAACGTGACCCCATTGACACAGAGAAATCCTCTGCTCCATTGCCAGGAAAGCCTTGCTTTTATGAAATCCCCTAATTAAAAACCCTGTTCCATTGCCATCGTCAGCTTCTCAGCCAACTCAACCAACAGTCTGTCATCTCTGCCGGTGACAAAAAGCCTGCTGCTGTTTTCCCTCATCTCGGAAAAGAGGGACTGGCTGCTTCAAGTCAATGTGAAAATATGTCTGGAATGATAGCAATAGGTTCACTGATGTGGCACTGTCACTCCCATTGGAATGTTTGCTTTTGTGTTTTAAAATCAACTTATTGTTGAGTTCAAAGATTTAGAGGTGGACTCACGCGATGGTGTGAGTGAATGTATTCCAGCCTTAGTAATTCTGAGGCCTGGACTAAAGTATCCAGAGACAGGAGCTTAAACCACATCATGGCAGCTAGAGAATTTAAATTCAGTTAATTAAATAAACCCTGACTAAAAATCTAGTCCAGTAATGAGGACCAAATAACTACCAGCTTGTTTTAAAACCCGACCTGTCTCCCAAACTTTGTCAAGAGAAAGAAATCTGACATCTTTACCCAGTTTTGGCCTATACGTGACTCCCAACCAACAGCAATGTGGTTGACTCTTAACTGCCTTTGAAATTGGCCCAGCAAGCCACTCAGTTAAGGGCAATTAAAGATGGAGATTAAGTGTTTGCCTTGCAAGCAATGACCTCATCCACAAATTAATAAGAAGAAACACCACAATTTCCTCAGTCTGGCTCATTAACTACTTTATAAATCCGCATTTATAAACTAGTTAGTGAGATTCCGATAGAGGGGAGACATTGCCCTCTGTAGCAGCCCCATGAGCCTCCAAAGGCAATTGTGGATGGGCAACAAATACTGCCCTTGCCAGTGGCACCTACATCCCCTGAGAGAATAAAGAAACAGCTGGATGTTAACAATCTGATGTGTAACAACCAAGTTTGCAAAGAGGTACTATATCTTGTCACAATGGCATTTTGTATTATTGTACTCTCTAAGCTCCTGAGCTTTCTGAAATGAAAGCGTGTAAGTGTGTATGTGTGTATACAAGTGTGCGCGTGCTTGTAAATGTGCATGTGTTTGAGTGTGTTCACACACACGTGTACTTGTGTGTATGTGCATGCTTGTGTGCGTGCATGTATACATGTTTGTGAGTGTACGCGCGTGCGTGCATGTGTGTGTATGTCTGTGTGTGTGCGCGCGTGCGTGTATTGGGTAGAGAGGGAAACACCTGCAGATGGAGTACAGTTCTGTAGGAAATAGAGACTCATAAATGGTTACCCTTCCCACATTACATACATGTTTGAGGGCTGTTCAATGACTGAGTCCAATCCTTGCCTCTCCTGATGTCCAAAACATGTTTTGTCCGGGATCACTGGATGACTAACTAACTCCTCCAACCATACCACCTCCTCAGCAGTGCCAAGAATATATCAGATCCATCTTCCCTCATTCCAGTGCCTGCTATTTGCTGATGCAGCAGCCAATCCCAGCACATCCCTTAGTGTGTAGTTCAATACTTTAGGAAGGGCAGTACCATGCATTTCCACAACTTGCTATTAATGACAAAATCTGAAACAGGAGAATTGAGATGCACGTGACTGAAACTAGGATGCAGAAAAAAGCTCTCTCTCAGAAGATTCGTCCATTCACTGAGCGTTTTAGAGTTTGAGTAACTCTTCCTCAAATTCAGAGGACAGAATCATCTCAAAAGCGTGGGAGAGACAGTGGGGTATTTTCAGCTGGTTCATTTTGGACACTGGGACCAGGGTGATCACAAGCACGTGCATCCGAAAAATCTCATGTCAACTTTATATTGCACCAGCATTTGTGGGTCTTTAGTAGAATTTCGGGAAAAGGAACTCAATTAATGTCAGTAAAGAAGCATGCTTTATCATACTGCTTGCTGTTTGGTGCAGGCAAATGTAAATGGGACAAGGCAGAACCCATTGCCTCTCTGTCTGAAAGAATGACATGAAAATATACAGAGTTCAGCAGAAGAGAGTCCCTCACAGCATGTGCAATACACCATACCACCGGGACTGCAGCAACAATTTAAGCTCCAGTCAGAGGGTTATAGAGTCATAGATATGTACAGCACCGAAACAGAATTCGTGGTCCACCTCATCCATGCCAACCTGATATCCTATATAAATCTAGTCCCGTTTGCCAGAACTCGGTCCATATCCCTCTAAACCCTTCCTATTCGTGTACCCATCCAGCTGCCTTTTAAACATTGTTATTGTGGGGATCTAAGATGGCGGCGATCTGAGAAGATCACACTGCAGAGCTTCGCATCGCAACCGGAGCAAGACGGTCCTTTAACCCACCCAACCCAGGTCATCAAGATTTCTTGGGGCGTTGGAAAGATTGTGGAGCCCCAAGAAACATTTAAAAATTGACTTACCTGTATTTCAAAAGGGAGGAGGAGCATCTGAGGCTGGATCTGCAGCTCAGCCTGCAGCAGCCTCGGAGCCAATTACTCTCCAGGACCTGGTGAACCAGCTCTCGAAATCTCACGAGATGTTGGGGAAATAGATTGAAGAGAAGCTGGCTCCAGTCTCTCTCATGCTGCAGAAGCATGAGCAGCAGCTGGAACCCAGGTCATCAGGATTTCTTGGGGCGTTGGAAAGATTGTGGAGCCCCAAGAAACATTTAAAAATTGACTTACCTGTATTTTCAGCTGTCCAGAAATGCCTATAAAGGGAGGAGGAGCATCTGAGGCTGGATCTGCAGCTCAGCCTGCAGCAGCCTCGCAGCCAATTACTCTCCAGGACCTTGTGAACCAGCTCTCGAAATCTCATGAGATGTTGGGGAAACAGATTGAAGAGAAGCTGGCTCCAGTCTCTCTCATGCTGCAGAAGCATGAGCAGCAGCTGGGAGACCTGGAGAAGAGGACGGATGAGGTGGAGCACAGGGTCACAGTGGTGGAAGCTGATGCCAGTTCATTCAAGGAAGAGATCCAAGCCCTGAAGATGCAGGTTCGTAATTTGCGTGACCAAGTGGATGATCTTGAAAACAGGGGCAGGAGAAAAAACATTCGGATCATCGGTCTGCCTGAAGGTAAGGAAGATGAGCGGCCTGCTGAATTTGTTGAAGATTGGCTTCCGAAATTCCTTGACTTGCAGACTGGCATGAGAGGATTGAAGATAGAGAGGGCTCACTGGGTCGCAGCACGGAGTTCGGGTCTGGGTCAACGCCCTCGTCCTTTCCTGGTGCGGTTCCATCATTACCGGGATAAGGAGAGAGTCATGGAGGCTTCCAGACTCCAGGGGAAGGATCCAAAGACCCTAATTTATGAGGGCTCTAAGATCATGTTCTTTCAGGACTTTTCAGTGGCGGGGATCCAGAAACAAAAATCATATGATGATGTCAAGAGAAGGTTGAAAGAGCTTGGGATTCAGTTCTCCCTGAGATATGCGGCAGTGCTTCGGATCACCTTAGATGGATCCATGCACCTCTTTGACACATCAGAGAAGACAAGAGACTTTGTGGACAAACTAACCTAAGTTAAACAATTGTAGTATGTATAAATATCGTTGCTTGGGTATGCGTTTATCATTCTGTAAAAGAAATGGAGGAAATCCGGTTGGAGCTTTGTTTTTCCCCTTTTTTTCCCTTTTTTCCTCTATTGATAATAATTTGGTTCAAACTATGTCTGGCGATGGTTAAGATGTACATTTTAAATTTCTAAGTTAGGACATACCAAAGGATGGGTGGGGTATTTATTCCCCTTTTTTTA